>NW_025423736.1:600000-917673 GCF_020740605.2 Lemur catta
GCGATTGCTTCACCAGACCAATCGAAGGCTAGGCCAAAGTAACTCGATGTTTCCAAGAGGTGTGTGGCCCAACTTTTGAAAGAACGGCTAAGTGGACAACTATTTGGTATTTTCTCGAAGCACTTTTCACCGTAATTGTCATAAGGTTGGTCTCTGCATCCTTTAGCATACCAGAGTCTTCACAGACGAAACAGGCTGAGGCCCAGTAATCTTGGCATTTCCAATAGTTGGTCCTAGAGACTACCAAGAAAGTGTTCTTTTAAGCATTATTCTGTTGTGGTTTCAGCATTATTTTCAGTACCCGAGCAGGGTTCTCGCATTAGCATAAGAATCCTGCCTGGTAGTTGAGATTTCTGGGTGGGGTGTACGTGGAGGACTTCTGTCAGCCCTGCCTTTGATTTGTTTACCTCCAGAGTTGGAAAGTGCATATTTGCGTGAGATGGGAAAAGTGTGGATCGTGCTTCAGATTTCCTCCTGACACTTTGAAATGACCAGTGTGTTGGTAATTATTTGCATTTCCATGGCGTTTGGCACAGAAATAGTCATGAGGTCGGTCTCTGCATCCTGAAGCCTATGATGCTTTTTGCAGAGAAACCTCTGCTGAGGCCCAGGTAACTTGCTATTTCCCATAGCTGGCACAGGAGCCTTGGAAGATAGGATTGTTTTCAGTATTATTTCACCATCCTTTCACCACTGTTTCAAGAACGGGAGCCCTTTTCAACCGTTAGTGGAAGAATCCTTCTTTGGAGATGAGATATTTTTCTGGGGTGGCAAGTGCAGGGCCTTTGTCAGTCCTGGGTTTCTTGGACTAGAACCAGACATGAGAAGTGCGCCTTTGTGGGACAGGTGAATAGTGCGGATCCTGTTTCAGTCTAAAGACTGAAACAGGATCCGCACTTTTCACCGTTCCTTTCAGAATCATTTGATTCATCAGCTAGGAATGGCGATTGCTTCACCAGACCAATCGAAGGCTAGGCCAAAGTAAGTCGATGTTTCCAAGAGTTGTGTGGCCCAACTTTTGAAAGAACCGCTAAGTGGAGAACTATTTGGTATTTTTCCGAAGCACTTTTCACCGTAATTGTCATAAGGTTGGTCTCTGCATCCTTAAGCATACCACAGTGTTCACAGACGAAACAGGCTGAGGCCCAGTAATCTTGGCATTTCCAATAGTTGGTCCTAGAGACTACCAAGAAAGTGTTCTTTTAAGTATTATTCCATTGTGGTTTCAGCATTATTTTCAGAACCCGAGCAGAGTTCTCGCATTAGCATAAGAATCATGCCTGGTAGTTGAGATTTCTGGGTGGGGTGTAAGTGCGGGGCTTCTGTCAGCCCTGCCTTTGATTTGTTTACCTCCAGAGTTGGAAAGTGCATATTTGCGTGAGATGGGAAAAGTGTGGATCGAGCTTCAGATTTCCTCCTGACACTTTGAAATGACCAGTGTGTTGGTAATTATTTGCATTTCCATGGCGTTTGGCACAGAAATAGTCATGAGGTCGGTCTCTGCATCCTGAAGCCTATGATGCTTTTTGCAGAGAAACCTCTGCTGAGGCCCAGGTAACTTGCTATTTCCCATAGCTGGCACAGGAGCCTTGGAAGATAGGATTGTTTTCAGTATTATTTCACCATCCTTTCACCACTGTTTCAAGAACGGGAGCCCTTTTCAACCGTTAGTGGAAGAATCCTTCTTTGGAGATGAGATATTTTTCTGGGGTGGCAAGTGCAGGGCCTCTGTCAGTCCTGGGTTTGTTGGACTAGCGCCAGACATGAGAAGTGCGCCTTTGTGGGACAGGTGAAGAGTGCGGATCCTGTTTCAGTCTAAAGACTGAAACAGGATCCGCACTTTTCACCGTTCCTTTCAGAATCATTTGATTCATCAGCTAGGAATGGCGATTGCTTCACCAGACCAATCGAAGGCTAGGCCAAAGTAACTCGATGTTTCCAAGTGGTGTGTGGCCCAACTATTGAAAGAACCGCTAAGTGGAGAACTATTTGGTATTTTTCCGAAGCACTTTTCACCGTAACTGTCATAAGGTTGGTCTCTGCATCCTTAAGCATACCAGAGTCTTCACAGACGAAACAGGCTGAGGCCCAGTAATCTTGGCATTTCCAACAGTTGGTCCTAGAGACTACCAAGAAAGTGTTCTTTTAAGTATTTTTCCGTTGTGGTTTCAGCATTATTTTCAGAACCCGAGCAGGGTTCTCGCATTAGCATAAGAATCCTGCCTGGTAGTTGAGATTTCTGGGTGGGGTGTAAGTGCGGGGCTTCTGTCAGCCCTGCCTTTGATTTGTTTACCTCCAGAGTTGGAAAGTGCATATTTGCGTGAGATGGGAAAAGTGTGGATCGTGCTTCAGATTTCATCCTGACACTTTGAAATGACCAGTGTGTTGGTAATTATTTGCCATTTCCATGGTGTTTGACACCGTAATAGTCATGAGGTCGGTCTCTGCATCCTGAAGCCTATGATGCTTTTTGCAGAGAAACCTCTGCTGAGGCCCAGGTAACTTGCTATTTCCCATAGCTGGCACAGGAGCCTTGGAAGATAGGATTGTTTTCAGTATTATTTCACCATCCTTTCACCACTGTTTCAAGAACGGGAGCCCTTTTCAACCGTTAGTGGAAGAATCCTTCTTTGGAGATGAGATATTTTTCTGGGGTGGCAAGTGCAGGGCCTCTGTCAGTCCTGGGTTTGTTGGACTAGTGCCAGACATGAGAAGTGCGCCTTTATGGGACAGGTGAATAGTGCGGATCCTGTTTCAGTCTAAAGACTGAAAAAGGATCCGCACTTTTCACCGTTCCTTTCAGAATCACTTGATTCATCAGCTAGGAATGGCGAATGCTTCACCAGACCAATCGAAGGCTAGGCCAAAGTAACTCGATGTTTCCAAGTGGTGTGTGGCCCAACTATTGAAAGAACCGCTAAGTGGAGAACTATTTGGTATTTTTCCGAAGCACTTTTCACCGTAATTGTCATAAGGTTGGTCTCTGCATCCTTAAGCATACCAGAGTCTTCACAGACGAAACAGGCTGAGGCCCAGTAATCTTGGCATTTCCAACAGTTGGTCCTAGAGACTACCAAGAAAGTGTTCTTTTAAGTATTTTTCCGTTGTGGTTTCAGCATTATTTTCAGAACCCGAGCAGGGTTCTCGCATTAGCATAAGAATCCTGCCTGGTAGTTGAGATTTCTGGGTGGGGTGTAAGTGCAGGGCTTCTGTCAGCCCTGCCTTTGATTTGTTTACCTCCAGAGTTGAAAAGTGCATATTTGCGTGAGATGGGAAAAGTGTGGATCGTGCTTCAGATTTCATCCTGACACTTTGAAATGACCAGTGTGTTGGTAATTATTTGCATTTCCATGGCGTTTGGCACAGAAATAGTCATGAGGTCGGTCTCTGCATCCTGAAGCCTATGATGCTTTTTGCAGAGAAACCTCTGCTGAGGCCCAGGTAACTTGCTATTTCCCATAGCTGGCACAGGAGCCTTGGAAGATAGGATTGTTTTCAGTATTATTTCACCATGCTTTCACCACTGTTTCAAGAACGGGAGCCCTTTTCAACCCTTAGTGGAAGAATCCTTCGTTGGAGATGAGATATTTTTCTGGGGTGGCAAGTGCAGGGCCTCTGTCAGTCCTGGGTTTGTTGGACTAGCGCCAGACATGAGAAGTGCGCCTTTGTGGGACAGGTGAATAGTGCGGATCCTGTTTCAGTCTAAAGACTGAAACAGGATCCGCACTTTTCACCGTTCCTTTCAGAATCATTTGATTCATCAGCTAGGAATGGCGATTGCTTCACCAGACCAATCGAAGGCTAGGCCAAAGTAACTCGATGTTTCCAAGAGGTGTGTGGCCCAACTTTTGAAAGAACGGCTAAGTGGACAACTATTTGGTATTTTCTCGAAGCACTTTTCACCGTAATTGTCATAAGGTTGGTCTCTGCATCCTTTAGCATACCAGAGTCTTCACAGACGAAACAGGCTGAGGCCCAGTAATCTTGGCATTTCCAATAGTTGGTCCTAGAGACTACCAAGAAAGTGTTCTTTTAAGTATTATTCCGTTGTGGTTTCAGCATTATTTTCAGTACCCGAGCAGGGTTCTCGCATTAGCATAAGAATCCTGCCTGGTAGTTGAGATTTCTGGGTGGGGTGTACCTGGAGGACTTCTGTCAGCCCTGCCTTTGATTTGTTTACCTCCAGAGTTGGAAAGTGCATATTTGCGTGAGATGGGAAAAGTGTGGATCGTGCTTCAGATTTCCTCCTGACACTTTGAAATGACCAGTGTGTTGGTAATTATTTGCATTTCCATGGCGTTTGGCACAGAAATAGTCATGAGGTCGGTCTCTGCATCCTGAAGCCTATGATGCTTTTTGCAGAGAAACCTCTGCTGAGGCCCAGGTAACTTGCTATTTCCCATAGCTGGCACAGGAGCCTTGGAAGATAGGATTGTTTTCAGTATTATTTCACCATCCTTTCACCACTGTTTCAAGAACGGGAGCCCTTTTCAACCGTTAGTGGAAGAATCCTTCTTTGGAGATGAGATATTTTTCTGGGGTGGCAAGTGCAGGGCCTCTGTCAGTCCTGGGTTTCTTGGACTAGAACCAGACATGAGAAGTGCGCCTTTGTGGGACAGGTGAATAGTGCGGATCCTGTTTCAGTCTAAAGACTGAAACAGGATCCGCACTTTTCACCGTTCCTTTCAGAATCATTTGATTCATCAGCTAGGAATGGCGATTGCTTCACCAGACCAATCGAAGGCTAGGCCAAAGTAAGTCGATGTTTCCAAGAGTTGTGTGGCCCAACTTTTGAAAGAACCGCTAAGTGGAGAACTATTTGGTATTTTTCCAAAGCACTTTTCACCGTAATTGTCATAAGGTTGGTCTCTGCATCCTTAAGCATACCACAGTGTTCACAGACGAAACAGGCTGAGGCCCAGTAATCTTGGCATTTCCAGTAGTTGGTCCTAGAGACTACCAAGAAAGTGTTCTTTTAAGTATTATTCCGTTGTGGTTTCAGCATTATTTTCAGAACCGGAGCAGAGTTCTCGCATTAGCATAAGAATCATGCCTGGTAGTTGAGATTTCTGGGTGGGGTGTAAGTGCGGGGCTTCTGTCAGCCCTGCCTTTGATTTGTTTACCTCCAGAGTTGGAAAGTGCATATTTGCGTGAGATGGGAAAAGTGTGGATCGTGCTTCAGATTTCATCCTGACACTTTGAAATGACCAGTGTGTTGGTAATTATTTGCCATTTCCATGGTGTTTGACACCGTAATAGTCATGAGGTCGGTCTCTGCATCCTGAAGCCTATGATGCTTTTTGCAGAGAAACCTCTGCTGAGGCCCAGGTAACTTGCTATTTCCCATAGCTGGCACAGGAGCCTTGGAAGATAGGATTGTTTTCAGTATTATTTCACCATCCTTTCACCACTGTTTCAAGAACGGGAGCCCTTTTCAACCGTTAGTGGAAGAATCCTTCTTTGGAGATGAGATATTTTTCTGGGGTGGCAAGTGCAGGGCCTCTGTCAGTCCTGGGTTTGTTGGACTAGTGCCAGACATGAGAAGTGCGCCTTTATGGGACAGGTGAATAGTGCGGATCCTGTTTCAGTCTAAAGACTGAAAAAGGATCCGCACTTTTCACCGTTCCTTTCAGAATCACTTGATTCATCAGCTAGGAATGGCGAATGCTTCACCAGACCAATCGAAGGCTAGGCCAAAGTAACTCGATGTTTCCAAGTGGTGTGTGGCCCAACTATTGAAAGAACCGCTAAGTGGAGAACTATTTGGTATTTTTCCGAAGCACTTTTCACCGTAATTGTCATAAGGTTGGTCTCTGCATCCTTAAGCATACCAGAGTCTTCACAGACGAAACAGGCTGAGGCCCAGTAATCTTGGCATTTCCAACAGTTGGTCCTAGAGACTACCAAGAAAGTGTTCTTTTAAGTATTTTTCCGTTGTGGTTTCAGCATTATTTTCAGAACCCGAGCAGGGTTCTCGCATTAGCATAAGAATCCTGCCTGGTAGTTGAGATTTCTGGGTGGGGTGTAAGTGCAGGGCTTCTGTCAGCCCTGCCTTTGATTTGTTTACCTCCAGAGTTGAAAAGTGCATATTTGCGTGAGATGGGAAAAGTGTGGATCGTGCTTCAGATTTCATCCTGACACTTTGAAATGACCAGTGTGTTGGTAATTATTTGCATTTCCATGGCGTTTGGCACAGAAATAGTCATGAGGTCGGTCTCTGCATCCTGAAGCCTATGATGCTTTTTGCAGAGAAACCTCTGCTGAGGCCCAGGTAACTTGCTATTTCCCATAGCTGGCACAGGAGCCTTGGAAGATAGGATTGTTTTCAGTATTATTTCACCATGCTTTCACCACTGTTTCAAGAACGGGAGCCCTTTTCAACCCTTAGTGGAAGAATCCTTCGTTGGAGATGAGATATTTTTCTGGGGTGGCAAGTGCAGGGCCTCTGTCAGTCCTGGGTTTGTTGGACTAGCGCCAGACATGAGAAGTGCGCCTTTGTGGGACAGGTGAATAGTGCGGATCCTGTTTCAGTCTAAAGACTGAAACAGGATCCGCACTTTTCACCGTTCCTTTCAGAATCATTTGATTCATCAGCTAGGAATGGCGATTGCTTCACCAGACCAATCGAAGGCTAGGCCAAAGTAACTCGATGTTTCCAAGAGGTGTGTGGCCCAACTTTTGAAAGAACGGCTAAGTGGACAACTATTTGGTATTTTCTCGAAGCACTTTTCACCGTAATTGTCATAAGGTTGGTCTCTGCATCCTTTAGCATACCAGAGTCTTCACAGACGAAACAGGCTGAGGCCCAGTAATCTTGGCATTTCCAATAGTTGGTCCTAGAGACTACCAAGAAAGTGTTCTTTTAAGTATTATTCCGTTGTGGTTTCAGCATTATTTTCAGTACCCGAGCAGGGTTCTCGCATTAGCATAAGAATCCTGCCTGGTAGTTGAGATTTCTGGGTGGGGTGTACCTGGAGGACTTCTGTCAGCCCTGCCTTTGATTTGTTTACCTCCAGAGTTGGAAAGTGCATATTTGCGTGAGATGGGAAAAGTGTGGATCGTGCTTCAGATTTCCTCCTGACACTTTGAAATGACCAGTGTGTTGGTAATTATTTGCATTTCCATGGCGTTTGGCACAGAAATAGTCATGAGGTCGGTCTCTGCATCCTGAAGCCTATGATGCTTTTTGCAGAGAAACCTCTGCTGAGGCCCAGGTAACTTGCTATTTCCCATAGCTGGCACAGGAGCCTTGGAAGATAGGATTGTTTTCAGTATTATTTCACCATCCTTTCACCACTGTTTCAAGAACGGGAGCCCTTTTCAACCGTTAGTGGAAGAATCCTTCTTTGGAGATGAGATATTTTTCTGGGGTGGCAAGTGCAGGGCCTCTGTCAGTCCTGGGTTTCTTGGACTAGAACCAGACATGAGAAGTGCGCCTTTGTGGGACAGGTGAATAGTGCGGATCCTGTTTCAGTCTAAAGACTGAAACAGGATCCGCACTTTTCACCGTTCCTTTCAGAATCATTTGATTCATCAGCTAGGAATGGCGATTGCTTCACCAGACCAATCGAAGGCTAGGCCAAAGTAAGTCGATGTTTCCAAGAGTTGTGTGGCCCAACTTTTGAAAGAACCGCTAAGTGGAGAACTATTTGGTATTTTTCCAAAGCACTTTTCACCGTAATTGTCATAAGGTTGGTCTCTGCATCCTTAAGCATACCACAGTGTTCACAGACGAAACAGGCTGAGGCCCAGTAATCTTGGCATTTCCAGTAGTTGGTCCTAGAGACTACCAAGAAAGTGTTCTTTTAAGTATTATTCCGTTGTGGTTTCAGCATTATTTTCAGAACCGGAGCAGAGTTCTCGCATTAGCATAAGAATCATGCCTGGTAGTTGAGATTTCTGGGTGGGGTGTAAGTGCGGGGCTTCTGTCAGCCCTGCCTTTGATTTGTTTACCTCCAGAGTTGGAAAGTGCATATTTGCGTGAGATGGGAAAAGTGTGGATCGTGCTTCAGATTTCATCCTGACACTTTGAAATGACCAGTGTGTTGGTAATTATTTGCCATTTCCATGGTGTTTGACACCGTAATAGTCATGAGGTCGGTCTCTGCATCCTGAAGCCTATGATGCTTTTTGCAGAGAAACCTCTGCTGAGGCCCAGGTAACTTGCTATTTCCCATAGCTGGCACAGGAGCCTTGGAAGATAGGATTGTTTTCAGTATTATTTCACCATCCTTTCACCACTGTTTCAAGAACGGGAGCCCTTTTCAACCGTTAGTGGAAGAATCCTTCTTTGGAGATGAGATATTTTTCTGGGGTGGCAAGTGCAGGGCCTCTGTCAGTCCTGGGTTTGTTGGACTAGTGCCAGACATGAGAAGTGCGCCTTTATGGGACAGGTGAATAGTGCGGATCCTGTTTCAGTCTAAAGACTGAAAAAGGATCCGCACTTTTCACCGTTCCTTTCAGAATCACTTGATTCATCAGCTAGGAATGGCGAATGCTTCACCAGACCAATCGAAGGCTAGGCCAAAGTAACTCGATGTTTCCAAGTGGTGTGTGGCCCAACTATTGAAAGAACCGCTAAGTGGAGAACTATTTGGTATTTTTCCGAAGCACTTTTCACCGTAATTGTCATAAGGTTGGTCTCTGCATCCTTAAGCATACCAGAGTCTTCACAGACGAAACAGGCTGAGGCCCAGTAATCTTGGCATTTCCAACAGTTGGTCCTAGAGACTACCAAGAAAGTGTTCTTTTAAGTATTTTTCCGTTGTGGTTTCAGCATTATTTTCAGAACCCGAGCAGGGTTCTCGCATTAGCATAAGAATCCTGCCTGGTAGTTGAGATTTCTGGGTGGGGTGTAAGTGCAGGGCTTCTGTCAGCCCTGCCTTTGATTTGTTTACCTCCAGAGTTGAAAAGTGCATATTTGCGTGAGATGGGAAAAGTGTGGATCGTGCTTCAGATTTCATCCTGACACTTTGAAATGACCAGTGTGTTGGTAATTATTTGCATTTCCATGGCGTTTGGCACAGAAATAGTCATGAGGTCGGTCTCTGCATCCTGAAGCCTATGATGCTTTTTGCAGAGAAACCTCTGCTGAGGCCCAGGTAACTTGCTATTTCCCATAGCTGGCACAGGAGCCTTGGAAGATAGGATTGTTTTCAGTATTATTTCACCATGCTTTCACCACTGTTTCAAGAACGGGAGCCCTTTTCAACCCTTAGTGGAAGAATCCTTCGTTGGAGATGAGATATTTTTCTGGGGTGGCAAGTGCAGGGCCTCTGTCAGTCCTGGGTTTGTTGGACTAGCGCCAGACATGAGAAGTGCGCCTTTGTGGGACAGGTGAATAGTGCGGATCCTGTTTCAGTCTAAAGACTGAAACAGGATCCGCACTTTTCACCGTTCCTTTCAGAATCATTTGATTCATCAGCTAGGAATGGCGATTGCTTCACCAGACCAATCGAAGGCTAGGCCAAAGTAACTCGATGTTTCCAAGAGGTGTGTGGCCCAACTTTTGAAAGAACGGCTAAGTGGACAACTATTTGGTATTTTCTCGAAGCACTTTTCACCGTAATTGTCATAAGGTTGGTCTCTGCATCCTTTAGCATACCAGAGTCTTCACAGACGAAACAGGCTGAGGCCCAGTAATCTTGGCATTTCCAATAGTTGGTCCTAGAGACTACCAAGAAAGTGTTCTTTTAAGTATTATTCCGTTGTGGTTTCAGCATTATTTTCAGTACCCGAGCAGGGTTCTCGCATTAGCATAAGAATCCTGCCTGGTAGTTGAGATTTCTGGGTGGGGTGTACCTGGAGGACTTCTGTCAGCCCTGCCTTTGATTTGTTTACCTCCAGAGTTGGAAAGTGCATATTTGCGTGAGATGGGAAAAGTGTGGATCGTGCTTCAGATTTCCTCCTGACACTTTGAAATGACCAGTGTGTTGGTAATTATTTGCATTTCCATGGCGTTTGGCACAGAAATAGTCATGAGGTCGGTCTCTGCATCCTGAAGCCTATGATGCTTTTTGCAGAGAAACCTCTGCTGAGGCCCAGGTAACTTGCTATTTCCCATAGCTGGCACAGGAGCCTTGGAAGATAGGATTGTTTTCAGTATTATTTCACCATCCTTTCACCACTGTTTCAAGAACGGGAGCCCTTTTCAACCGTTAGTGGAAGAATCCTTCTTTGGAGATGAGATATTTTTCTGGGGTGGCAAGTGCAGGGCCTCTGTCAGTCCTGGGTTTCTTGGACTAGAACCAGACATGAGAAGTGCGCCTTTGTGGGACAGGTGAATAGTGCGGATCCTGTTTCAGTCTAAAGACTGAAACAGGATCCGCACTTTTCACCGTTCCTTTCAGAATCATTTGATTCATCAGCTAGGAATGGCGATTGCTTCACCAGACCAATCGAAGGCTAGGCCAAAGTAAGTCGATGTTTCCAAGAGTTGTGTGGCCCAACTTTTGAAAGAACCGCTAAGTGGAGAACTATTTGGTATTTTTCCAAAGCACTTTTCACCGTAATTGTCATAAGGTTGGTCTCTGCATCCTTAAGCATACCACAGTGTTCACAGACGAAACAGGCTGAGGCCCAGTAATCTTGGCATTTCCAGTAGTTGGTCCTAGAGACTACCAAGAAAGTGTTCTTTTAAGTATTATTCCGTTGTGGTTTCAGCATTATTTTCAGAACCGGAGCAGAGTTCTCGCATTAGCATAAGAATCATGCCTGGTAGTTGAGATTTCTGGGTGGGGTGTAAGTGCGGGGCTTCTGTCAGCCCTGCCTTTGATTTGTTTACCTCCAGAGTTGGAAAGTGCATATTTGCGTGAGATGGGAAAAGTGTGGATCGTGCTTCAGATTTCATCCTGACACTTTGAAATGACCAGTGTGTTGGTAATTATTTCCATTTCCATGGCGTTTGGCACAGAAATAGTCATGAGGTCGGTCTCTGCATCCTGAAGCCTATGATGCTTTTTGCAGAGAAACCTCTGCTGAGGCCCAGGTAACTTGCTATTTCCCATAGCTGGCACAGGAGCCTTGGAAGATAGGATTGTTTTCAGTATTATTTCACCATCCTTTCACCACTGTTTCAAGAACGGGAGCCCTTTTCAACCGTTAGTGGAAGAATCCTTCTTTGGAGATGAGATATTTTTCTGGGGTGGCAAGTGCAGGGCCTCTGTCAGTCCTGGGTTTGTTGGACTAGCGCCAGACATGAGAAGTGCGCCTTTGTGGGACAGGTGAATAGTCTTTAGACTGAAAAAGGATCCGCACTTTTCACCGTTCCTTTCAGAATCACTTGATTCATCAGCTAGGAATGGGGAATGCTTCACCAGACCAATCGAAGGCTAGGCCAAAGTAACTCGATGTTTCCAAGTGGTGTGTGGCCCAACTATTGAAAGAACCGCTAAGTGGAGAACTATTTGGTATTTTTCCGAAGCACTTTTCACCGTAACTGTCATAAGGTTGGTCTCTGCATCCTTAAGCATACCAGAGTCTTCACAGACGAAACAGGCTGAGGCCCAGTAATCTTGGCATTTCCAATAGTTCGTCCTAGAGACTACCAAGAAAGTGTTCTTTTAAGTATTATTCTGTTGTGGTTTCAGCATTATTTTCAGAACCCGAGCAGGGTTCTCGCAATAGCATAAGAATCCTGCCTGGTAGTTGAGATTTCTGGGTGGGGTGTAAGTGCGGGGCTTCTGTCAGCCCTGCCTTTGATTTGTTTACCTCCAGAGTTGGAAAGTGCATATTTGCGTGAGATGGGAAAAGTGTGGATCGTGCTTCAGATTTCATCCTGACACTTTGAAATGACCAGTGTGTTGGTAATTATTTGCCATTTCCATGGCGTTTGACACCGTAATAGTCATGAGGTCGGTCTCTGCATCCTGAAGCCTATGATGCTTTTTGCAGAGAAACCTCTGCTGAGGCCCAGGTAACTTGCTATTTCCCATAGCTGGCACAGGAGCCTTGGAAGATAGGATTGTTTTCAGTATTATTTCACCATCCTTTCACCACTGTTTCAAGAACGGGAGCACTTTTCAACCGTTAGTGGAAGAATCCATCTTTGGAGATGAGATATTTTTCTGGGGTGGCAAGTGCAGGGCCTCTGTCAGTCCTGGGTTTGTTGGACTAGTGCCAGACATGAGAAGTGCGCCTTTATGGGACAGGTGAATAGTGCGGATCCTGTTTCAGTCTAAAGACTGAAAAAGGATCCGCACTTTTCTCCGTTCCTTTCAGAATCACTTGATTCATCAGCTAGGAATGGCGAATGCTTCACCAGACCAATCGAAGGCTAGGCCAAAGTAACTCGATGTTTCCAAGTGGTGTGTGGCCCAACTATTGAAAGAACCGCTAAGTGGAGAACTATTTGGTATTTTTCCGAAGCACTTTTCACCGTAATTGTCATAAGGTTGGTCTCTGCATCCTTAAGCATACCAGAGTCTTCACAGACGAAACAGGCTGAGGCCCAGTAATCTTGGCATTTCCAATAGTTCGTCCTAGAGACTACCAAGAAAGTGTTCTTTTAAGTATTATTCTGTTGTGGTTTCAGCATTATTTTCAGAACCCGAGCAGGGTTCTCGCAATAGCATAAGAATCCTGCCTGGTAGTTGAGATTTCTGGGTGGGGTGTAAGTGCGGGGCTTCTGTCAGCCCTGCCTTTGATTTGTTTACCTCCAGAGTTGGAAAGTGCATATTTGCGTGAGATGGGAAAAGTGTGGATCGTGCTTCAGATTTCATCCTGACACTTTGAAATGACCAGTGTGTTGGTAATTATTTGCCATTTCCATGGCGTTTGACACCGTAATAGTCATGAGGTC
Source organism: Lemur catta (assembly GCF_020740605.2). Classification (NCBI taxonomy): domain Eukaryota; kingdom Metazoa; phylum Chordata; class Mammalia; order Primates; family Lemuridae; genus Lemur; species Lemur catta. The sequence goes on from NW_025423736.1 coordinate 612,800, forward strand.
GGTCTCTGCATCCTGAAGCCTATGATGCTTTTTGCAGAGAAACCTCTGCTGAGGCCCAGGTAACTTGCTATTTCCCATAGCTGGCACAGGAGCCTTGGAAGATAGGATTGTTTTCAGTATTATTTCACCATCCTTTCACCACTGTTTCAAGAACGGGAGCCCTTTTCAACCTTTAGTGGAAGAATCCTTCTTTGGAGATGAGATATTTTTCTGGGGTGGCAAGTGCAGGGCCTCTGTCAGTCCTGGGTTTGTTGGACTAGTGCCAGACATGAGAAGTGCGCCTTTATGGGACAGGTGAATAGTGCGGATCCTGTTTCAGTCTAAAGACTGAAAAAGGATCCGCACTTTTCACCGTTCCTTTCAGAATCACTTGATTCATCAGCTAGGAATGGCGAATGCTTCACCAGACCAATCGAAGGCTAGGCCAAAGGAACTCGATGTTTCCAAGTGGTGTGTGGCCCAACTATTGAAAGAACCGCTAAGTGGAGAACTATTTGGTATTTTTCCGAAGCACTTTTCACCGTAATTGTCATAAGGTTGGTCTCTGCATCCTTAAGCATACCAGAGTCTTCACAGACGAAACAGGCTGAGGCCCAGTAATCTTGGCATTTCCAATAGTTCGTCCTAGAGACTACCAAGAAAGTGTTCTTTTAAGTATTATTCTGTTGTGGTTTCAGCATTATTTTCAGAACCCGAGCAGGGTTCTCGCAATAGCATAAGAATCCTGCCTGGTAGTTGAGATTTCTGGGGGGGTGTAAGTGCGGGGCTTCTGTCAGCCCTGCCTTTGATTTGTTTACCTCCAGAGTTGGAAAGTGCATATTTGCGTGAGATGGGAAAAGTGTGGATCGTGCTTCAGATTTCATCCTGACACTTTGAAATGACCAGTGTGTTGGTAATTATTTGCCATTTCCATGGCGTTTGACACCGTAATAGTCATGAGGTCGGTCTCTGCATCCTGAAGCCTATGATGCTTTTTGCAGAGAAACCTCTGCTGAGGCCCAGGTAACTTGCTATTTCCCATAGCTGGCACAGGAGCCTTGGAAGATAGGATTGTTTTCAGTATTATTTCACCATCCTTTCACCACTGTTTCAAGAACGGGAGCCCTTTTCAACCGTTAGTGGAAGAATCCTTCTTTGGAGATGAGATATTTTTCTGGGGTGGCAAGTGCAGGGCCTCTGTCAGTCCTGGGTTTGTTGGACTAGCGCCAGACATGAGAAGTGCGCCTTTATGGGACAGGTGAATAGTGCGGATCCTGTTTCAGTCTAAAGACTGAAACAGGATCCGCACTTTTCACCGTTCCTTTCAGAATCATTTGATTCATCAGCTAGGAATGGCGATTGCTTCACCAGACCAATCGAAGGCTAGGCCAAAGTAACTCGATGTTTCCAAGAGGTGTGTGGCCCAACTTTTGAAAGAACGGCTAAGTGGACAACTATTTGGTATTTTCTCGAAGCACTTTTCACCGTAATTGTCATAAGGTTGGTCTCTGCATCCTTTAGCATACCAGAGTCTTCACAGACGAAACAGGCTGAGGCCCAGTAATCTTGGCATTTCCAATAGTTGGTCCTAGAGACGACCAAGAAAGTGTTCTTTTAAGCATTATTCCGTTGTGGTTTCAGCATTATTTTCAGTACCCGAGCAGGGTTCTCGCATTAGCATAAGAATCCTGCCTGGTAGTTGAGATTTCTGGGTGTGGTGTACTTGGAGGACTTCTGTCAGCCCTGCCTTTGATTTGTTTACCTCCAGAGTTGGAAAGTGCATATTTGCGTGAGATGGGAAAAGTGTGGATCGTGCTTCAGATTTCCTCCTGACACTTTGAAATGACCAGTGTGTTGGTAATTATTTGCATTTCCATGGCGTTTGGCACAGAAATAGTCATGAGGTCGGTCTCTGCATCCTGAAGCCTATGATGCTTTTTGCAGAGAAACCTCTGCTGAGGCCCAGGTAACTTGCTATTTCCCATAGCTGGCACAGGAGCCTTGGAAGATAGGATTGTTTTCAGTATTATTTCACCATCCTTTCACCACTGTTTCAAGAACGGGAGCCCTTTTCAACCGTTAGTGGAAGAATCCTTCTTTGGAGATGAGATATTTTTCTGGGGTGGCAAGTGCAGGGCCTCTGTCAGTCCTGGGTTTGTTGGACTAGTGCCAGACATGAGAAGTGCGCCTTTATGGGACAGGTGAATAGTGCGGATCCTGTTTCAGTCTAAAGACTGAAAAAGGATCCGCACTTTTCACCGTTCCTTTCAGAATCACTTGATTCATCAGCAAGGAATGGCGAATGCTTCACCAGACCAATCGAAGGCTAGGCCAAAGTAACTCGATGTTTCCAAGTGGTGTGTGGCCCAACTATTGAAAGAACCGCTAAGTGGAGAACTATTTGGTATTTTTCCGAAGCACTTTTCACCGTAACTGTCATAAGGTTGGTCTCTGCATCCTTAAGCATACCAGAGTCTTCACAGACGAAACAGGCTGAGGCCCAGTAATCTTGGCATTTCCAATAGTTCGTCCTAGAGACTACCAAGAAAGTGTTCTTTTAAGTATTATTCTGTTGTGGTTTCAGCATTATTTTCAGAACCCGAGCAGGGTTCTCACAATAGCATAAGAATCCTGCCTGGTAGTTGAGATTTCTGGGGGGGTGTAAGTGCGGGGCTTCTGTCAGCCCTGCCTTTGATTTGTTTACCTCCAGAGTTGGAAAGTGCATATTTGCGTGAGATGGGAAAAGTGTGGATCGTGCTTCAGATTTCATCCTGACACTTTGAAATGACCAGTGTGTTGGTAATTATTTGCCATTTCCATGGCGTTTGACACCGTAATAGTCATGAGGTCGGTCTCTGCATCCTGAAGCCTATGATGCTTTTTGCAGAGAAACCTCTGCTGAGGCCAGGTAACTTGCTATTTCCCATAGCTGGCACAGGAGCCTTGGAAGATAGGATTGTTTTCAGTATTATTTCACCATCCTTTCACCACTGTTTCAAGAACGGGAGCCCTTTTCAACCGTTAGTGGAAGAATCCTTCTTTGGAGATGAGATATTTTTCTGGGGTGGCAAGTGCAGGGCCTCTGTCAGTCCTGGGTTTGTTGGACTAGTGCCAGACATGAGAAGTGCGCCTTTATGGGACAGGTGAATAGTGCGGATCCTGTTTCAGTCTAAAGACTGAAAAAGGATCCGCACTTTTCACCGTTCCTTTCAGAATCACTTGATTCATCAGCTAGGAATGGCGAATGCTTCACCAGACCAATCGAAGGCTAGGCCAAAGTAACTCGATGTTTCCAAGTGGTGTGTGGCCCAACTATTGAAAGAACCGCTAAGTGGAGAACTATTTGGTATTTTTCCGAAGCACTTTTCACCGTAATTGTCATATGGTTGGTCTCTGCATCCTTAAGCATACCACAGTGTTCACAGACGAAACAGGCTGAGGCCCAGTAATCTTGGCATTTCCAATAGTTGGTCCTAGAGACTACCAAGAAAGTGTTCTTTTAAGTATTATTCCGTTGTGGTTTCAGCATTATTTTCAGAACCCGAGCAGAGTTCTCGCATTAGCATAAGAATCATGCCTGGTAGTTGAGATTTCTGGGTGGGGTGTAAGTGTGGGGCTTCTGTCAGCCCTGCCTTTGATTTGTTTACCTCCAGAGTTGGAAAGTGCATATTTGCGTGAGATGGGAAAAGTGTGGATCGTGCTTCAGATTTCATCCTGACACTTTGAAATGACCAGTGTGTTGGTAATTATTTGCATTTCCATGGCGTTTGGCACAGAAATAGTCATGAGGTCGGTCTCTGCATCCTGAAGCCTATGATGCTTTTTGCAGAGAAACCTCTGCTGAGGCCCAGGTAACTTGCTATTTCCCATAGCTGGCACAGGAGCCTTGGAAGATAGGATTGTTTTCAGTATTATTTCACCATCCTTTCACCACTGTTTCAAGAACGGGAGCCCTTTTCAACCGTTAGTGGAAGAATCCTTCTTTGGAGATGAGATATTTTTCTGGGGTGGCAAGTGCAGGGCCTCTGTCAGTCCTGGGTTTGTTGGACTAGCGCCAGACATGAGAAGTGCGCCTTTGTGGGACAGGTGAATAGTCTTTAGACTGAAAGAGGATCCGCACTTTTCACCGTTCCTTTCAGAATCCTTTGATTCATCAGCTAGGAATGGCGATTGCTTCACCAGACCAATCGAAGGCTAGGCCAAAGTAACTCGATGTTTCCAAGTGGTGTGTGGCCCAACTATTGAAAGAACCGCTAAGTGGAGAACTATTTGGTATTTTTCCGAAGCACTTTTCACCGTAACTGTCATAAGGTTGGTCTCTGCATCCTTAAGCATACCAGAGTCTTCACAGACGAAACAGGCTGAGGCCCAGTAATCTTGGCATTTCCAATAGTTGGTCCTAGAGACTACCAAGAAAGTGTTCTTTTAAGTATTATTCCGTTGTGGTTTCAGCATTATTTTCAGAACCCGAGCAGAGTTCTCGCATTAGCATAAGAATCATGCCTGGTAGTTGAGATTTCTGGGTGGGGTGTAAGTGCGGGGCTTCTGTCAGCCCTGCCTTTGATTTGTTTACCTCCAGAGTTGGAAAGTGCATATTTGCGTGAGATGGGAAAAGTGTGGATCGTGCTTCAGATTTCATCCTGACACTTTGAAATGACCAGTGTGTTGGTAATTATTTGCATTTCCATGGCGTTTGGCACCGAAATAGTCATGAGGTCGGTCTCTGCATCCTGAAGCCTATGATGCTTTTTGCAGAGAAACCTCTGCTGAGGCCCAGGTAACTTGCTATTTCCCATAGCTGGCACAGGAGCCTTGGAAGATAGGATTGTTTTCAGTATTATTTCACCATCCTTTCACCACTGTTTCAAGAACGGGAGCCCTTTTCAACCGTTAGTGGAAGAATCCTTCTTTGGAGATGAGATATTTTTCTGGGGTGGCAAGTGCAGGGCCTCTGTCAGTCCTGGGTTTGTTGGACTAGCGCCAGACATGAGAAGTGCGCCTTTGTGGGACAGGTGAATAGTCTTTAGACTGAAAAAGGATCCGCACTTTTCACCGTTCCTTTCAGAATCACTTGATTCATCAGCTAGGAATGGCGAATGCTTCACCAGACCAATCGAAGGCTAGGCCAAAGTAACTCGATGTTTCCAAGTGGTGTGTGGCCCAACTATTGAAAGAACCGCTAAGTGGAGAACTATTTGGTATTTTTCCGAAGCACTTTTCACCGTAATTGTCATAAGGTTGGTCTCTGCATCCTTAAGCATACCAGAGTCTTCACAGACTAAACAGGCTGAGGCCCAGTAATCTTGGCATTTCCAATAGTTCGTCCTAGAGACTACCAAGAAAGTGTTCTTTTAAGTATTATTCTGTTGTGGTTTCAGCATTGTTTTCAGAACCCGAGCAGGGTTCTCGCAATAGCATAAGAATCCTGCCTGGTAGTTGAGATTTCTGGGTGGGGTGTAAGTGCGGGGCTTCTGTCAGCCCTGCCTTTGATTTGTTTACCTCCAGAGTTGGAAAGTGCATATTTGCGTGAGATGGGAAAAGTGTGGATCGTGCTTCAGATTTCATCCTGACACTTTGAAATGACCAGTGTGTTGGTAATTATTTGCCATTTCCATGGCGTTTGACACCGTAATAGTCATGAGGTCGGTCTCTGCATCCTGAAGCCTATGATGCTTTTTGCAGAGAAACCTCTGCTGAGGCCCAGGTAACTTGCTATTTCCCATAGCTGGCACAGGAGCCTTGGAAGATAGGATTGTTTTCAGTATTATTTCACCATCCTTTCACCACTGTTTCAAGAACGGGAGCCCTTTTCAACCGTTAGTGGAAGAATCCTTCTTTGGAGATGAGATATTTTTCTGGGGTGGCAAGTGCAGGGCCTCTGTCAGTCCTGGGTTTGTTGGACTAGTGCCAGACATGAGAAGTGCGCCTTTATGGGACAGGTGAATAGTGCGGATCCTGTTTCAGTCTTTAGACTGAAAAAGGATCCGCACTTTTCACCATTCCTTTCAGAATCACTTGATTCATCAGCTAGGAATGGCGAATGCTTCACCAGACCAATCGAAGGCTAGGCCAAAGTAACTCGATGTTTCCAAGTGGTGTGTGGCCCAACTATTGAAAGAACCGCTAAGTGGAGAACTATTTGGTATTTTTCCGAAGCACTTTTCACCGTAATTGTCATAAGGTTGGTCTCTGCATCCTTAAGCATACCAGAGTCTTCACAGACGAAACAGGCTGAGGCCCAGTAATCTTGGCATTTCCAACAGTTGGTCCTAGAGACTACCAAGAAAGTGTTCTTTTAAGTATTTTTCCGTTGTGGTTTCAGCATTATTTTCAGAACCCGAGCAGGGTTCTCGCATTAGCATAAGAATCCTGCCTGGTAGTTGAGATTTCTGGGTGGGGTGTAAGTGCAGGGCTTCTGTCAGCCCTGCCTTTGATTTGTTTACCTCCAGAGTTGAAAAGTGCATATTTGCGTGAGATGGGAAAAGTGTGGATCGTGCTTCAGATTTCATCCTGACACTTTGAAATGACCAGTGTGTTGGTAATTATTTGCATTTCCATGGCGTTTGGCACAGAAATAGTCATGAGGTCGGTCTCTGCATCCTGAAGCCTATGATGCTTTTTGCAGAGAAACCTCTGCTGAGGCCCAGGTAACTTGCTATTTCCCATAGCTGGCACAGGAGCCTTGGAAGATAGGATTGTTTTCAGTATTATTTCACCATGCTTTCACCACTGTTTCAAGAACGGGAGCCCTTTTCAACCCTTAGTGGAAGAATCCTTCGTTGGAGATGAGATATTTTTCTGGGGTGGCAAGTGCAGGGCCTCTGTCAGTCCTGGGTTTGTTGGACTAGCGCCAGACATGAGAAGTGCGCCTTTGTGGGACAGGTGAATAGTGCGGATCCTGTTTCAGTCTAAAGACTGAAACAGGATCCGCACTTTTCACCGTTCCTTTCAGAATCATTTGATTCATCAGCTAGGAATGGCGATTGCTTCACCAGACCAATCGAAGGCTAGGCCAAAGTAACTCGATGTTTCCAAGAGGTGTGTGGCCCAACTTTTGAAAGAGCGGCTAAGTGGACAACTATTTGGTATTTTCTCGAAGCACTTTTCACCGTAATTGTCATAAGGTTGGTCTCTGCATCCTTTAGCATACCAGAGTCTTCACAGACGAAACAGGCTGAGGCCCAGTAATCTTGGCATTTCCAATAGTTGGTCCTAGAGACTACCAAGAAAGTGTTCTTTTAAGTATTATTCCGTTGTGGTTTTAGCCATTTTTTAAGAACCCGAGCAGGGTTCTAGCATTAGCATAAGAATCCTGCCTGGTAGTTGAGATTTCTGGGTGGGGTGTAAGTGGGGGGCTTCTATCAGCCCTGCCTTTGATTTGTTTACCTCCAGAGTTGGAAAGTGCATATTTGCGTGAGACGGGAAAAGTGTGGATCGTGCTTCAGATTTCATCCTGACACTTTGAAATGACCAGTGTGTTGGTAATTATTTGCATTTCCATGGCGTTTGGCACAGAAATAGTCATGAGGTCGGTCTCTGCATCCTGAAGCCTATGATGCTTTTTTCAGAGAAACCTCTGCTGAGGCCCAGGTAACTTGCTATTTCCCATAGCTGGCAAAGGAGCCTTGGAAGATAGGATTGTTTTCAGTATTATTTCACCATCCTTTCACCACTGTTTCAAGAACGGGAGCCCTTTTCAACCGTTAGTGGAAGAATCCTTCTTTGGAGATGAGATATTTTTCTGGGGTGGCAAGTGCAGGGCCTCTGTCAGTCCTGGGTTTGTTGGACTAGTGCCAGACATGAGAAGTGCGCCTTTATGGGACAGGTGAATAGTGCGGATCCTGTTTCAGTCTAAAGACTGAAAAAGGATCTGCACTTTTCACCGTTCCTTTCAGAATCACTTGATTCATCAGCTAGGAATGGCGAATGCTTCACCAGACCAATCGAAGGCTAGGCCAAAGTAACTCGATGTTTCCAAGTGGTGTGTGGCCCAACTATTGAAAGAACCGCTAAGTGGAGAACTATTTGGTATTTTTCCGAAGCACTTTTCACCGTAATTGTCATAAGGTTGGTCTCTGCATCCTTAAGCATACCAGAGTCTTCACAGACGAAACAGGCTGAGGCCCAGTAATCTTGGCATTTCCAACAGTTGGTCCTAGAGACTACCAAGAAAGTGTTCTTTTAAGTATTATTCCGTTGTGGTTTCAGCATTATTTTCAGAACCCGAGCAGGGTTCTCGCAATAGCATAAGAATCCTGCCTGGTAGTTGAGATTTCTGGGTGGGGTGTAAGTGCGGGGCTTCTGTCAGCCCTGCCTTTGATTTGTTTACCTCCAGAGTTGGAAAGTGCATATTTGCGTGAGATGGGAAATGTGTGGATCGTGCTTCAGATTTCATCCTGACACTTTGAAATGACCAGTGTGTTGGTAATTATTTGCATTTCCATGGCGTTTGGTACCGTAATAGTCATGAGGTCGGTCTCTGCATCCTGAAGCCTATGATGCTTTTTGCAGAGAAACCTCTGCTGAGGCCCAGGTAACTTGCTATTTCCCATAGCTGGCAAAGGAGCCAAGGAAGATAGGATTGTTTTCAGTATTATTTCACCATGCTTTCACCACTGTTTCAAGAACGGGAGCCCTTTTCAACCCTTAATGGAAGAATCCTTCGTTGGAGATGAGATATTTTTCTGGGGTGGCAAGTGCAGGGCCTCTGTCAGTCCTGGGTTTGTTGGACTAGCGCCAGACATGAGAAGTGCGCCTTTGTGGGACAGGTGAATAGTGCGGATCCTGTTTCAGTCTAAAGACTGAAACAGGATCCGCACTTTTCACCGTTCCTTTCAGAATCATTTGATTCATCAGCTAGGAATGGCGATTGCTTCACCAGACCAATCGAAGGCTAGGCCAAAGTAACTCGATGTTTCCAAGAGGTGTGTGGCCCAACTTTTGAAAGAACGGCTAAGTGGACAACTATTTCGTATTTTCTCGAAGCACTTTTCACCGTAATTGTCATAAGGTTGGTCTCTGCATCCTTTAGCATACCAGAGTCTTCACAGACGAAACAGGCTGAGGCCCAGTAATCTTGGCATTTCCAATAGTTGGTCCTAGAGACTACCAAGAAAGTGTTCTTTTAAGCATTATTCCGTTGTGGTTTCAGCATTATTTTCAGTACCCGAGCAGGGTTCTCGCATTAGCATAAGAATCCTGCCTGGTAGTTGAGATTTCTGGGTGGGGTGTACGTGGAGGACTTCTGTCAGCCCTGCCTTTGATTTGTTTACCTCCAGAGTTGGAAAGTGCATATTTGCGTGAGATGGGAAAAGTGTGGATCGTGCTTCAGATTTCCTCCTGACACTTTGAAATGACCAGTGTGTTGGTAATTATTTGCATTTCCATGGCGTTTGGCACAGAAATAGTCATGAGGTCGGTCTCTGCATCCTGAAGCCTATGATGCTTGTTGCAGAGAAACCTCTGCTGAGGCCCAGGTAACTTGCTATTTCCCATAGCTGGCACAGGAGCCTTGGAAGATAGGATTGTTTTCAGTATTATTTCACCATCCTTTCACCACTGTTTCAAGTACGGGAGCCCTTTTCAACCCTTAGTGGAAGAATCCTTCTTTGGAGATGAGATATTTTTCTGGGGTGGCAAGTGCAGGGCCTCTGTCAGTCCTGGGTTTCTTGGACTAGAACCAGACATGAGAAGAGCGCCTTTGTGGGACAGGTGAATAGTGCGGATCCTGTTTCAGTCTAAAGACTGAAACAGGATCCGCACTTTTCACCGTTCCTTTCAGAATCATTTGATTCATCAGCTAGGAATGGCGATTGCTTCACCAGACCAATCGAAGGCTAGGCCAAAGTAAGTCGATTTTTCCAAGAGTTGTGTGGCCCAACTTTTGAAAGAACCGCTAAGTGGAGAACTATTTGGTATTTTTCCGAAGCACTTTTCACCGTAATTGTCATAAGGTTGGTCTCTGCATCCTTAAGCATACCACAGTGTTCACAGACGAAACAGGCTGAGGCCCAGTAATCTTGGCATTTCCAATAGTTGGTCCTAGAGACTACCAAGAAAGTGTTCTTTCAAGTATTATTCCGTTGTGGTTTCAGCATTATTTTCAGAACCCGAGCAGGGTTCTCGCATTAGCATAAGAATCATGCCTGGTAGTTGAGATTTCTCGGTGGGGTGTAAGTGCCGGGCTTCTGTCAGCCCTGCCTTTGATTTGTTTACCTCCAGAGTTGGAAAGTGCATATTTGCGTGAGATGGGAAAAGTGTGGATCGTGCTTCAGATTTCATCCTGACACTTTGAAATGACCAGTGTGTTGGTAATTATTTGCATTTCCATGGCGTTTGGCACAGAAATAGTCATGAGGTCGGTCTCTGCATCCTGAAGCCTATGATGCTTTTTGCAGAGAAACCTCTGCAGAGGCCAGGTAACTTGCTATTTCCCATAGCTGGCACAGGAGGCTTGGAAGATAGGATTGTTTTCAGTATTATTTCACCATCCTTTCACCACTGTTTCAAGAACGGGAGCCCTTTTCAACCGTTCGTGGAAGAATCCTTCTTTGGAGATGAGATATTTTTCTGGGGTGGCAAGTGCAGGGCCTCTGTCAGTCCTGGGTTTGTTGGACTAGCGCCAGACATGAGAAGTGCGCCTTTGTGGGACAGGTGAATAGTCTTTAGACTGAAAGAGGATCCGCACTTTTCACCGTTCCTTTCAGAATCCTTTGATTCATCAGCTAGGAATGGCGATTGCTTCACCAGACCAATCGAAGGCTAGGCCAAAGTAACTCGATGTTTCCAAGTGGTGTGTGGCCCAACTATTGAAAGAACCGCTAAGTGGAGAACTATTTGGTATTTTTCCGAAGCACTTTTCACCGTAACTGTCATAAGGTTGGTCTCTGCATCCTTAAGCGTACCAGAGTCTTCACAGACGAAACAGGCTGAGGCCCAGTAATCTTGGCATTTCCAATAGTTCGTCCTAGAGACTACCAAGAAAGTGTTCTTTTAAGTATTATTCTGTTGTGGTTTCAGCATTATTTTCAGAACCCGAGCAGGGTTCTCGCAATAGCATAAGAATCCTGCCTGGTAGTTGAGATTTCTGGGTGGGGTGTAAGTGCGGGGCTTCTGTCAGCCCTGCCTTTGATTTGTTTACCTCCAGAGTTGGAAAGTGCATATTTGCGTGAGATGGGAAAAGTGTGGATCGTGCTTCAGATTTCATCCTGACACTTTGAAATGACCAGTGTGTTGGTAATTATTTGCCATTTCCATGGCGTTTGACTCCGTAATAGTCATGAGGTCGGTCTCTGCATCCTGAAGCCTATGATGCTTTTTGCAGAGAAACCTCTGCTGAGGCCCAGGTAACTTGCTATTTCCCATAGCTGGCACAGGAGCCTTGGAAGATAGGATTGTTTTCAGTATTATTTCACCATCCTTTCACCACTGTGTCAAGAACGGGAGCCCTTTTCAACCGTTAGTGGAAGAATCCTTCTTTGGAGATGAGATATTTTTCTGGGGTGGCAAGTGCAGGGCCTCTGTCAGTCCTGGGTTTCTTGGACTAGAACCAGACATGAGAAGAGCGCCTTTGTGGGACAGGTGAATAGTGCGGATCCTGTTTCAGTCTAAAGACTGAAACAGGATCCGCACTTTTCACCGTTCCTTTCAGAATCATTTGATTCATCAGCTAGGAATGGCGATTGCTTCACCAGACTAATCGAAGGCTACGCCAAAGTAAGTCGATTTTTCCAAGAGTTGTGTGGCCCAACTTTTGAAAGAACCGCTAAGTGGAGAACTATTTGGTATTTTTCCGAAGCACTTTTCACCGTAATTGTCATAAGGTTGGTCTCTGCATCCTTAAGCATACCACAGTGTTCACAGACGAAACAGGCTGAGGCCCAGTAATCTTGGCATTTCCAATAGTTGGTCCTAGAGACTACCAAGAAAGTGTTCTTTCAAGTATTATTCCGTTGTGGTTTCAGCATTATTTTCAGAACCCGAGCAGGGTTCTCGCATTAGCATAAGAATCATGCCTGGTAGTTGAGATTTCTGGGTGGGGTGTAAGTGCGGGGCTTCTGTCAGCCCTGCCTTTGATGTGTTTACCTCCAGAGTTGGAAAGTGCATATTTGCGTGAGATGGGAAAAGTGTGGATCGTGCTTCAGATTTCATCCTGACACTTTGAAATGACCAGTGTGTTGGTAATTATTTGCATTTCCATGGCGTTTGGCACAGAAATAGTCATGAGGTCGGTCTCTGCATCCTGAAGCCTATGATGCTTTTTGCAGAGAAACCTCTGCTGAGGCCCAGGTAACTTGCTATTTCCCATAGCTGGCACAGGAGCCTTGGAAGATAGGATTGTTTTCAGTATTATTTCACCATCCTTTCACCACTGTTTCAAGAACGGGAGCCCTTTTCAACCGTTCGTGGAAGAATCCTTCTTTGGAGATGAGATATTTTTCTGGGGTGGCAAGTGCAGGGCCTCTGTCAGTCCTGGGTTTGTTGGACTAGCGCCAGACATGAGAAGTGCGCCTTTGTGGGACAGGTGAATAGTCTTTAGACTGAAAGAGGATCCGCACTTTTCACCGTTCCTTTCAGAATCCTTTGATTCATCAGCTAGGAATGGCGATTGCTTCACCAGACCAATCGAAGGCTAGGCCAAAGTAACTCGATGTTTCCAAGTGGTGTGTGGCCCAACTATTGAAAGAACCGCTAAGTGGAGAACTATTTGGTATTTTTCCGAAGCACTTTTCACCGTAACTGTCATAAGGTTGGTCTCTGCATCCTTAAGCGTACCAGAGTCTTCACAGACGAAACAGGCTGAGGCCCAGTAATCTTGGCATTTCCAATAGTTCGTCCTAGAGACTACCAAGAAAGTGTTCTTTTAAGTATTATTCTGTTGTGGTTTCAGCATTATTTTCAGAACCCGAGCAGGGTTCTCGCAATAGCATAAGAATCCTGCCTGGTAGTTGAGATTTCTGGGTGGGGTGTAAGTGCGGGGCTTCTGTCAGCCCTGCCTTTGATTTGTTTACCTCCAGAGTTGGAAAGTGCATATTTGCGTGAGATGGGAAAAGTGTGGATCGTGCTTCAGATTTCATCCTGACACTTTGAAATGACCAGTGTGTTGGTAATTATTTGCCATTTCCATGGCGTTTGACTCCGTAATAGTCATGAGGTCGGTCTCTGCATCCTGAAGCCTATGATGCTTTTTGCAGAGAAACCTCTGCTGAGGCCCAGGTAACTTGCTATTTCCCATAGCTGGCACAGGAGCCTTGGAAGATAGGATTGTTTTCAGTATTATTTCACCATCCTTTCACCACTGTGTCAAGAACGGGAGCCCTTTTCAACCGTTAGTGGAAGAATCCTTCTTTGGAGATGAGATATTTTTCTGGGGTGGCAAGTGCAGGGCCTCTGTCAGTCCTGGGTTTCTTGGACTAGAACCAGACATGAGAAGAGCGCCTTTGTGGGACAGGTGAATAGTGCGGATCCTGTTTCAGTCTAAAGACTGAAACAGGATCCGCACTTTTCACCGTTCCTTTCAGAATCATTTGATTCATCAGCTAGGAATGGCGATTGCTTCACCAGACTAATCGAAGGCTACGCCAAAGTAAGTCGATTTTTCCAAGAGTTGTGTGGCCCAACTTTTGAAAGAACCGCTAAGTGGAGAACTATTTGGTATTTTTCCGAAGCACTTTTCACCGTAATTGTCATAAGGTTGGTCTCTGCATCCTTAAGCATACCACAGTGTTCACAGACGAAACAGGCTGAGGCCCAGTAATCTTGGCATTTCCAATAGTTGGTCCTAGAGACTACCAAGAAAGTGTTCTTTCAAGTATTATTCCGTTGTGGTTTCAGCATTATTTTCAGAACCCGAGCAGGGTTCTCGCATTAGCATAAGAATCATGCCTGGTAGTTGAGATTTCTGGGTGGGGTGTAAGTGCGGGGCTTCTGTCAGCCCTGCCTTTGATTTGTTTACCTCCAGAGTTGGAAAGTGCATATTTGCGTGAGATGGGAAAAGTGTGGATCGTGCTTCAGATTTCATCCTGACACTTTGAAATGACCAGTGTGTTGGTAATTATTTGCATTTCCATGGCGTTTGGCACAGAAATAGTCATGAGGTCGGTCTCTGCATCCTGAAGCCTATGATGCTTTTTGCAGAGAAACCTCTGCTGAGGCCCAGGTAACTTGCTATTTCCCATAGCTGGCACAGGAGCCTTGGAAGATAGGATTGTTTTCAGTATTATTTCACCATCCTTTCACCACTGTTTCAAGAACGGGAGCCCTTTTCAACCGTTCATGGAAGAATCCTTCTTTGGAGATGAGATATTTTTCTGGGGTGGCAAGTGCAGGGCCTCTGTCAGTCCTGGGTTTGTTGGACTAGCGCCAGACATGAGAAGTGCGCCTTTGTGGGACAGGTGAATAGTCTTTAGACTGAAAAAGGATCCGCACTTTTCACCGTTCCTTTCAGAATCACTTGATTCATCAGCTAGGAATGGCGAATGCTTCACCAGACCAATCGAAGGCTAGGCCAAAGTAACTCGATGTTTCCAAGTGGTGTGTGGCCCAACTATTGAAAGAACCGCTAAGTGGAGAACTATTTGGTATTTTTCCGAAGCACTTTTCACCGTAACTGTCATAAGGTTGGTCTCTGCATCCTTAAGCATACCAGAGTCTTCACAGACGAAACAGGCTGAGGCCCAGTAATCTTGGCATTTCCAATAGTTCGTCCTAGAGACTACCAAGAAAGTGTTCTTTTAAGTATTATTCTGTTGTGGTTTCAGCATTATTTTCAGAACCCGAGCAGGGTTCTCGCAATAGCATAAGAATCCTGCCTGGTAGTTGAGATTTCTGGGTGGGGTGTAAGTGCGGGGCTTCTGTCAGCCCTGCCTTTGATTTGTTTACCTCCAGAGTTGGAAAGTGCATATTTGCGTGAGATGGGAAAAGTGTGGATCGTGCTTCAGATTTCATCCTGACACTTTGAAATGACCAGTGTGTTGGTAATTATTTGCCATTTCCATGGCGTTTGACACCGTAATAGTCATGAGGTCGGTCTCTGCATCCTGAAGCCTATGATGCTTTTTGCAGAGAAACCTCTGCTGAGGCCCAGGTAACTTGCTATTTCCCATAGCTGGCACAGGAGCCTTGGAAGATAGGATTGTTTTCAGTATTATTTCACCATCCTTTCACCACTGTTTCAAGAACGGGAGCCCTTTTCAACCGTTAGTGGAAGAATCCTTCTTTGGAGATGAGATATTTTTCTGGGGTGGCAAGTGCAGGGCCTCTGTCAGTCCTGGGTTTGTTGGACTAGTGCCAGACATGAGAAGTGCGCCTTTATGGGACAGGTGAATAGTGCGGATCCTGTTTCAGTCTAAAGACTGAAAAAGGATCCGCACTTTTCACCGTTCCTTTCAGAATCACTTGATTCATCAGCTAGGAATGGCGAATGCTTCACCAGACCAATCGAAGGCTAGGCCAAAGTAACTCGATGTTTCCAAGTGGTGTGTGGCCCAAGTATTGAAAGAACCGCTAAGTGGAGAACTATTTGGTATTTTTCCGAAGCACTTTTCACCGTAATTGTCATAAGGTTGGTCTCTGCATCCTTAAGCATACCAGAGTCTTCACAGACGAAACAGGCTGAGGCCCAGTAATCTTGGCATTTCCAACAGTTGGTCCTAGAGACTACCAAGAAAGTGTTCTTTTAAGTATTTTTCCGTTGTGGTTTCAGCATTATTTTCAGAACCCGAGCAGGGTTCTCGCATTAGCATAAGAATCCTGCCTGGTAGTTGAGATTTCTGGGTGGGGTGTAAGTGCAGGGCTTCTGTCAGCCCTGCCTTTGATTTGTTTACCTCCAGAGTTGAAAAGTGCATATTTGCGTGAGATGGGAAAAGTGTGGATCGTGCTTCAGATTTCATCCTGACACTTTGAAATGACCAGTGTGTTGGTAATTATTTGCATTTCCATGGCGTTTGGCACAGAAATAGTCATGAGGTCCGTCTCTGCATCCTGAAGCCTATGATGCTTTTTGCAGAGAAACCTCTGCTGAGGCCCAGGTAACTTGCTATTTCCCATAGCTGGCAAAGGAGCCTTGGAAGATAGGATTGTTTTCAGTATTATTTCACCATGCTTTCACCACTGTTTCAAGAACGGGAGCCCTTTTCAACCCTTAGTGGAAGAATCCTTCTTTGGAGATGAGATATTTTTCTGGGGTGGCAAGTGCAGGGCCTCTGTCAGTCCTGGGTTTGTTGGACTAGCGCCAGACATGAGAAGTGCGCCTTTGTGGGACAGGTGAATAGTGCGGATCCTGTTTCAGTCTAAAGACTGAAACAGGATCCGCACTTTTCACCGTTCCTTTCAGAATCATTTGATTCATCAGCTAGGAATGGCGATTGCTTCACCAGACCAATCGAAGGCTAGGCCAAAGTAACTCGATGTTTCCAAGAGGTGTGTGGCCCAACTTTTGAAAGAACGGCTAAGTGGACAACTATTTGGTATTTTCTCGAAGCACTTTTCACCGTAATTGTCATAAGGTTGGTCTCTGCATCCTTTAGCATACCAGAGTCTTCACAGACGAAACAGGCTGAGGCCCAGTAATCTTGGCATTTCCAATAGTTGGTCCTAGAGACTACCAAGAAAGTGTTCTTTTAAGCATTATTCCGTTGTGGTTTCAGCATTATTTTCAGTACCCGAGCAGGGTTCTCGCATTAGCATAAGAATCCTGCCTGGTAGTTGAGATTTCTGGGTGGGGTGTACGTGGAGGACTTCTGTCAGCCCTGCCTTTGATTTGTTTACCTCCAGAGTTGGAAAGTGCATATTTGCGTGAGATGGGAAAAGTGTGGATCGTGCTTCAGATTTCCTCCTGACACTTTGAAATGACCAGTGTGTTGGTAATTATTTGCATTTCCATGGCGTTTGGCACAGAAATAGTCATGAGGTCGGTCTCTGCATCCTGAAGCCTATGATGCTTTTTGCAGAGAAACCTTTGCTGAGGCCCAGGTAACTTGCTATTTCCCATAGCTGGCACAGGAGCCTTGGAAGATAGGATTGTTTTCAGTATTATTTCACCATCCTTTCACCACTGTTTCAAGAACGGGAGCCCTTTTCAACCGTTAGTGGAAGAATCCTTCTTTGCAGATGAGATATTTTTCTGGGGTGGCAAGTGCAGGGCCTCTGTCAGTCCTGGGTTTCTTGGACTAGAACCAGACATGAGAAGTGCGCCTTTGTGGGACAGGTGAATAGTGCGGATCCTGTTTCAGTCTAAAGACTGAAACAGGATCCGCACTTTTCACCGTTCCTTTCAGAATCATTTGATTCATCAGCTAGGAATGGCGATTGCTTCACCAGACCAATCGAAGGCTAGGCCAAAGTAAGTCGATGTTTCCAAGAGTTGTGTGGCCCAACTTTTGAAAGAACCGCTAAGTGGAGAACTATTTGGTATTTTTCCGAAGCACTTTTCACCGTAATTGTCATAAGGTTGGTCTCTGCATCCTTAAGCATACCACAGTGTTCACAGACGAAACAGGCTGAGGCCCAGTAATCTTGGCATTTCCAATAGTTGGTCCTAGAGACTACCAAGAAAGTGTTCTTTTAAGTATTATTCCGTTGTGGTTTCAGCATTATTTTCAGAACCCGAGCAGAGTTCTCGCATTAGCATAAGAATCATGCCTGGTAGTTGAGATTTCTGGGTGGGGTGTAAGTGCGGGGCTTCTGTCAGCCCTGCCTTTGATTTGTTTACCTCCAGAGTTGGAAAGTGCATATTTGCGTGAGATGGGAAAAGTGTGGATCGTGCTTCAGATTTCATCCTGACACTTTGAAATGACCAGTGTGTTGGTAATTATTTGCATTTCCATGGCGTTTGGCACAGAAATAGTCATGAGGTCGGTCTCTGCATCCTGAAGCCTATGATGCTTTTTGCAGAGAAACCTCTGCAGAGGCCAGGTAACTTGCTATTTCCCATAGCTGGCACAGGAGGCTTGGAAGATAGGATTGTTTTCAGTATTATTTCACCATCCTTTCACCACTGTTTCAAGAACGGGAGCCCTTTTCAACCGTTAGTGTAAGAATCCTTCTTTGGAGATAAGATATTTTTCTGGGGGGGCAAGTGCAGGGCCTCTGTCAGTCCTGGGTTTGTTGGACTAGCGCCGGACATGAGAAGTGCGCCTTTGTGGGACAGGTGAATAGTCTTTAGACTGAAAGAGGATCCGCACTTTTCACCGTTCCTTTCAGAATCACTTGATTCATCAGCTGGGAATGGTGAATGCTTCACCAGACCAATCGAAGGCTAGGCCAAAGTAACTCGATGTTTCCAAGTGGTGTGTGGCCCAACTATTGAAAGAACCGCTAAGTGGAGAACTATTTGGTATTTTTCCGAAGCACTTTTCACCGTAATTGTCATAAGGTTGGTCTCTGCATCCTTAAGCATACCAGGGTCTTCACAGAGGAAACAGGCTGAGGCCCAGTAATCTTGGCATTTCCAACAGTTGGTCCTAGAGACTACCAAGAAAGTGTTCTTTTAAGTATTATTCCGTTGTGGTTTCAGCATTATTTTCAGAACCCGAGCAGGGTTCTCGCAATAGCATAAGAATCCTGCCTGGTAGTTGAGATTTCTGGGTGGGGTGTAAGTGCGGGGCTTCTGTCAGCCCTGCCTTTGATTTGTTTACCTCCAGAGTTGGAAAGTGCATATTTGCGTGAGATGGGAAATGTGTGGATCGTGCTTCAGATTTCATCCTGACACTTTGAAATGACCAGTGTGTTGGTAATTATTTGCCATTTCCATGGCGTTTGGCACCGTAATAGTCATGAGGTCGGTCTCTGCATCCTGAAGCCTATGATGCTTGTTGCAGAGAAACCTCTGCTGAGGCCTAGGTAACTTGCTATTTCCCATAGCTGGCACAGGAGCCTTGGGAGATAGGATTGTTTTCAGTATTATTTCACAATCCTTTCACCACTGTTTCAAGAACGGGAGCCCTTTTCAACCGTTAGTGGAAGAATCCTTCTTTGGAGATGAGATATTTTTCTGGGGTGGCAAGTGCAGGGCCTCTGTCAGTCCTGGGTTTGTTGGACTAGCGCCAGATATGAGAAGTGCGCCTTTGTGGGACAGGTGAATAGTGCGGATCCTGTTTCAGTCTAAAGACTGAAACAGGATCCGCACTTTTCACCGTTCCTTTCAGAATCATTTGATTCGTCAGCTAGGAATAGCGATTGCTTCACCAGACCAATCGAATGCTAGGCCAAAGTAACTCGATGTTTCAAAGTGGTGTGTGGCCCAACTATTGAAAGAACCGCTAAGTGGAGAACTATTTGGTATTTTTCCGAAGCACTTTTCACCGTAATTGTCATAAGGTTGGTCTCTGCATCCTTAAGCATACCAGAGTCTTCACAGACGAAACAGGCTGAGGCCCAGTAATCTTGGCATTTCCAATAGTTGGTCCTAGAGACTACCAAGAAAGTGTTCTTTTAAGTATTTTTCCGTTGTGGTTTCAGCATTATTTTCAGAACCGGAGCAGGGTTCTCGCATTATCATAAGAATCCTGCCTGGTAGTTGAGATTTCTGGGTGGGGTGTAAGTGCAGGGCTTCTGTCAGCCCTGCCTTTGATTTGTTTACCTCCAGAGTTGGAAACTGCATATTTGCGTGAGATGGGAAAAGTGTGGATCGTGCTTCAGATTTCATCCTGACACTTTGAAATGACCAGTGTGTTGGTAATTATTTGCATTTCCATGGCGTTTGGCACAGAAATAGTCATGAGGTCGGTCTCTGCATCCTGAAGCCTATGATGCTTTTTGCAGAGAAACCTCTGCTGAGGCCCAGGTAACTTGCTATTTCCCATAGCTGGCACAGGAGCCTTGGAAGATAGGATTGTTTTCAGTATTATTTCACCATCCTTTCACCACTGTTTCAAGAACGGGAGCCCTTTTCAACCGTTAGTGGAAGAATCCATCTTTGGAGATGAGATATTTTTCTGGGGTGGCAAGTGCAGGGCCTCTGTCAGTCCTGGGTTTGTTGGACTAGCGCCAGACATGAGAAGTGCGCCTTTGTGGGACAGGTGAATAGTCTTTAGACTGAAAAAGGATCCGCACTTTTCACCGTTCCTTTCAGAATCACTTGATTCATCAGCTAGGAATGGCGAGTGCTTCACCAGACCAATCGAAGGCTAGGCCAAAGTAACTCGATGTTTCCAAGTGGTGTGTGGCCCAACTATTGAAAGAACCGCTAAGTGGAGAACTATTTGGTATTTTTCCGAAGCACTTTTCACCGTAATTGTCATAAGGTTGGTCTCTGCATCCTTAAGCATACCAGAGTCTTCACAGACGAAACAGGCTGAGGCCCAGTAATCTTGGCATTTCCAATAGTTGGTCCTAGAGACTACCAAGAAAGTGTTCTTTTAAGTATTATTCTGTTGTGGTTTCAGCATTATTTTCAGAACCCGAGCAGGGTTCTCGCAATAGCATAAGAATCCTGCCTGGTAGTTGAGATTTCTGGGTGGGGTGTAAGTGCGGGGCTTCTGTCAGCCCTGCCTTTGATTTGTTTACCTCCAGAGTTGGAAAGTGCATATTTGCGTGAGATGGGAAAAGTGTGGATCGTGCTTCAGATTTCATCCTGACACTTTGAAATGACCAGTGTGTTGGTAATTATTTGCCATTTCCATGGCGTTTGACACTGTAATAGTCATGAGGTCGGTCTCTGCATCCTGAAGCCTATGATGCTTTTTGCAGAGAAACCTCTGCTGAGGCCCAGGTAACTTGCTATTTCCCATAGCTGGCACAGGAGCCTTGGAAGATAGGATTGTTTTCAGTATTATTTCACCATCCTTTCACCACTGTTTCAAGAACGGGAGCCCTTTTCAACCGTTAGTGGAAGAATCCTTCTTTGGAGATGAGATATTTTTCTGGGGTGGCAAGTGCAGGTCCTCTGTCAGTCCTGGGTTTGTTGGACTAGTGCCAGACATGAGAAGTGCGCCTTTATGGGACAGGTGAATAGTGCAGATCCTGTTTCAGTCTAAAGACTGAAAAAGGATCCGCACTTTTCACCGTTCCTTTCAGAATCACTTGATTCATCAGCTAGGAATGGCGAATGCTTCACCAGACCAATCGAAGGCTAGGCCAAAGTAACTCGATGTTTCCAAGTGGTGTGTGGCCCAACTATTGAAAGAACCGCTAAGTGGAGAACTATTTGGTATTTTTCCGAAGCACTTTTCACCGTAATTGTCATAAGGTTGGTCTCTGCATCCTTAAGCATACCAGAGTCTTCACAGACGAAACAGGCTGAGGCCCAGTAATCTTGGCATTTCCAACAGTTGGTCCTAGAGACTACCAAGAAAGTGTTCTTTTAAGTATTTTTCCGTTGTGGTTTCAGCATTATTTTCAGAACCCGAGCAGGTTTCTCGCATTAGCATAAGAATCCTGCCTGGTAGTTGAGATTTCTGGGTGGGGTGTAAGTGCAGGGCTTCTGTCAGCCCTGCCTTTGATTTGTTTACCTCCAGAGTTGAAAAGTGCATATTTGCGTGAGATGGGAAAAGTGTGGATCGTGCTTCAGATTTCATCCTGACACTTTGAAATGACCAGTGTGTTGGTAATTATTTGCATTTCCATGGCGTTTGGCACAGAAATAGTCATGAGGTCGGTCTCTGCATCCTGAAGCCTATGATGCTTTTTGCAGAGAAACCTCTGCTGAGGCCCAGGTAACTTGCTATTTCCCATAGCTGGCAAAGGAGCCTTGGAAGATAGGATTGTTTTCAGTATTATTTCACCATGCTTTCACCACTGTTTCAAGAACGGGAGCCCTTTTCAACCCTTAGTGGAAGAATCCTTCGTTGGAGATGAGATATTTTTCTGGGGTGGCAAGTGCAGGGCCTCTGTCAGTCCTGGGTTTGTTGGACTAGCGCCAGACATGAGAAGTGCGCCTTTGTGGGACAGGTGAATAGTGCGGATCCTGTTTCAGTCTAAAGACTTATACAGGATCCGCACTTTTCACCGTTCCTTTCAGAATCATTTGATTCATCAGCTAGGAATGGCGATTGCTTCACCAGACCAATCGAAGGCTAGGCCAAAGTAACTCGATGTTTCCAAGAGGTGTGTGGCCCAACTTTTGAAAGAACGGCTAAGTGGACAACTATTTGGTATTTTCTCGAAGCACTTTTCACCGTAATTGTCATAAGGTTGGTCTCTGCATCCTTTAGCATACCAGAGTCTTCACAGACGAAACAGGCTGAGGCCCAGTAATCTTGGCATTTCCAATAGTTGGTCCTAGAGACTACCAAGAAATTGTTCTTTTAAGTATTATTCCGTTGTGGTTTTAGCCATTTTTTAAGAACCCGAGCAGGGTTCTAGCATTAGCATAAGAATCCTGCCTGGTAGTTGAGATTTCTGGGTGGGGTGTAAGTGGGGGGCTTCTATCAGCCCTGCCTTTGATTTGTTTACCTCCAGAGTTGGAAAGTGCATATTTGCGTGAGACGGGAAAAGTGTGGATCGTGCTTCAGATTTCATCCTGACACTTTGAAATGACCAGTGTGTTGGTAATTATTTGCATTTCCATGGCGTTTGGCACAGAAATAGTCATGAGGTCGGTCTCTGCATCCTGAAGCCTATGATGCTTTTTGCAGAGAAACCTCTGCTGAGGCCCAGGTAACTTGCTATTTCCCATAGCTGGCAAAGGAGCCTTGGAAGATAGGATTGTTTTCAGTATTATTTCACCATCCTTTCACCACTGTTTCAAGAACGGGAGCCCTTTTCAACCGTTAGTGGAAGAATCCTTCTTTGGAGATGAGATATTTTTCTGGGGTGGCAAGTGCAGGGCCTCTGTCAGTCCTGGGTTTGTTGGACTAGCGCCAGACATGAGAAGTGCGCCTTTGTGGGACAGGTGAATAGACTTTAGACTGAAAGAGGATCCGCACTTTTCACCGTTCCTTTCAGAATCATTTGATTCATCAGCTAGGAATGGCGATTGCTTCACCAGACCAATCGAAGGCTAGGCCAAAGTAACTCGATGTTTCCAAGTGGTGTGTGGCCCAACTATTGAAAGAACCGCTAAGTGGAGAACTATTTGGTATTTTTCCGAAGCACTTTTCACCGTAATTGTCATAAGGTTGGTCTCTGCATCCTTAAGCATACCAGAGTCTTCACAGAGGAAACAGGCTGAGGCCCAGTAATCTTGGCATTTCCAATAGTTGGTCCTAGAGACTACCAAGAAAGTGTTCTTTTAAGTATTATTCTGTTGTGGTTTCAGCATTATTTTCAGAACCCGGGCAGGGTTCTCGCAATAGCATAAGAATCCTGCCTGGTTGTTGAGATTTCTGGGTGGGGTGTCAGTGCGGGGCTTCTGTCAGCCCTGCCTTTGATTTGTTTACCTCCAGAGTTGGAAAGTGCATATTTGCGTGAGATGGGAAAAGTGTGGATCGTGCTTCAGATTTCATCCTGACACTTTGAAATGACCAGTGTGTTGGTAATTATTTGCCATTTCCATGGCGTTTGACACCGTAATAGTCATGAGGTCGGTCTCTGCATCCTGAAGCCTATGATGCTTTTTGCAGAGAAACCTCTGCTGAGGCCCAGGTAACTTGCTATTTCCCATAGCTGGCACAGGAGCCTTGGAAGATAGGATTGTTTTCAGTATTATTTCACCATCCTTTCACCACTGTTTCAAGAACGGGAGCCCTTTTCAACCGTTAGTGGAAGAATCCTTCTTTGGAGATGAGATATTTTTCTGGGGTGGCAAGTGCAGGGCCTCTGTCAGTCCTGGGTTTGTTGGACTAGTGCCAGACATGAGAAGTGCGCCTTTATGGGACAGGTGAATAGTGCGGATCCTGTTTCAGTCTAAAGACTGAAAAAGGATCCGCACTTTTCACCGTTCCTTTCAGAATCACTTGATTCATCAGCTAGGAATGGCGAATGCTTCACCAGACCAATCGAAGGCTAGGCCAAAGTAACTCGATGTTTCCAAGTGGTGTGTGGCCCAACTATTGAAAGAACCGCTAAGTGGAGAACTATTTGGTATTTTTCCGAAGCACTTTTCACCGTAATTGTCATAAGGTTGGTCTCTGCATCCTTAAGCATACCAGAGTCTTCACAGACGAAACAGGCTGAGGCCCAGTAATCTTGGCATTTCCAACAGTTGGTCCTAGAGACTACCAAGAAAGTGTTCTTTTAAGTATTATTCCGTTGTGGTTTCAGCATTATTTTCAGAACCCGAGCAGGGTTCTCGCAATAGCATAAGAATCCTGCCTGGTAGTTGAGATTTCTGGGTGGGGTGTAAGTGCGGGGCTTCTGTCAGCCCTGCCTTTGATTTGTTTACCTCCAGAGTTGGAAAGTGCATATTTGCGTGAGATGGGAAAAGTGTGGATCGTGCTTCAGATTTCATCCTGACACTTTGAAATGACCAGTGTGTTGGTAATTATTTGCATTTCCATGGCGTTTGGCACAGAAATAGTCATGAGGTCGGTCTCTGCATCCTGAAGCCTATGATGCTTTTTGCAGAGAAACCTCTGCTGAGGCCCAGGTAACTTGCTATTTCCCATAGCTGGCACAGGAACCTTGGAAGATAGGATTGTTTTCAGTATTATTTCACCATCCTTTCACCACTGTTTCAAGAACGGGAGCCCTTTTCAACCGTTAGTGTAAGAATCCTTCTTTGGAGATAAGATATTTTTCTGGGGGGGCAAGTGCAGGGCCTCTGTCAGTCCTGGGTTTGTTGGACTAGCGCCGGACATGAGAAGTGCGCCTTTGTGGGACAGGTGAATAGTCTTTAGACTGAAAGAGGATCCGCACTTTTCACCGTTCCTTTCAGAATCACTTGATTCATCAGCTAGGAATGGTGAATGCTTCACCAGACCAATCGAAGGCTAGGCCAAAGTAACTCGATGTTTCCAAGTGGTGTGTGGCCCAACTATTGAAAGAACCGCTAAGTGGAGAACTATTTGGTATTTTTCCGAAGCACTTTTCACCGTAATTGTCATAAGGTTGGTCTCTGCATCCTTAAGCATACCAGGGTCTTCACAGAGGAAACAGGCTGAGGCCCAGTAATCTTGGCATTTCCAACAGTTGGTCCTAGAGACTACCAAGAAAGTGTTCTTTTAAGTATTATTCTGTTGTGGTTTCAGCATTATTTTCAGAACCCGAGCAGGGTTCTCGCAATAGCATAAGAATCCTGCCTGGTAGTTGAGATTTCTGGGTGGGGTGTAAGTGCGGGGCTTCTGTCAGCCCTGCCTTTGATTTGTTTACCTCCAGAGTTGGAAAGTGCATATTTGCGTGAGATGGGAAATGTGTGGATCGTGCTTCAGATTTCATCCTGACACTTTGAAATGACCAGTGTGTTGGTAATTATTTGCCATTTCCATGGCGTTTGGCACCGTAATAGTCATGAGGTCGGTCTCTGCATCCTGAAGCCTATGATGCTTGTTGCAGAGAAACCTCTGCTGAGGCCTAGGTAACTTGCTATTTCCCATAGCTGGCACAGGAGCCTTGGAAGATAGGATTGTTTTCAGTATTATTTCACAATCCTTTCACCACTGTTTCAAGAACGGGAGCCCTTTTCAACCGTTAGTGGAAGAATCCTTCTTTGGAGATGAGATATTTTTCTGGGGTGGCAAGTGCAGGGCCTCTGTCAGTCCTGGGTTTGTTGGACTAGCGCCAGATATGAGAAGTGCGCCTTTGTGGGACAGGTGAATAGTGCGGATCCTGTTTCAGTCTAAAGACTGAAACAGGATCCGCACTTTTCACCGTTCCTTTCAGAATCATTTGATTCGTCAGCTAGGAATAGCGATTGCTTCACCAGACCAATCGAATGCTAGGCCAAAGTAACTCGATGTTTCAAAGTGGTGTGTGGCCCAACTATTGAAAGAACCGCTAAGTGGAGAACTATTTGGTATTTTTCCGAAGCACTTTTCACCGTAATTGTCATAAGGTTGGTCTCTGCATCCTTAAGCATACCAGAGTCTTCACAGACGAAACAGGCTGAGGCCCAGTAATCTTGGCATTTCCAATAGTTGGTCCTAGAGACTACCAAGAAAGTGTTCTTTTAAGTATTTTTCCGTTGTGGTTTCAGCATTATTTTCAGAACCGGAGCAGGGTTCTCGCATTATCATAAGAATCCTGCCTGGTAGTTGAGATTTCTGGGTGGGGTGTAAGTGCAGGGCTTCTGTCAGCCCTGCCTTTGATTTGTTTACCTCCAGAGTTGAAAAGTGCATATTTGCGTGAGATGGGAAAAGTGTGGATCGTGCTTCAGATTTCATCCTGACACTTTGAAATGACCAGTGTGTTGGTAATTATTTGCATTTCCATGGCGTTTGGCACAGAAATAGTCATGAGGTCGGTCTCTGCATCCTGAAGCCTATGATGCTTTTTGCAGAGAAACCTCTGCTGAGGCCCAGGTAACTTGCTATTTCCCATAGCTGGCAAAGGAGCCAAGGAAGATAGGATTGTTTTCAGTATTATTTCACCATGCTTTCACCACTGTTTCAAGAACGGGAGCCCTTTTCAACCCTTAGTCGAAGAATCCTTCGTTGGAGATGAGATATTTTTCTGGGGTGGCAAGTGCAGGGCCTCTGTCAGTCCTGGGTTTGTTGGACTAGCGCCAGACATGAGAAGTGCGCCTTTGTGGGACAGGTGAATAGTGCGGATCCTGTTTCAGTCTAAAGACTGAAACAGGATCCGCACTTTTCACCGTTCCTTTCAGAATCATTTGATTCATCAGCTAGGAATGGCGATTGCTTCACCAGACCAATCGAAGGCTAGGCCAAAGTAACTCGATGTTTCCAAGAGGTGTGTGGCCCAACTTTTGAAAGAACGGCTAAGTGGACAACTCTTTGGTATTTTCTCGAAGCACTTTTCACCGTAATTGTCATAAGGTTGGTCTCTGCATCCTTTAGCATACCAGAGTCTTCACAGACGAAACAGGCTGAGGCCCAGTAATCTTGGCATTTCCAATAGTTGGTCCTAGAGACTACCAAGAAAGTGTTCTTTTAAGCATTATTCCGTTGTGGTTTCAGCATTATTTTCAGTACCCGAGCAGGGTTCTCGCATTAGCATAAGAATCCTGCCTGGTAGTTGAGATTTCTGGGTGGGGTGTACGTGGAGGACTTCTGTCAGCCCTGCCTTTGATTTGTTTACCTCCAGAGTTGGAAAGTGCATATTTGCGTGAGATGGGAAAAGTGTGGATCCTGCTTCAGATTTCCTCCTGACACTTTGAAATGACCAGTGTGTTGGTAATTATTTGCATTTCCATGGCGTTTGGCACAGAAATAGTCATGAGGTCGGTCTCTGCATCCTGAAGCCTATGATGCTTTTTGCAGAAAAACCTCTGCTGAGGCCCAGGTAACTTGCTATTTCCCATAGCTGGCACAGGAGCCTTGGAAGATAGGATTGTTTTCAGTATTATTTCACCATCCTTTCACCACTGTTTCAAGAACGGGAGCCCTTTTCAACCGTTAGTGGAAGAATCCTTCTTTGGAGATGAGATATTTTTCTGGGGTGGCAAGTGCAGGGCCTCTGTCAGTCCTGGGTTTCTTGGACTAGAACCAGACATGAGAAGAGCGCCTTTGTGGGACAGGTGAATAGTGCGGATCCTGTTTCAGTCTAAAGACTGAAACAGGATCCGCACTTTTCACCGTTCCTTTCAGAATCATTTGATTCATCAGCTAGGAATGGCGATTGCTTCACCAGACCAATCGAAGGCTAGGCCAAAGTAAGTCGATTTTTCCAAGAGTTGTGTGGCCCAACTTTTGAAAGAACCGCTAAGTGGAGAACTATTTGGTATTTTTCCGAAGCACTTTTCACCGTAATTGTCATAAGGTTGGTCTCTGCATCCTTAAGCATACCACAGTGTTCACAGACGAAACAGGCTGAGGCCCAGTAATCTTGGCATTTCCAATAGTTGGTCCTAGAGACTACCAAGAAAGTGTTCTTTCAAGTATTATTCCGTTGTGGTTTCAGCATTATTTTCAGAACCCGAGCAGGGTTCTCGCATTAGCATAAGAATCATGCCTGGTAGTTGAGATTTCTCGGTGGGGTGTAAGTGCGGGGCTTTTGTCAGCCCTGCCTTTGATTTGTTTACCTCCAGAGTTGGAAAGTGCATATTTGCGTGAGATGGGAAAAGTGTGGATCGTGCTTCAGATTTCATCCTGACACTTTGAAATGACCAGTGTGTTGGTAATTATTTGCATTTCCATGGCGTTTGGCACAGAAATAGTCATGAGGTCGGTCTCTGCATCCTGAAGCCTATGATGCTTTTTGCAGAGAAACCTCTGCTGAGGCCAGGTAACTTGCTATTTCCCATAGCTGGCACAGGAGCCTTGGAAGATAGGATTGTTTTCAGTATTATTTCACCATCCTTTCACCACTGTTTCAAGAACGGGAGCCCTTTTCAACCGTTCGTGGAAGAATCCTTCTTTGGAGATGAGATATTTTTCTGGGGTGGCAAGTGCAGGGCCTCTGTCAGTCCTGGGTTTGTTGGACTAGCGCCAGACATGAGAAGTGCGCCTTTGTGGGAGAGGTGAATAGTCTTTAGACTGAAACAGGATGCGCACTTTTCACCGTTCCTATCACAATCATTTCATTCATCAGCTAGGAATGGCGATTGCTTCACCAGACCAATCGAAGGCTAGGCCAAAGTAACTCGATGTTTCCAAGTGGTGTGTGGCCCAACTATTGAAAGAACCGCTAAGTGGAGAACGATTTGGTATTTTTCCGAAGCACTTTTCACCGTAATTGTCATAAGGTTGGTCTCTGCATCCTTAAGCATACCAGAGTCTTCACAGACGAAACAGGCTGAGGCCCAGTAATCTTGGCATTTCCAATAGTTGGTCCTAGAGACTACCAAGAAAGTGTTCTTTTAAGTATTATTCCATTGTGGTTTCAGCATTAGTTTCAGAACCCGAGCAGGGTTCTCGCATTAGCATAAGAATCCTGCCTGGTAGTTGAGATTTCTGGGTGGGGTGTAAGTGTGGGGCTTCTGTCAGCCCTGCCTTTGATTTGTTTACCTCCAGAGCTGGAAAGTGCATATTTGCGTGAGATGGGAAAAGTGTGGATCGTGCTTCAGATTTCATCCTGACACTTTGAAATGACCAGTGTGTTGGTAATTATTTGCATTTCCATGGCGTTTGGCACAGAAATAGTCATGAGGTCGGTCTCTGCATCCTGAAGCCTATGATGCTTTTTGCAGAGAAACCTCTGCTGAGGCCCAGGTAACTTGCTATTACCCATAGCTGGCAAAGGAGCCTTGGAGGATAGGATTGTTTTCAGTATTATTTCACTATCCTTTCACCACTGTTTCAAGAACGGGAGCCCTTTTCAAACCTTAGTGGAAGAATCCTTCTTTGGAGATGAGATATTTTTCTGGGGTGGCAAGTGCAGGGCCTCTGTCAGTCCTGGGTTTGTTGGACTAGCGCCAGACATGAGAAGTGCGCCTTTGTGGGACAGGTGAATAGTGCGGATCCTGTTTCAGTCTAAAGACTGAAACAGGATCCGCACTTTTCACCGTTCCTTTCAGAATCATTTGATTCATCAGCTAGGAATAACGATTGCTTCACCAGACCAATCGAAGGCTAGGCCAAAGTAACTCGATGTTTCCAAGTGGTGTGTGGCCCAACTATTGAAAGAACCGCTAAGTGGAGAACTATTTGGTATTTTTCCAAAGCACTTTTCACCGTAATTGTCATAAGGTTGGTCTCTGCATCCTTAAGCATACCAGAGTCTTCACAGACGAAACAGGCTGAGGCCCAGTAATCTTGGCATTTCCAATAGTTGGTCCTAGAGACTACCAAGAAAGTTTTCTTTTAAGTATTATTCCGTTGTGGTTTTAGCCATTTTTTAAGAACCCGAGCAGGGTTCTGGCATTAGCATAAGAATCCTGCCTGGTAGTTGAGATTTCTGGGTGGGATGTAAGTGGGGGGCTTCTATCAGCCCTGCCTTTGATTTGTTTACCTCCAGAGTTGGAAAGTGCATATTTGCGTGAGACGGGAAAAGTGTGGATCGTGCTTCAGATTTCATCCTGACACTTTGAAATGACCAGTGTGTTGGTAATTATTTGCATTTCCATGGCGTTTGGCACAGAAATAGTCATGAGGTCGGTCTCTGCATCCTGAAGCCTATGATGCTTTTTTCAGAGAAACCTCTGCTGAGGCCCAGGTAACTTGCTATTTCCCATAGCTGGCAAAGGAGCCTTGGAAGATAGGATTGTTTTCAGTATTATTTCACCATCCTTTCACCAGTGTTTCAAGAACGGGAGCCCTTTTCAACCCTTAGTGGAAGAATCCTTCGTTGGAGATGAGATATTTTTCTGGGGTGGCAAGTGCAGGGCCTCTGTCAGTCCTGGGTTTGTTGGACTAGCGCCAGACATGAGAAGTGCGCCTTTGTGGGACAGGTGAATAGTGCAGATCCTGTTTCAGTCTAAAGACTGAAACAGGATCCGCACTTTTCACCGTTCCTTTCAGAATCATTTGATTCATCAGCTAGGAATGGCGATTGCTTCACCAGACCAATCGAAGGCTAGGCCAAAGTAACTCGATGTTTCCAAGAGGTGTGTGGCCCAACTTTTGAAAGAACCGCAAAGTGGAGAACTATTTGGTATTTTTCCGAAGCACTTTTCACCGTAATTGTCATAAGGTTGGTCTCTGCATCCTTAAGCATACCACAGTCTTCACAGACGAAACATGCTGAGGCCCAGTAATCTTGGCATTTCCAATAGTTGGTCCTAGAGACTACCAAGAAAGTGTTCTTTTAAGTATTATTCCGTTGTGGTTTCAGCATTATTTTCAGAACCCAAGCAGGGTTCTCGCATTAGCATAAGAATCCTGCCTGGTAGTTGAGATTTCTGGGTGGGGTGTAAGTGCGGGGCTTCTGTCAGCCCTGCCTTTGATTTGTTTACCTCCAGAGTTGAAAGTGCATATTTGCGTGAGATGGGAAAAGTGTGGATCGTGCTTCAGATTTCATCCTGACACTTTGAAATGACCAGTGTGTTGGTAATTATTTGCATTTCCATGGCGATTGGCACAGAAATAGTCATGAGGTCGGTCTCTGCATCCTGAAGCCTATGATGCTTTTTGCAGAGAAACCTCTGCTGAGGCCCACGTAACTTGCTATTTCCCATAGCTGGAACAGGAGCCTTGGAAGATAGGATTGTTTTCAGTATTATTTCACCATCCTTTCACCACTGTTTCAAGAACGGGAGCCCTTTTCAACCGTTAGTGGAAGAATCCTTCTTTGGAGATGAGATATTTTTCTGGGGTGGCAAGTGCAGGGCCTCTGTCAGTCCTGGGTTTGTTGGACTAGCGCCAGACATGAGAAGTGCGCCTTTGTGGGACAGGTGAATAGTCTTTAGACTGAAACAGGATCCGCAATTTTCACCGTTCCTTTCAGAATCATTTGATTCATCAGCTAGGAATGGCGATTGCTTCACCAGACCAATCGAAGGCTAGGCCAAAGTAACTCGATGTTTCCAAGGGGTGTGTGGCCCAACTTTTGAAAGAACCGCTAAGTGGAGAACTATTTGGTATGTTTCCGAAGCACTTTTCGCCGTAATTGTCATAAGGTTGGTCTCTGCATCCTTAAGCATACCAGAGTCTTCACAGACGAAACAGGCTGAGGCCCAGTAATCTTGGCATTTCCAATAGTTGGTCCTAGAGACTACCAAGAAAGTGTTCTTTTAAGTATTATTCCGTTGTTGTTTCAGCATTATTTTCAGAACCCGAGCAGGGTTCTGGCATTAGCATAAGAATCCTGCCTGGTAGTTGAGATTTCTGGGTGGGGTGTAAGTGCGGGGCTTCTGTCAGCCCTGCCTTTGATTTGTTTACCTCCAGAGTTGGAAAGTGCATATTTGCGTGAGATGGGAAAAGTGTGGATCGTCCTTCAGATTTCATCCTGACACTTTGAAATGACCAGTGTGTTGGTAATTATTTGCATTTCCATGGCGATTGGCACAGAAATAGTCATGAGGTCGGTCTCTGCATCCTGAAGCCTATGATGCTTTTTGCAGAGAAACCTCTGCTGAGGCCCAGGTAACTTGCTATTTCCCATAGCTGGCACTGGAGCCTTGGAAGATAGGATTGTTTTCAGTATTATTTCACCATACTTTCACCACTGTTTCAAGAACGGGAGCCCTTTTCAACCGTTAGTGGAAGAATCCTTCTTTGGAGATGAGATATTTTTCTGGGGTGGCAAGTGCAGGGCCTCTGTCAGTCCTGGGTTTGTTGGACTAGCGCCAGACATGAGAAGTGCGCCTTTGTGGGACAGGTGAATAGTGCGGATCCTGTTTCAGTCTAAAGACTGAAACAGGATCCGCACTTTTCACCGTTCCTTTAAGAATGATTTGATTCATCAGCTAGGAATAGCGATTGCTTCACCAGACCAATCGAAGGCTAGGCCAAAGTAACTCGATGTTTCCAAGTGGTGAGTGGCCCAAATATTGAAAGAACCGCTAAGGGGAGAACTATTTGGTATTTTCCCGAAGCACTTTTCACCGTAATTGTCATGAGGTTGGTCTCTGCATCCTTTAGCATACCAGAGTCTTCACAGAAGAAACAGGCTGAGGCCCAGTAATCTTGGCATTTCCAATCCTTGGTCCTAGAGACTACCAAGAAAGTGTTCTTTTAAGCATTATTCCGTTGTGGTTTCAGCATTATTTTCAGAACCCGAGCAGGGTTCTCGCATTAGCATAAGAATCCTGCCTGGTAGTTGAGATTTCTGGGTGGGGTGTACCTGGAGGACTTCTGTCAGCCCTGCCTTTGATTTGTTTACCTCCAGAGTTGGAAAGTGCATATTTGCGTGAGATGGGAAAAGTGTGGATCGTGCTTCAGATTTCATCCTGACACTTTGAAATGACCAGTGTGTTGGTAATTATTTGCATTTCCATGGCGTTTGGCACAGAAATAGTCATGAGGTCGGTCTCTGCATCCTGAAGCCTATGATGCTTTTTGCAGAGAAACCTCTGCTGAGGCCCAGGTAACTTGCTATTTCCCATAGCTAGCACAGGAGCCTTGGAAAATCGGATTGTTTTCAGTATTATTTCACCATCCTTTCACCACTGTTTCAAGAACGGGAGCCCTTTTCAACCGTTAGTGGAAGAATCCTTCTTTGGAGATGAGATATTTTTCTGGGGTTGCAAGTGCAGGGCCTCTGTCAGTCCTGGGTTTGTTGGACTAGCGCCAGACATGAGAAGTGCGCCTTTGTGGGACAGGTGAATAGTGCGGATCCTGTTTCAGTCTAAAGACTGAAACAGGATCCGCACTTTTCACCGTTCCTTTCAGAATCACTTGATTCATCAGCTAGGAATGGCGATTGCTTCACCAGACCAATCGAAGGCTAGGCCAAAGTAAGTCGATGTTTCCAAGAGGTGTGTGGCCCAACTTTTGAAAGAACCGCTAAGTGGAGAACTATTTGGTATGTTTCCGAAGCACTTTTCACCGTAATTGTCATAAGGTTGGTCTCTGCATCCTTAAGCATACCAGAGTCTTCACAGACGAAACAGGCTGAGGCCCAGTAATCTTGGCATTTCCAATAGTTGGTCCTAGAGACTACCAAGAAAGTGTTCTTTTAAGCATTATTCCGTTGTGGTTTCAGCATTATTTTCATAACCCGAGCAGGGTTCTCGCATTAGCATAAGAATCCTGCCTGGTAGTTGAGATTTCTGGGTGGGGTGTACGTGGAGGACTTCTGTCAGCCCTGCCTTTGATTTGTTTACCTCCAGAGTTGGAAAGTGCATATTTGCGTGAGATGGGAAAAGTGTGGATCGTGCTTCAGATTTCATCCTGACACTTTGAAATGACCAGTGTGTTGGTAATTATTTGCATTTCCATGGCGTTTGGCACAGAAATAGTCATGAGGTCGGTCTCGGCATCCTGAAGCCTATGATGCTTTTTGCAGAGAAACCTCTGCTGAGGCCCAGGTAACTTGCTATTTCCCATAGCTGGCACAGGAGCCTTGGAAGATAGGATTGTTTTCAGTATTATTTCACCATCCTTTCACCACTGTTTCAAGAACGGGAGCCCTTTTCAACCGTTAGTGGAAGAATCCTTCTTTGGAGATGAGATATTTTTCTGGGGTGGCAAGTGCAGGGCCTCTGTCAGTCCTGGGTTTGTTGGACTAGCGCCAGACATGAGAAGTGCGCCTTTGTGGGACAGGTGAATAATCTTTAGACTGAAACAGGATCCGCACTTTTCACCGTTCCTTTCAGAATCATTTGATTCATCAGCTAGGAATAGCGATTGCTTCACCAGACCAATCGAAGGCTAGGCCAAAGTAACTCGATGTTTCCAAGTGGTGTGTGGCCCAACTATTGAAAGAACCGCTAAGTGGAGAACTATTTGGTATTTTTCCGAAGCACTTTTCACCGTAATTGTCATAAGGTTGGTCTCTGCATCCTTAAGCATACCAGAGTCTTCACAGACGAAACAGGCTGAGGCCCAGTAATCTTGGCATTTTCAATAGTTGGTCCTAGAGACTACCAAGAAAGTGTTCTTTTAAGTATTATTCCGTTGTGGTTTCAGCATTATTTTCAGAACCCGAGCAGGGTTCTCGCATTAGCATAAGAATCCTGCCTGGTAGTTGAGATTTCTGGGTGAGGTGTAAGTGCGGGGCTTCTGTCAGCCCTGCCTTTGATTTGTTTACCTCAAGAGTTGGAAAGTGCATATTTGCGTGAGATGGGAAAAGTGTGGATCGTGCTTCAGATTTCATCCTGACACTTTGAAATGACCAGTGTG
The DNA here is from genome assembly GCF_020740605.2 of Lemur catta. Classification (NCBI taxonomy): domain Eukaryota; kingdom Metazoa; phylum Chordata; class Mammalia; order Primates; family Lemuridae; genus Lemur; species Lemur catta. The sequence continues at coordinate 647,437 of NW_025423736.1, forward strand.
TTGGTAATTATTTGCCATTTCCATGGCGTTTGGCACCGTAATAGTCATGAGGTCGGTGTCTCCATCCTGAAGCCTATGATGCTTTTTGCAGAGAAACCTCTGCTGAGGCCCAGGTAACTTGCTATTTCCCATAGCTGGCACAGGAGCCTTGGAAGATAGGATTGTTTTCAGTATTATTTCACCATCCTTTGACCACTGTTTCAAGAACGGGAGCCCTTTTCAACCGTTAGTGGAAGAATCCTTCTTTGGAGATGAGATATTTTTCTGGGGTGGCAAGTGCAGGGCCTCTGTCAGTCCTGGGTTTGTTGGACTAGCGCCAGACATGAGAAGTGCGCCTTTGTGGGACAGGTGAATAGTGCGGATCCTGTTTCAGTCTAAAGACTGAAACAGGATCCGCACTTTTCACCGTTCCTTTCAGAATCATTTGATTCATCAGCTAGGAATAGCGATTGCTTCACCAGACCAATCGAAGGCTAGGCCAAAGTAACTCGATGTTTCCAAGTGGTGTGTGGCCCAACTATTGAAAGAACCGCTAAGGGGAGAACTATTTGGTATTTTCCCGAAGCACTTTTCACCGTAATTGTCATAAGGTTGGTCTCTGCATCCTTAAGCATACCAGAGTCTTCACAGACGAAACAAGCTGAGGCCCAGTAATCTTGGCATTTCCAATAGTTGGTCCTAGAGACTACCAAGTAAGTGGTCTTTTAAGTATTATTCCGTTGTGGTTTCAGCATTATTTTCAGAACCCGAGCAGGGTTCTCGCATTAGCATAAGAATGCTGCCTGGTAGTTGAGATTTCTGGGTGGGGTGTAAGTGCGGGGCTTCTGTCAGCCCTGCCTTTGATTTGTTTACCTCCAGAGTTGGAAAGTGCATATTTGCGTGAGATGGGAAAAGTGTGGATCGTGCTTCAGATTTCATCCTGACACGTTGAAATGACCAGTGTGTTGGTAATTATTTGCCATTTCCACGGTGTTTGGCACCGTAATAGTCATGAGGTCGGTCTCTGCATCCTGAAGCCTATGATGCTTTTTGCAGAGAAACCTCTGCTGAGGCCCAGGTAACTTGCTATTTCCCATAGCTGGCACAGGAGCCTTGGAAGATAGGATTGTTTTCAGTATTATTTCACCATCCTTTCACCACTGTTTCAAGAAGGGAGCCCTTTTCAACCGTTAGTGGAAGAATCCTGCTTTGGAGATGAGATATTTTTCTGGGGTGGCAAGTGCAGGGCCTCTGTCAGTCCTGGGTTTGTTGGACTAGCGCCAGACATGAGAAGTGCGCCTTTGTGGGACAGGTGTATAGTGCGGATCCTGTTTCAGTCTAAAGACTGAAACAGGATCCGCACTTTTCACCGTTCCTTTCAGAATCATTTGATTCATCAGCTAGGAATGGCGATTTCTTCACCAAACCAATCGAAGGCTAGGCCAAAGTAACTCGATATTTCCAAGAGGTGTGTGGCCCAACTTTTGAAAGAACTGCTAAGTGGAGAACTATTTGGTATTTTTCCGAAGCACTTTTCACCGTAATTGTCATAAGGTTGGTCTCTGCATCCTTAAGCATACCAGAGTCTTCACAGACGAAACAGGCTGAGGCCCAGTAATCTTGGCATTTCCAATAGTTGGTCCTAGAGACTACCAAGAAAGTGTTCTTTTAAGTATTATTCCGTTGTGGTTTCAGCATTATTTTCAGAACCCAAGCAGGGTTCTCGCATTAGCATAAGAATCCTGCCTGGTAGTTGAGATTTCTGGGTGGGGTGTAAGTGCGGGGCTTCTGTCAGCCCTGCCTTTGATTTGTTTACCTCCAGAGTTGGAAAGTGCATATTTGCGTGAGATGGGAAAAGTGTGGATCGTGCTTCAGATTTCATCCTGACACTTTGAAATGACCAGTGTGTTGGTAATTATTTGCATTTCCATGGCGTTTGGCACAGAAATAGTCATGAGGTCGGTCTCTGCATCCTGAAGCCTATGATGCTTTTTGCAGAGAAACCTCTGCTGAGGCCCAGGTAACTTGCTATTTCCCATAGCTGGCACTGGAGCCTTGGTAGATAGGATTGTTTTCAGTATTATTTCACCATACTTTCACCACTGTTTCAAGAACGGGAGCCCTTTTCAACCGTTAGTGGAAGAATCCTTCTTTGGAGATGAGATATTTTTCTGGGGTGGCAAGTGCAGGGCCTCTGTCAGTCCTGGGTTTGTTGGACTAGCGCCAGACATGAGAAGTGCGCCTTTGTGGGACAGGTGAATAATCTTTAGACTGAAACAGGATCCGCACTTTTCACTGTTCCTTTCAGAATTATTTGATTCATCAGCTAGGAATAGCGATTGCTTCACCAGACCAATCGAAGGCTAGGCGAAAGTAACTCGATGTTTCCAAGTGGTGTGTGGCCCAACTATTGAAAGAACCGCTAAGTGGAGAACTATTTGGTATTTTTCCGAAGCACTTTTCACCGTAATTGTCATAAGGTTGGTCTCTGCATCCTTAAGCATACCAGAGTCTTCACAGACGAAACAGGCTGAGGCCCAGTAATCTTGGCATTTTCAATAGTTGGTCCTAGAGACTACCAAGAAAGTGTTCTTTTAAGTATTATTCCGTTTTGGTTTCAGCATTATTTTCAGAACCCGAGCAGGGTTCTCGCATTAGCATAAGAATCCTGCCTGGTAGTTGAGATTTCTGGGTGAGGTGTAAGTGCGGGGCTTCTGTCAGCCCTGCCTTTGATTTGTTTACCTCCAGAGTTGGAAAGTGCATATTTGCGTGAGATGGGAAAAGTGTGGATCGTGCTTCAGATTTCATCCTGACACTTTGAAATGACCAGTGTGTTGGTAATTATTTGCCATTTCCATGGCGTTTGGCACCGTAATAGTCATGAGGTCGGTGTCTGCATCCTGAAGCCTATGATGCTTTTTGCAGAGAAACCTCTGCTGAGGCCCAGGTAACTTGCTATTTCCCATAGCTGGCACAGGAGCCTTGGAAGATAGGATTGTTTTCAGTATTATTTCACCATCCTTTGACCACTGTTTCAAGAACGGGAGCCCTTTTCAACCGTTAGTGGAAGAATCCTTCTTTGGAGATGAGATATTTTTCTGGGGTGGCAAGTGCAGGGCCTCTGTCAGTCCTGGGTTTGTTGGACTAGCGCCAGACATGAGAAGTGCGCCTTTGTGGGACAGGTGAATAGTGCGGATCCTGTTTCAGTCTAAAGACTGAAACAGGATCCGCACTTTTCACCGTTCCTTTCAGAATCATTTGATTCATCAGCTAGGAATAGCGATTGCTTCACCAGACCAATCGAAGGCTAGGCCAAAGTAACTCGATGTTTCCAAGTGGTGTGTGGCCCAACTATTGAAAGAACCGCTAAGGGGAGAACTATTTGGTATTTTCCCGAAGCACTTTTCACCGTAATTGTCATGAGGTTGGTCTCTGCATCCTTAAGCATACCAGAGTCTTCACAGACGAAACAAGCTGAGGCCCAGTAATCTTGGCATTTCCAATAGTTGGTCCTAGAGACTACCAAGTAAGTGGTCTTTTAAGTATTATTCCGTTGTGGTTTCAGCATTATTTTCAGAACCCGAGCAGGGTTCTCGCATTAGCATAAGAATGCTGCCTGGTAGTTGAGATTTCTGGGTGGGGTGTAAGTGCGGGGCTTCTGTCAGCCCTGCCTTTGATTTGTTTACCTCCAGAGTTGGAAAGTGCATATTTGCGTGAGATGGGAAAAGTGTGGATCGTGCTTCAGATTTCATCCTGACACTTTGAAATGACCAGTGTTTTGTTAATTATTTGCCATTTCCACGGTGTTTGGCACCTTAATAGTCATGAGGTCGGTCTCTGCATCCTGAAGCCTATGATGCTTTTTGCAGAGAAACCTCTGCTGAGGCCCAGGTAACTTGCTATTTCCCATAGCTGGCACAGGAGCCTTGGAAGATAGGATTGTTTTCAGTATTATTTCACCATCCTTTCACCACTGTTTCAAGAAGGGAGCCCTTTTCAACCGTTAGTGGAAGAATCCTTCTTTGGAGATGAGATATTTTTCTGGGGTGGCAAGTGCAGGGCCTCTGTCAGTCCTGGGTTTGTTGGACTAGCGCCAGACATGAGAAGTGCGCCTTTGTGGGACAGGTGTATAGTGCGGATCCTGTTTCAGTCTAAAGACTGAAACAGGATCCGCACTTTTCACCGTTCCTTTCAGAATCATTTGATTCATCAGCTAGGAATGGCGATTGCTTCACCAGACCAATCGAAGGCTAGGCCAAAGTAACTCGATGTTTCCAAGAGGTGTGTGGCCCAACTTTTGAAAGAACCGCTAAGTGGAGAACTATTTGGTATTTTTCCGAAGCACTTTTCACCGTAATTGTCATAAGGTTGGTCTCTGCATCCTTAAGCATACGAGAGTCTTCACAGACGAAACAGGCTGAGGCCCAGTAATCTTGGCATTTCCAATAGTTGGTCCTAGAGACTACCAAGAAAGTGTTCTTTTAAGTATTATTCCGTTGTGGTTTCAGCATTATTTTCAGAACCCAAGCAGGGTTCTCGCATTAGCATAAGAATCCTGCCTGGTAATTGAGATTTCTGGGTGGGGTGTAAGTTGGGCGCTTCTGTCAGCCCTGCCTTTGATTTGTTTACCTCCAGAGTTGGAAAGTGCATATTTGCGTGAGATGGGAAAAGTGTGGATCGTGCTTCAGATTTCATCCTGACACTTTGAAATGACCAGTGTGTGGGTAATTATTTGCCATTTCCATGGCGTTTGGCACCGTAATAGTCATGAGGTCGGTCTCTGCATCCTGAAGCCTATGATGCTTTTTGCAGAGAAACCTCTGCTGAGGCCCAGGTAACTTGCTATTTCCCATAGCTGGCACAGGAGCCTTGGAAGATAGGATTGTTTTCATATTATTTCACCATCCTTTCACCACTGTTTCAAGAACGGGAGCCCTTTTCAACCGTTAGTGGAAGAATCCTTCTTTGGAGATGAGATATTTTTCTGGGGTGGCAAGTGCAGGGCCTCTGTCAGTCCTGGGTTTGTTGGACTAGCGCCAGACATGAGAAGTGCGCCTTTGTGGGACAGGTGAATAGTGAGTATCCTGTTTCAGTGTAAAGACTGAAACAGGATCCGCACTTTTCACCGTTCCTTTAAGAATCATTTGATTCATCAGCTAGGAATAGCGATTGCTTCACCAGACCAATCGAAGGCTAGGCCAAAGTAACTCGATGTTTCCAAGTGGTGAGTGGCCCAACTATTGAAAGAACCGCTAAGGGGAGAACTATTTGGTATTTTCCCGAAGCACTTTTCACCGTAATTGTCATGAGGTTGGTCTCTGCATCCTTTAGCATACCAGAGTCTTCACAGACGAAACAGGCTGAGGCCCAGTAATCTTGGCATTTCCAATCGTTGGTCCTAGAGACTACCAAGAAAGTGTTCTTTTAAGCATTATTCCGTTGTGGTTTCAGCATTATTTTCAGAACCCGAGCAGGGTTCTCGCATTAGCATAAGAATCCTGCCTGGTAGTTGAGATTTCTGGGTGGGGTGTACGTGGAGGACTTCTGTCAGCCCTGCCTTTGATTTGTTTACCTCCAGAGTTGGAAAGTGCATATTTGCGTGAGATGGGAAAAGTGTGGATCGTGCTTCAGATTTCATCCTGACACTTTGAAATGCCCAGTGTGTTGGTAATTATTTGCATTTCCATGGCGTTTGGCACAGAAATAGTCATGAGGTCGGTCTCTGCATCCTGAAGCCTATGATGCTTTTTGCAGAGAAACCTCTGCTGAGGCCCAGGTAACTTGCTATTTCCCATAGCTGGCACAGGAGCCTTGGAAGATAGGATTGTTTTCAGTATTATTTCACCATCCTTTCATCACTGTTTCAAGAACGGGAGCCCTTTTCAACCGTTAGTGGAAGAATCCTTCTTTGGAGATGAGATATTTTTCTGGGGTGGCAAGTGCAGGGCCTCTGTCAGTCCTGGGTTTGTTGGACTAGCGCCAGACATGAGAAGTGCGCCTTTGTGGGACAGGTGAATAGTGCGGATCCTGTTTCAGTCTAAAGACTGAAACAGGATCCGCACTTTTCACCGTTCCTTTCAGAATCATTTGATTCATCAGCTAGGATTAGCGATTGCTTCACCAGACCAATCGAAGGCTAGGCCAAAGTAACTCGATGTTTCCAAGTGGTGTGTGGCCCAACTATTGAAAGAACCGCTAAGGGGAGAACTATTTGGTATTTTCCCGAAGCACTTTTCACCGTAATTGTCATAAGGTTGGTCTCTGCATCCTTAAGCATACCAGAGTCTTCACAGACGAAACAAGCTGAGGCCCAGTAATCTTGGCATTTCCAATAGTTGGTCCTAGAGACTACCAAGAAAGTGTTCTTTTAAGTATTATTCCGTTGTGGTTTTAGTGTTTTTTTCAGAACCCGAGCAGGGTTCAGTCATTAGCATAAGAATCCTGCCTGGTAGTTGAGATTTCTGGGTGGGGTGTAAGTGGGGGGCTTCTGTCAGCCCTGCCTTTGATTTGTTTACCTCCAGAGTTGGAAAGTGCATATTTGCGTGAGATGGGAAAAGTGTGGATCGTGCTTTAGATTTCATCCTGACACTTTGAAATGACCAGTGTGTTGGTAATTGTTTGCCATTTCCATGGCGTTTGGCACCGTAATAGTCATGAGGTCGGTCTCTGCATCCTGAAGCCTATGATGCTTTTTGCAGAGAAACCTCTGCTGAGGCCCAGGTAACTTGCTATTTCCCATAGCTGGCACAGGAGCCTTGGAAGATAGGATTGTTTTCATATTATTTCACCATCCTTTCACCACTGTTTCAAGAACGGGAGCCCTTTTCAACCATTAGTGGAAGAATCCTTCTTTGGAGATGAGATATTTTTCTGGGGTGGCAAGTGCAGGGCCTCTGTCAGTCCTGGGTTTGTTGGACTAGCGCCAGACATGAGAAGTGCGCCTTTGTGGGACAGGTGAATAGTGAGTATCCTGTTTCAGTGTAAAGACTGAAACAGGATCCGCACTTTTCACCGTTCCTTTAAGAATCATTTGATTCATCAGCTAGGAATAGCGATTGCTTCACCAGACCAATCGAAGGCTAGGCCAAAGTAACTCGATGTTTCCAAGTGGTGAGTGGCCCAACTATTGAAAGATCCGCTAAGGGGAGAACTATTTGGTATTTTCCCGAAGCACTTTTCACCGTAATTGTCATGAGGTTGGTCTCTGCATCCTTTAGCATACCAGAGTCTTCACAGACGAAACAGGCTGAGGCCCAGTAATCTTGGCATTTCCAATCGTTGGTCCTAGAGACTACCAAGAAAGTGTTCTTTTAAGCATTATTCGTTGTGGTTTCAGCATTATTTTCAGAACCCGAGCAGGGTTCTCGCATTAGCATAAGAATCCTGCCTGGTAGTTGAGATTTCTGGGTGGGGTGTACGTGGAGGACTTCTGTCAGCCCTGCCTTTGATTTGTTTACCTCCAGAGTTGGAAAGTGCATATTTGCGTGAGATGGGAAAAGTGTGGATCGTGCTTCAGATTTCATCCTGACACTTTGAAATGCCCAGTGTGTTGGTAATTATTTGCATTTCCATGGCGTTTGGCACAGAAATAGTCATGAGGTCGGTCTCTGCATCCTGAAGCCTATGATGCTTTTTGCAGAGAAACCTCTGCTGAGGCCCAGGTAACTTGCTATTTCCCATAGCTGGCACCGGAGCCTTGGAAGATAGGATTGTTTTCAGTATTATTTCACCATCCTTTCACCACTGTTTCAAGAACGGGAGCCCTTTTCAACCGTTAGTGGAAGAATCCTTCTTTGGAGATGAGATATTTTTCTGGGGTGGCAAGTGCAGGGCCTCTGTCAGTCCTGGGTTTGTTGGACTAGCGCCAGACATGAGAAGTGCGCCTTTGTGGGACAGGTGAATAGTGCGGATCCTGTTTCAGTCTAAAGACTGAAACAGGATCCGCACTTTTCACCGTTCCTTTCAGAATCATTTGATTCATCAGCTAGGATTAGCGATTGCTTCACCAGACCAATCGAAGGCTAGGCCAAAGTAACTCGATGTTTCCAAGTGGTGTGTGGCCCAACTATTGAAAGAACCGCTAAGGGGAGAACTATTTGGTATTTTCCCGAAGCACTTTTCACCGTAATTGTCATAAGGTTGGTCTCTGCATCCTTAAGCATACCAGAGTCTTCACAGACGAAACAAGCTGAGGCCCAGTAATCTTGGCATTTCCAATAGTTGGTCCTAGAGACTACCAAGAAAGTGTTCTTTTAAGTATTATTCCGTTGTGGTTTTAGTGTTTTTTTCAGAACCCGAGCAGGGTTCAGTCATTAGCATAAGAATCCTGCCTGGTAGTTGAGATTTCTGGGTGGGGTGTAAGTGGGGGGCTTCTGTCAGCCCTGCCTTTGATTTGTTTACCTCCAGAGTTGGAAAGTGCATATTTGCGTGAGATGGGAAAAGTGTGGATCGTGCTTTAGATTTCATCCTGACACTTTGAAATGACCAGTGTGTTGGTAATTGTTTGCCATTTCCATGGCGTTTGGCACCGTAATAGTCATGAGGTCGGTCTCTGCATCCTGAAGCCTATGATGCTTTTTGCAGAGAAACCTCTGCTGAGGCCCAGGTAACTTGCTATTTCCCATAGCTGGCACAGGAGCCTTGGAAGATAGGATTGTTTTCATATTATTTCACCATCCTTTCACCACTGTTTCAAGAACGGGAGCCCTTTTCAACCATTAGTGGAAGAATCCTTCTTTGGAGATGAGATATTTTTCTGGGGTGGCAAGTGCAGGGCCTCTGTCAGTCCTGGGTTTGTTGGACTAGCGCCAGACATGAGAAGTGCGCCTTTGTGGGACAGGTGAATAGTGAGTATCCTGTTTCAGTGTAAAGACTGAAACAGGATCCGCACTTTTCACCGTTCCTTTAAGAATCATTTGATTCATCAGCTAGGAATAGCGATTGCTTCACCAGACCAATCGAAGGCTAGGCCAAAGTAACTCGATGTTTCCAAGTGGTGAGTGGCCCAACTATTGAAAGATCCGCTAAGGGGAGAACTATTTGGTATTTTCCCAAAGCACTTTTCACCGTAATTGTCATGAGGTTGGTCTCTGCATCCTTTAGCATACCAGAGTCTTCACAGACGAAACAGGCTGAGGCCCAGTAATCTTGGCATTTCCAATCGTTGGTCCTAGAGACTACCAAGAAAGTGTTCTTTTAAGCATTATTCGTTGTGGTTTCAGCATTATTTTCAGAACCCGAGCAGGGTTCTCGCATTAGCATAAGAATCCTGCCTGGTAGTTGAGATTTCTGGGTGGGGTGTACGTGGAGGACTTCTGTCAGCCCTGCCTTTGATTTGTTTACCTCCAGAGTTGGAAAGTGCATATTTGCGTGAGATGGGAAAAGTGTGGATCGTGCTTCAGATTTCATCCTGACACTTTGAAATGCCCAGTGTGTTGGTAATTATTTGCATTTCCATGGCGTTTGGCACAGAAATAGTCATGAGGTCGGTCTCTGCATCCTGAAGCCTATGATGCTTTTTGCAGAGAAACCTCTGCTGAGGCCCAGGTAACTTGCTATTTCCCATAGCTGGCACCGGAGCCTTGGAAGATAGGATTGTTTTCAGTATTATTTCACCATCCTTTCACCACTGTTTCAAGAACGGGAGCCCTTTTCAACCGTTAGTGGAAGAATCCTTCTTTGGAGATGAGATATTTTTCTGGGGTGGCAAGTGCAGGGCCTCTGTCAGTCCTGGGTTTGTTGGACTAGCGCCAGACATGAGAAGTGCGCCTTTGTGGGACAGGTGAATAGTGAGTATCCTGTTTCAGTGTAAAGACTGAAACAGGATCCGCACTTTTCACCGTTCCTTTAAGAATCATTTGATTCATCAGCTAGGAATAGCGATTGCTTCACCAGACCAATCGAAGGCTAGGCCAAAGTAACTCGATGTTTCCAAGTGGTGAGTGGCCCAACTATTGAAAGAACCGCTAAGGGGAGAACTATTTGGTATTTTCCCGAAGCACTTTTCACCGTAATTGTCATGAGGTTGGTCTCTGCATCCTTTAGCATACCAGAGTCTTCACAGACGAAACAGGCTGAGGCCCAGTAATCTTGGCATTTCCAATCGTTGGTCCTAGAGACTACCAAGAAAGTGTTCTTTTAAGCATTATTCCGTTGTGGTTTCAGCATTATTTTCAGAACCCGAGCAGGGTTCTCGCATTAGCATAAGAATCCTGCCTGGTAGTTGAGATTTCTGGGTGGGGTGTACCTGGAGGACTTCTGTCAGCCCTGCCTTTGATTTGTTTACCTCCAGAGTTGGAAAGTGCATATTTGCGTGAGATGGGAAAAGTGTGGATCGTGCTTCAGATTTCATCCTGACACTTTGAAATGACCAGTGTGTTGGTAATTATTTGCATTTCCATGGCGTTTGGCACAGAAATAGTCATGAGGTCGGTCTCTGCATCCTGAAGCCTATGATGCTTTTTGCAGAGAAACCTCTGCTGAGGCCCAGGTAACTTGCTATTTCCCATAGCTGGCACAGGAGCCTTGGAAGATAGGACTGTTTTCAGTATTATTTCACCATCCTTTCACCACTGTTTCAAGAACGGGAGCCCTTTTCAACCGTTAGTGGAAGAATCCTTCTTTGGAGATGAGATATTTTTCTGGGGTGGCAAGTGCAGGGCCTCTGTCAGTCCTGGGTTTGTTGGACTAACGCCAGACATGAGAAGTGCGCCTTTGTGGGACAGGTGAATAGTGCAGATCCTGTTTCAGTCTAAAGACTGAAACAGGATCCGCACTTTTCACCGTTCCTTTCAGAATCATTTCATTCATCAGCTAGGAATGGCGATTGCTTCACCAGACCAATCGAAGGCTAGGCCAAAGTAACTCGATGTTTCCAAGAGGTGTGTGGCCCAACTTTTGAAAGAACCGCTAAGTGGAGAACTATTTGGTATTTTTCCGAAGCACTTTTCACCGTAATTGTCATAAGGTTGGTCTCTGCATCCTTAAGCATACCAGAGTCTTCACAGACGAAACAGGCTGAGGCCCAGTAATCTTGGCATTTCCAATAGTTGGTCCTAGAGACTACCAAGAAAGTGTTCTTTTAAGTATTATTCCGTTGTGGTTTCAGCATTATTTTCAGAACCCGAGCAGGGTTCTCGCATTAGCATAAGAATCCTGCCTGGTAGTTGAGATTTCTGGGTGGGGTGTAAGTGCGGGGCTTCTGTCAGCCCTGCCTTTGATTTGTTTACCTCCAGAGTTGGAAAGTGCATATTTGCGTGAGATGGGAACAGTGTGGATCGTGCTTCAGATTTCATCCTGACACTTTGAAATGACCAGTGTGTTGGTAATTATTTGCATTTCCATGGCGTTTGGCACAGAAATAGTCATGAGGTCGGTCTCTGCATCCTGAAGCCTATGATGCTTTTTGCAGAGAAACCTCTGCTGAGGCCCAGGTAACTTGCTATTTCCCATAGCTGGCACAGGAGCCTTGGAAGATTGGATTGTTTAGTATTATTTCACCATCCTTTCACCACTGTTTCAAGAACGGGAGCCCTTTTCAACCGTTAGTGGAAGAATCTTTCTTTGGAGATGAGATATTTTTCTGGGGTGGCAAGTGCAGGGCCTCTGTCAGTCCTGGGTTTGTTGGACTAGCGCCAGACATGAGAAGTGCGCCTTTGAGGGACAGGTGAATAGTGCGGATCCTGTTTCAGTCTAAAGACTGAAACAGGATCCGCACTATTCACCGTTCCTTTCAGAATCATTTGATTCATCAGCTAGGAATGGCGATTGCTTCACCAGACCAATCGAAGGCTAGGCCAAAGTAACTCGATGTTTCCAAGTGGTGTGTGGCCCAACTATTGAAAGAACCGCTAAGTGGAGAACTATTTGGTATTTTCCCGAAGCACTTTTCACCGTAATTGTCATAAGGTTGGTCTCTGCATCCTTAAGCATACCTGAGTCTTCACAGACGAAACAGGCTGAGGCCCAGTAATCTTGGCATTTCCAATAGTTGGTCCTAGAGACTACCAAGAAAGTGTTCTTTTAAGTATTATTCCGTTGTGGTTTCAGCATTATTTTCAGAACCCGAGAAGGGTTCTCGCATTAGCATAAGAATCCTGCCTGGTAGTTGAGATTTCTGGGTGGGGTGTAAGTTGGGCGCTTCTGTCAGCCCTGCCTTTGATTTGTTTACCTCCAGAGTTGGAAAGTGCATATTTGCGTGAGATGGGAAAAGTGTGGATCGTGCTTCAGATTTCATCCTGACACTTTGAAATGACCAGTGTGTGGGTAATTATTTGCCATTTCCATGGCGTTTGGCACCGTAATAGTCATGAGGTCGGTCTCTGCATCCTGAAGCCTATGATGCTTTTTGCAGAGAAACCTCTGCTGAGGCCCAGGTAACTTGCTATTTCCCATAGCTGGCACAGGAGCCTTGGAAGATAGGATTGTTTTCAGTATTATTTCACCATCCTTACACCACTGTTTCAAGAACGGGAGCCCTTTTCAACCGTTAGCGGAAGAATCCTTCTTTGGAGATGAGATATTTTTCTGGGGTGGCACGTGCAAGGCCTCTGTCAGTCCTGGGTTTGTTGGACTAGCGCCAGACATGAGAAGTGAGCCTTTGTGGGACAGGTGAATAGTGCGGATCCTGTTTCAGTCTAAAGACTGAAACAGGATCCGCACTTTTCACCGTTCCTTTCAGAATCATTTGATTCATCAGCTAGGAATGGCGATTGCTTCTCCAGACCAATCGAAGGCTAGGACAAAGTAACTCGATGTTTCCAAGACGTGTGTGGCCCAACTTTTGAAAGAACCGCTACGTGGAGAACTATTTGGTATTTTTCCGAAGCACTTTTCACCGTAATTGTCATAAGGTTGGTCTCTGCATCCTTAAGCATACCAGAGTCTTCACAGACGAAACAGGCTGAGGCCCAGTAATCTTGGCATTTCCAATAGTTGGTCCTAGAGACTACCAAGAAAGTGCTCTTTTAAGTATTATTCCGTTGTGGTTTCAGCATTATTTTCAGAACCCGAGCAGGGTTCTCGCATTAGCATAAGAATCCTGCCTGGTAGTTGAGATTTCTGGGTGGGGTGTAAGTGCAGGGCTTCTGTCAGCCCTGCCTTTGTTTTGTTTACATCCAGAGTTGGAAAGTGCATATTTGGTGAGATGGGAAAAGTGTGGATCGTGCTTCAGATTTCATCCTGACACTTTGAAATGACCAGTGTGTTGGTAATTATTTGCATTTCCATGGGGTTTGGCACAGAAATAGTCATGAGGTCGGTCTCTGCATCCTGAGGCCTATGATGCTTTTTGCCGAGAAACCTCTGCTGAGGCCCAGGTAACTTGCTATTTCCCATAGCTGGCACAGGAGCCTTGGAAGATAGGATTGTTTTCAGTATTATTTCACCATCCTTTCACCACTGTTTCAAGAACGGGAGCCCTTTTCAACCGTTAGCAGAAGAATCCTTCTTTGGAGATGAGATATTTTTCTGGGGTGGCAAGTGCAGGGCCTCTGTCAGTCCTGGGTTTGTTGGACTAGCGCCAGACATGAGAAGTGCGCCTTTGTGGGACAGGTGAATAGTGCGGATCCTGTTTCAGTCTAAAGACTGAAACAGGATCCGCACTTTTCACCGTTCCTTTCAGAATCATTTGATTCATCAGCTAGGAATGGCGATTGCTTCACCAGACCAATCGAAGGCTAGGCCAAAGTAACTCGATGTTTCCAAGAGGTGTGTGGCCCAACTTTTGAAAGAACCGCTAAGTGGAGAACTATTTGGTATTTTTCCGAAGCACTTTTCACCGTAATTGTCATAAGGTTGGTCTCTGCATCCTTAAGCATACCAGAGTCTTCACAGACGAAACAGGCTGAGGCCCAGTAATCTTGGCATTTCCAATAGTTGGTCCTAGAGACTACCAAGAAAGTGTTCTTTTAAGTATTATTCCGTTGTGGTTTCAGCATTATTTTCAGAACCCGAGCAGGGTTCTCGCATTAGCATAAGAATCCTGCCTGGTAGTTGAGATTTCTGGGTGGGGTGTAAGTGCGGGGCTTCTGTCAGCCCTGCCTTTGTTTTGTTTACCTCCAGAGTTGGAAAGTGCATATTTGCGTGAGATGGGAACAGTGTGGATCGTGCTTCAGATTTCATCCTGACACTTTGAAATGACCAGTGTGTTGGTAATTATTTGCCATTTCCATGGCGTTTGGCACCGTAATATTCATGAGGTCGGTCTCTGCATCCTGAAGCCTATGATGTTTTTTGCAGAGAAAACTCTGCTGAGGCCCAGGTAACTTGCTATTTCCCATAGCTGGCACAGGAGCCTTGGAAGATAGGATTGTTTTCAGTATTATTTCACTATTTTTTCACCACTGTTTCAAGAACGGGAGCCCTTTTCAACCGTTAGTGGAAGAATCCTTCTTTGGAGATGAGATATTTTTCTGGGGTGGCAAGTGCAGGGCCTCTGTCAGTCCTGGGTTTGATGGACTAGCGCCAGACATGAGAAGCGCGCCTTTGTGGGACAGGTGAATAGTGCGGATCCTGTTTCAGTCTAAAGACTGAAACAGGATCCGCACTTTTCACCGTTCCTTTCAGAATCATTTGATTCATCAGCTAGGAATGGCGATTGCTTCTCCAGACCAATCGAAGGCTAGGCCAAAGTAACTCGATCTTTCCAAGAGGTGTGTGGCCCAACTTTTGAAAGAACCGCTAAGTGGAGAACTATTTGTTATTTTTCCAAAGCACCTTTCACCGTAATTTTCATAAGGTTGGTCTCTGCATCCTTAAGCATACCAGAGTCTTCACAGACGAAACAGGCTGAGGCCCAGTAATCTTGGCATTTCCAATAGTTGGTCCTAGAGACTACCAAGAAAGTGTTCTTTTAAGTATTATTCCGTTGTGGTTTCAGCATTATTTTCAGAACCCGAGCAGGGTTCTCGCATTAGCATAAGAATCCTGCCTGGCAGTTGAGATTTCTGGGTGGGGTGTAAGTGCAGGTCTTCTGTCAGCCCTGCCTTTGATTTGTTAACCTCCAGAGTTGGAAAGTGCATATTTGCGTGAGATGGGAAAAGTGTGGATCGTGCTTCAGATTTCATCCTGACACTTTGAAATGACCAGTGTGTTGGTAATTATTTGCCATTTCCATGGCGTTTGGCACCGTAATAGTCATGATGTCGGTCTCTGCATCCTGAAGCCTATGATGTTTTTTGCAGAGAAACCTCTGCTGAGGCCCAGGTAACTTGCTATTTCCCATAGCTGGCACAGGAGCCTTGGAAGATAGGATTGTTTTCAGTATTATTTCACCATCCTTTCACCACTGTTTCAAGAACGGGAGCCCTTTTCAACCGTTAGCGGAAGAATCCTTCTTTGGAGATGAGATACTTTTCTGGGGTGGCAAGTGCAGGGCCTCTGTCAGTCCTGGGTTTGTTGGACTAGCGCCAGACATGAGAAGTGCGCCTTTGTGGGACAGCTGAATAGTGCGGATCCTGTTTCAGTCTAAAGACTGAAACAGGATCCGCACTTTTCACCGTTCCTTTCAGAATCATTTGATTCATCAGCTAGGAATGGCGATTGCTTCACCAGACCAATCGAAGGCTAGGCCAAAGTAAGTCGATGTTTCCAAGAGGTGTGTGGCCCAACTTTTGAAAGAACCGCTAAGTGGAGAACTATTTGGTATGTTTCCGAAGCACTTTTCACCGTAATTGTCATAAGGTTGGTCTCTGCATCCTTAAGCATACCAGAGTCTTCACAGACGAAACAGGCTGAGGCCCAGTAATCTTGGCATTTCCAATAGTTGGTCCTAGAGACTACCAAGAAAGTGTTCTTTTAAGTATTATTCCGTTGTGGTTTCAGCATTATTTTCAGAACCCGAGCAGGGTTCTCGCATTAGCATAAGAATCCTGCCTGGTAGTTGAGATTTCTGGGTGGGGTGTAAGTGCGGGGCTTCTGTCAGCCCTGCCTTTGATTTGTTTACCTCCAGAGTTGGAAAGTGCATATTTGCGTGAGATGGGAAAAGTGTGGATCGTGCTTCAGATTTCATCCTGACACTTTGAAATGACCAGTGTGTTGGTAATTATTTGCCATTTCCATGGCGTTTGGCACCGTAATTGTCATGACGTCGGACTCTGCAAGCTGAAGCCAATGATGCTTTTCGAAGAGAAACCTCTGCTGAGGCCCAGGTAACTTCCTGTTTCCCATAGCTGTCACCAGAGCCTTGGAAGGTAGGATTGTTTTCAGTATTATTTCACCATCCTTTCACCACTGTTTCAAGAACGGGAGCCCTTTGACACACTAGCAGAAGAATCCTTCTTTGGAGATGAGATATTTCTGGGGTGGCAAGTGCAGGGCCTCTGTCAGTCCTGGGTTTGTTGCACTAGGGCGAGACATGAGAAATGCGACTTTGTGGGACAGGTGAATAGTGCGGATCCTGATTCAGTCTAAATACTGAAACAGGATCCGCACTTTTCACCGTTCCTTTCAGAATCATTTGATACATCAGCTTGGAATGGCGATTCCTTCTCCAGACCAATCGAAGGCTAGGCCAAAGTAACTTGAACTTTCCAAGAGGTGTGCGGCACAACTTTTGAAAGAACCGCTAGGTGGAGAACTATTTGGTATTTTTCCATACCACTTTTCTCCGTAATTGTCATGAGGTTGTTCTCTGCATCCTTAAGCATACGAGAGTTTTCACTGACGAAAGCAGCCTGAGGCCCAGTAAACTTGGCATTACCAATAGTTGGTCCTAGAGACTACAAAGAAAGTGTTCTTTTCAGTATTATTCCACTGTGGGTTTCACCATTATTTTCAGAACCTGAGTAGGGTTCTCGCATTAGCATTAGAATCCTGCCTGGTAGTTGAGATTTCTGCGTGTGGTGTAAGTGAGGGGCTTCTGTCAGCCCTGCCTTTGATTTGTATACCTCCGGGGTTGGTAAGTGCATATTTGCGTGAAATGGGAAAAGCGTGGATCGTGCTTCAGATTTCATCCTGACACTTTTGAATCACCAGTATGTTGGTAATGAATTGCCACTTCCATAGCGTTTTGCACCGTAATATTCATGAGGTCTGTCTCTGCTTCCTGAAGCCTATGATGCTATTCGCATTGAAACCTCTGCTGAGGCACAGGAAACTTGCTATTTCCCATACCTGGCACCGGAGCCTTGGAAGATAAGATTGTTTCAGTATTATTTCACCATCCTTTCACCACTGTTTCAAGAACGGGAGACCCTTTCACCCGTTAGCGGAAGCATCCTTCTTTGGAGATGAGATATTTTTCTGGGTTGGCAAGTGCAGGGCCTCTGTCAGTCCTGGGATTGTTGGACTATCGCCAGACATGAGGAGTGCGCCTTTGTGGAACAGGTGAATAGTGCGGATCCTGTTTCAGTCTAAAGACTGAAACAGGATCCGCACTTTTCACCGTTCCTTTCAGAATCATTTGATTCATCAGCTAGGAATGGCGATTCCTTCTGTAGACCAATCGAAGGCTAGGCCAAAGTAACTCGATCTTTCCAAGAGGTATGTTGCATAACTTTTGAAAGAACCGCTAGGTGGAGAACTATTTGGTATTTTTCCGTAGCACTTTTCACCGTAATTATCATAAGGTTGGTCTCCACATCCTTACGCATACGAGAGTTTTCACAGACGAAAGCAGGCTGAGGCCCAGTAATCTTGGCATTTCCAATAGTTGGTCCTAGAGACTACCAAGAAAGTGTTCTTTTAAGTGTTATTCCACTGTGGTTTCACCATGATTTTCAGAACCCGAGCAGGGTTCTCGCATTAGCATAAGAATCCTGCCTGGTAGTTGAGATTTCTGGGTGGGGTGAAATTGCCGGGCTTCTGTCAGCCCTGCCTTTGATTTGTTTACCTCCAGAGTTGGTAAGTGCATATTTGCGTGAGATGGGAAAAGTGTGGATCGTGCCTCAAATTTCATCCTGACACTTTTGAAATCACCAGTATGTTGGTAATTATTTGCCATTTCCTTAGAGTTTTGCACCGTAATAGTCATGAGGTCGGTATCTGGATCCTGAAGCCTATGATGCTTTTTTCCAGAGAAACCTCTGCTGAGGCCCAGGTAACTTGCTATTTTCCATAGCTGGCACTGGAGCCTTGGAAGGTAGGATTGTTTTCAGTATTATTTCAACATCCTTTAACCACTGTTTGAAGAACGGGAGCCCTTTTGAACCGTTAGAAGAAGAATCCTTCCTTGGAGATAAGATATTTTTCAGGGGTGGCAAGTGCAGGGCCTCTGTCAGTCCTGGGTTTGTTGGACTAGCGCCAGACATGAGAAGTGCGCCTTTGTGGGACAGGTGAATAGTGTGGATCCTGTTTCAGTCTAAAGACTGAAACAGGATCCGCACTTTTCACCGTTACTATCAGAATCATTTGATTCATCAGCTAGTAATGGCGATTCCTTCTCCAGACCAATCGAAGGCTAGGCCAAAGTAACTCGATCTTTCCAAGAGGTGTGTGGCACAACTTTTGAAGGAACTGCTAGGTGGAGCACTATTTGGTATTTTTCCATAGCTCTTTTCACCGTAATTGTCATAAGGTTAGTCTCCGCATCCTTAGTCATAGGAGAGTTTTCACAGATGAAAGCAGGCTGAGGCCCAGTAAACTTGGCATTTCCAATAATTGGTCCTAGAGAGTACCAAGAAAGTGTTCTTTTAAGTATTATTCCACTGTGGTTTCACCATTATTTTCAGAACCCGAGCAGGGTTCTCGCATTAGCATAAGAATCCTGCCTGGTAGTTGTGATTTCTGGGTGGGGTGTAAGTGCGGGGCTTCTGTCAGCCCTGCCTTTGATTTGTTTAGCTCCAGAGTTGGTAAGTGCATATGTGTGTGAGATGGGAAAAGTGTGGATCGTGCTTCAGATTTCATCCTGACACTTTTGAAATCACCAGTGTGTTGGTAATTACTTGCCATTTCCATAGCGTATTGCACCGTAATAGTCATGAGGTCGGTCTCTGCATCCGGAAGCCTATGATGCTTTTCGCAGAGAAACCTCTGCTGAGGCGAAGGTAACTGGCTTTTTCCCATAGCTGGCACCGGAGCCTTGGAAGATAGGATTGTTTTCAGTATTATTTCACCATACTTTCACCACTGTTTCAAGAACGGGAGCCCTTTTCAACCGTTAGCAGAAGAATCCTTCCTTGGAGATAAGATATTTTTCAGGGGTGGCAATTGCAGGGCCTCTGTCAGTCCTGGGTTTGTTGGACTAGCGCCAGACATGAGAAGTGCGCCTTTGTGGGACAGGTGAATAGTGCGGATCCTGTTTCGGTCTAAAGACTGAAACAGGATCCGCACTTTTCACCGTTACTATCAGAATCATTTTATTCATCAGCTAGTAATGGCGATTCCTTCTCCAGACCAATCGAAGGCTCGGCCAAAGTAACTCGATCTTTCCAAGAGGTGTGTGGCACAACTTTTGAAGGAACTGCTAGGTGGAGCACTATTTGGTATTTATTCGTAGCTCTTTTCACCATAATTGTCATAAGGTTAGTCTCCGCATCCTAAGCATACGAGCGTTTTCACAGACGAAAGCAGGCTGAGGCCTAGTAAACTTGGCATTTGCAATAGTTGGTCCTAGAGACTACCAAGAAAGTGTTCTTTTAAGTATTATTCCACTGTGTTTTCACGATGATTTTCAGAACCCAGGCAGGTTTCTCGCATTAGCATAATAATCCTGCCTGGTAGTTGAGATTTCTGGGTGGGGTGTAAGTGGGGGTCTTCTGTCAGCCCTGCGTTTGATTTGTTTACCTCCAGAGTTGGTAAGTTCATATTTGCATGAGATGGGAAAAGTGTGGATCGTGCTTCAGATTTCGTCCTGACGCTTTTGAAATCACCAGTATGTTGGTAATTATTTGCCATTTCCATAGGGTTTTGCACCGTAATAGTCATGAGGTCGGTCTCTGCATCCTGAAGCCTATGATGCTTTCGCAGAGAAACATCTGATGCCGAGGTAACGTGCTCTTTCCCATAGCTGGCACCGGAGACTTGGAAGATAGGATTGTTTTCAGTGTTATTTCACCATCCTTTCACCACTGTTTCAATAACGGGAGCCCTTTTCATCCGTTAGCGTAAGGATCCTTCTTTGGAGATGAGATATTTTTCTGGGGTGGCAAGTGCAGGGCCTCTGTAAGTCCTGGGTTTGTTGGACTAGTGCCAGACATTAGAAGTGCGCCTTTGTGGGACTGGTGAATAGTGTGGATCCTGTTTCAGTCTAAAGACTGAAACAGGATCCGCACTTTTCACCGTTCCTTTCAGAATCATTTGATTCATCAGCTAGGAATGGCGATTCCTTCTCCAGACCAATCGAAGGCTAGGCCAAAGTAACTGGATCTTTCCAAGAGGTGTGTGGCACAACTTTTGAAAGAACCGCTAGGTGGAGAACTATTTGGTGTTTTTCCGTAGCACTTTTCACCGTAATTGTCATAAGGTTGGTCTCTGCATCCTTAAGCATAGTAGAGTTTTCTCAGAGGAAAGCAGGCTGAGGCCCAGTAAACTTGGCATTTCCAATAGTTGGTCCTAGAGACTACCAAGAAAGTGTTCTTTTAAGTATTATTCCACTGTGGTTTCACCATTGTTTTCAGAACCCGAGCAGGTTTCTCGCATTAGCATAAGAATCCTGCCTGGTAGTTTAGATTTCTGGGTGGGGTGTATCCTATCCTAATTTACCGCAGGTTAGTGTTTAATCCTTGCCCTGCAGTTCCATTTCAGTGAGGGATTCGTTACCTGCTGGTCAGCTCCAAAGCGGACCCAATTTAAGATGTTCTCTTTAACTGTGGCTTCAAGCAATTTGATTATGGTGTCCCTGGTTGTAACTGATCATGTTTACTGGACTTGGGTTTTATTGAATTTCTGGGGCTATGAAATGTGGAAATTTTTCACCCATTATTTTTCAATATAATTTTTTCTGTATTCACTGCCCCACCCCCTCCCTCAGCCCTGCCCATCCAGGGACTCCAACTACACATATATTGGATAATTTGAAGTTGTTCCATAGTATCCTGATACTTTATTCATTTTCTCAAGTCTTCTTTTCTCTGTGTTTCACTTTGGATCGTTTCTATTGCTATGTCCTCAAATTGACTAATCTTTCTTCTGCACTATCTAAATTGCTATTAAACCCATACAGTGTACTTTTCCATATAGAGATTGTAATTTGCATTTTTAGATGTTCCATGATGAATTTAGTATATTTCTTCTTTCTTCTAGCTTCTTAAAACATATGGGGTTCAGTTATAATAAATGCTTTAATGTCCTGTCTCCTAATTCTACCATCCACAATTTTTTCTGTTATTTTCAATTGGTTGACTTTTTTCTCTTTTTAATGGAACATATTTTACTGCTTCTTTTTACACCTGGTGATTTTTATTGGATGCCAGTCATTGTGAATTTTACCTTATTAGGTGCTGGATATTTTTGTGTTCCTATAAATATTCTTAAGGTTTTTTTTCTATGATGCTGTTATTTGGAAAAGTCTGAGAATTTTAGGTCCCGCTTTTAAGGTCTGTTAGTTGGACCCAATGGAACATTTAGTCTAGAGTGAACTTTTCACCACTCCCTAGGGCAAAACTCCTCTGAGTATCCTAACCCAGATTCTGTGAATTAGGAGTGTTTTTCAGTCAGTCCGGTGGGAACAGGCACCATCCCCAGCTCTTCGTTGGAAGTTGCTCCTTCTAATCATTTCAGGTGGTTCTTTCACTGGCCTCAGAGAATTTCCTCACATACAGGTGAGGTCAGCACTCAGTATAAATACGGAGGGCCTGCTCTGAAGATCTCCTCTCTGCGCAGCTCTGTCCTCTCCGTGCTTGGCTCTGTTTAGCTTCTCCTACCTGGCACTCTGCTTTCTGAACTCTAGCTGCCCAGACTCCCTGGACTTCAACTCTGTCTCTGCAGATATCTCCCCAGAGACACCGGCATGCTCTGCCTGGGCTCCTTCCACCCCGTGCCAAGAACTAGGGGTAAGCTGGGGCAATTAAAAGCCTCATTTTTCTTGTTTTCCACCTGTCTGGAATTACTGCCTTTCATTACCCACTGGTCAATGTCTTCATATACTCTATTCAGTTTATTAGTTATTTCATTCAAGAAGGTCAATTCAGTCCTTGTTACTTCATCTTGTCTGGAAGGGAGAGTCTTCCCAAATCCCATTTTAGAGTCTGCTTCCTGGGATCATCCCTAATACTCTTAGAGCTCTTCTGAGCTAGTTCCCAGCAACCAGACTCTGGCACTATCGGGCTCGGATACTCTGAGATTTGGATGCATTATGTTTATTAGTGAGTGTTGTCGGTGATAATATCTATAAAGGAAGCAGGATTGGGCAGAAGGAGAAGTTAAACTGCACCGTAGTTGTATCAGAGGTTTTCACTGATCATAAGGGAAGTTCTGGAGAGGAAATCAACTTTCGGAGTTGCCCCAATTATATTGTATCTCCTCCCTGACACACACTAGTGTGATGCAGGTAACTCTGAGGGCAAGGGTATAACATTGGGTCTGGTGAGGCAGCTTCCTCTGGTGTCTAGGGGTACGGGGCTGGAAGAGAGTGAGTGCCTCTGTCCAGAAAGGGGACCTGGCACGGTATCACCGCATCTGATGGGGGGATGATTGCAACATTGTCCAAAGGCAGGTTAGTTTGCATCCCGATGAAGTGTTTTGTTGCAGTCAGGAAAGCTATTGCTTCTTTTCAACTAATACTTTATCTCCTTATCCCTCATTTTTAAATAATGTCTATGCAGAAATTTTTTTTCAAAGACTATTAAAACTCTGAGTTAAAGTTTACCCAGAAAAATGAGGTGGGTCAGCCAGTTTTATATCTACAGCATTCAACTCCTCCATAACAAGTGTAGAGACTGAATATTAGGGGACACAACTGAATCTAAGCTTTGCTTTACATACTCCTCTCAACGCTATATAGTAAACACGTGAGCGCTCCCTGTTTGAAGGAGGCAGTGTAGCAAAGAGCTCAGGATCCTGCCCTCTGAAGCCAAACTGCTCATGTTCACATTCTGGCTCCACTCCCTCTGCACTTTGGACTTTGGTCAAGTTACTTTGCCTTTCTAAAGTTCACTTCCCTTGTCTATAAAATGGGCAGATTGCAGCACCTCATAGGGCTGTGATCATGGAGGGTGTCAGATACAGAATAATGCGGTCAGAAAGAGCATGGATCTAGAGCTGGATTGCAGGGGTTTGAATCCTGCCTGACCAGCTACTAACTTAATTTCACCAAGTGGCCAGGACATACATAACGAAAAAAATAAGGCAGAAATTACAGGAATTTTAAAAGATGAACAAATAAAGCTCTGTGGAAAATAAAGGAGAAGGATATTAATTTCCATGGAAATGTGAAAAGAATAGAACTTGAAATGACAGTTAACATTAACCTTAACATGTAGAATTCACACTTTCTCATTTGGTTGGTTAAATCCCAAGCAACTTTATAATTGACCTAATTGTAAAGAGGTGGTTGAGAAGCACCCTCTATATAATTCCCCATGGCTGTGGACTCAAGCATCTGAAGCTGCCTGGAGTTATGGCTTTAAGAAACGAAAATGCTGCCCTTCTAACCTCCCCACCCACCTCCCACCTGCCCCAACCGGGTTCCAGTCATGCAGGACTCCAGTGGTAGAGGGAGAAGTGGTTGCCGCAGCTCACTTCCCCATGTAGGCAGATCCCCAAGCAGAGAGACTTCTGCCCGTTTTGTTTCTGCTGACATGGGGAAGTGGGTATTCCTAACCACTTTCCGGTGGAGCAGGAGCTACTGCTGCCTGAAGCCAGCCGTGTCCTCCCAAAAAAGGAAGTGTAGCCTGGAGAAAGGCTCTACTCTGGGTATCTCTAATAAAATATAAGCCCTGTTTCTCAGTCTTTGAGAGACAGCAAAGACAGCAGTAGAGTTTGGAGATCCCTAAATGTAGGCCCAGCACAGTCATCTGGAAGGTCACAGCATGGATAGTTTGCCTGGAGTATTGGAGAGGACACAGGCTGTGGATTGGCCTGTCTTCCTCTGCCACCCACCACCTGCTCTGTGTTAGGCAAGTCCCATTTTTTCTCTGCATTTCGGTTTCTTTACCTGTTGAAACAACAACATGAGCTATCATTCTGTGAGCGTTTAGGATGTGTCAAGCACACACATTTGAAGTATTATTCTTCCCTTTTCACAAATAAAGGAAATGGAAGTTAAATAACTTACTCATGATTACTCAACTAACAAGAGTCAGTATTTAAATTTAAGTTTGCATGTAGTATGCAGTCAATAAATCACAGCTAATGTTTTTATTCCAAGGTGATATTAACCATGGTTATAAGAATATGGGTTAAAATAAGAAAAAAAAAAAAAACAGCTGTAGGACCAATTGTCCTCTTTGCACTGGCACATAAAAATATCTTCTTAAGCTTTCTTAAGAACTTATTTGCCTGTTATAATTATAGCCAGACCAGAGCTGTAGCTCCAGAAAGAAGAGAAATGCCATTTATGCATGCTGCATTCTTAATACAAAAAAGGAGAAAGAACACTGGACTAGGGATTAATAAGCAATTTATACTTGTCCAAAATTTTTTATGATTATCTCTTTCCATTCTGATGACAACCCTCTTATTTAATCCTAATTTAATAGGTGTTTGGAAAGAAGGCTCTAAATGGAGTAGTGATCTATTTAGCTTAAACTGGCACTCTTGACTTTGATGTCTTTAGTCCAAATACTATAAATAAGTAACCCTGCAACTTTTGGCATTTTGCTTCTCTTGGCCTAGGGTTCTCTATCTATAAAATATGAATGGGATATAGATCTTTTGATTTCTAAGGTTTTTCTTCTCTAATTGTCTTGGCATCTCACAGCCATTAACAATGGCTTCAGGGATAGCCCTTGCTCAAGATAGAACTTATGTGTCTATGGGGTTGGCTGCTCAAACTTGTGTTACTTTTACCCAAGAGTCTTTGTATATGCTTATGGCAATGTATTTGATTACTCTGATAATATTTGGTATTAGATAATATTTTCTCACCTAGTCCTTTACTTCATTCAGGAGAGTTCTCTGGAAGTTCCAATCCTGGATAAACAAAGACATCTCAAGATATCATCGCTGTCTTTATATAATAGGAGACGTTGGCAGGATACTCTTGCAGTCATAACATTGACACTGCTGACTTTGAATTTCTTTTTTTTCCATATAGAAATACAATGACGTTACAGTCTGATTGTCATCTGTGTAACTTCCAATAAATAAGATTGGGATAGTCTGACAAAAATAGGCTATGCTGAATGGAGAGGGTGGACATTCAGCTGTCAGAGCAGTTGAAGGGTTTTGCTTTGCAGGAAGCTCCTTCTCCCCTGCACAGGTGGGATTCTGAGCATGTGCCCAGTTCCAAGAACAGACGGTATTTCTTTTATTTAAAGATGCTTAATTATTTCTAGGCTCATGGGAGAGACCAACTAGTAGCAGGGGTCCTAAACCTCAGGGCTGCGTTTTAAATCTCTCTGAAGGGAGCTTATATTGAACCAACACAATATTTTGTTTTGTTTTGATGAATCTAAAAGTTTTTCCAGTCTAAGTATTTTTTACTTAAGCATAGGATCCACTATCCTATATTTAGCTGGTCGCCTTCGTTGATTCATGTCATCTGTCTGCTCCTTGAAGGCAAGGGGGCTGTGATCTCTAACAGTGGTCCCTATTTGCTGTGCTTTCATAGTGTGCTGAACATGTTACATACATGTTATTTATTCTCAGTACAGAACTGTGAGTTAGGTGTTAGCACCTCCTATTTACAAATGAGTAACTGAGGCTCAAAGGAAAGACCTAGCCCTAGCCCAAGGTGAAATAACTAAGAAACAGCACCACTGGTCCCCTGAGCTTTAAGCCTGAGCCCTAATAGCTCTCAGTTTCTTTGGCTCTGTGTGGGGTCTGGTTCCAGTGTCTTTTCTAGTCAGTTTGTCAAGGGCTACTGGATTCTGTGACTTGGATTTATTCTTTCCCAAGAACAACCAAGGCACACTATTTGTTTTACCACAGACATCATCGTCATCTAACCTTCAGTGACTAAGGGTGTGGTGATCTTGCCTTTCCTGCAGGGATCCCCCTACACCCATTCTATGCAGTTCTGGACCCAGGATTTTAGAGCCATTGGTAAACTCAGTGTGTCGATAATGTCTCCTTAGTAATAATTGAAGGAACTTATTCTGTTCAGCCAAGAGAAGACCAGGGGTGGGACTCGCATAATAGCCATATTCAAAGCTGACATCCAAGAAAGAGTCAGTCAGCATTTGCCTATGGTTCTGAAGGGCAAAGCTAGGCAAAGTCAAGCCTGACAGATGAACGCCAGTCCATCAGGGCTGCCCATCAATCCTACTGTCAAATCCACGCCCCGTGCCTGGAATCCTCCCAAGACACCAACTTCAAGATCTCCACCTGTATGTGGTGACCTGAGCTCTCTAGGCGCTTGTGTCCCCGCTGGCAGCAACAGGCCTCCTCAGACCCCGCCTCCCACCCGCCTGCCCCTCCCCCCATCACTGCCCAACCCCCTCTATCACCTCCGTGTCCATCACACCCCTACTCCCCGCCACCCAGCGCAGGAGCGGCGCCTGCCAGCGCAGCAACGGTCTCCTAGCAACGCAGACACAGAGCCCCCAGCGCCCAGACGCTCCATGCTCAGAGCTCAGCCCTGCTGGGCCGGCCTCTGCCATGACCTCCAAACAAACCAAAAAGAAAGAGGTGCATCGAATCAGCTCGGCGCACGGATCTGATAAATCTAAAGAGTAAGAGACCTCTGCCTGCCTGACCCTGCCTTGGCCTGGCCCCTTGGGGGGCAAACTGCCAGGGCAGGAGTTTAGCGGCCTCCTCACAGCTTCTCTGTCCTCCCTGGGAAGCCAGACCCTGGAGGTGCTCGCTCCCTTTCCTCCCCCTTGCCTGTCTTGATCAGCTTCCTTTCCCAGAGCTCCTGGTTTCCTTGCTTTGGATGCTTGGCTGCTCTTCTGGCTCCGTGAGTGAATCTCCCCCCACCCCACCCCCCCCTTAATAGCCCACTTAAGCAGTTGGAAAGGTTGTACCTTCCTTAAGAAAGAGGCATATCTCAAAACACTTCCAGTTAGGGTCACATCTGCCTGGCCCCTATAAGGAGAGAAGGAGAGAGAAAGAGAAAGAGAGAGAAGAGAGAGACAGAGATGTTTCCCTAGTTTGTATCTGCCCACTCCAACAACTAAGAACTTTAATCAGATAAAATCAGACACAAAGTGGCTTCAAAAAGTGAAAACAACATAAATATATAGTTCATCTATATATTGATGTTTACTCTGAGGACCTATACAGATCCTAGCTCACGGAAACTTCCTGGTGCCTGTCTGTTCTGGGCTGGTGTTAGGTGTTATGCATTTGTACGCACCTGCCTAGCATTATTATTTTTTCTGTGGTCTTTTATTTCCCCCTAGAGTTATCCAGTTATCAATAGCACAGGATTTGGGCTATTGTTTGAATTTCTGAAAGTTCCGAAATTCATTCCAGTTGTGAGAGAATGCTTCAAACACTCTAACCTCCTCTCCACTCTCTGGAACATGTCAGGCTTGTTCCCACTCCAAGGCCTTCACATCTGCTGTTTCCTCTGCTGGAGAGCTCTTCTCCCCAAATATCCATATGGTTTTCTCCCTCACCTCTTTCAGTTGTCCACCAAAATGCCATTTTCTCCTATCAGCTTCTTTGGCCACCTGAGTTAAAATTGAAACCCCTCCACTTCCCTGGCAAAACCAAAACCAAACAAAAAAACAAATTCCCTGTCTTCCTTCACTGCTTTATTTTTCTTCGTTGTTTTTTTTTTTTTTTCTTTTTGCTCATTTAACATACTGTAAGTTCACTTGTAAAAAGTTATGTTTTTTTTCATTTGTCTTCCCAAAAGAATATAAGTTCTATGAAGGCAGGGATTTTTCCTTTTTTATTTTACATACTGTTGAAATGTTAGCATTTAGAGTGGTTCCTGGGTATACATAGTAATCCTCAGAACTGTTTACTGAATGATTGAATGACAATAATTAAGAGATAGTAGCAGGGTTGCAAGAGAATTTTGAATACACCAAAAAAAAAAAAAAAAAAAAACCCAAGTCAATGTTGGTTATA
The DNA here is from genome assembly GCF_020740605.2 of Lemur catta. NCBI lineage: Eukaryota > Metazoa > Chordata > Mammalia > Primates > Lemuridae > Lemur > Lemur catta. The sequence continues at coordinate 675,475 of NW_025423736.1, forward strand.
ATTAAAGCATGTTGAAGGCTTAGAACTCTTTCGGAGCTTGGGGAAAATTTTCAACTTTAAGAAATTTATATGCTGAAAAAGATGAGATTGTTAACTGCCCTAAAGATACTGATCAAACCAGATACCATAAAACATATTATGTGGACTAGTCTTGTGATGGTTTGTATCACACTATAGAGATAATAAAGTTCCTGCTTGTTAAGAAGCTAACTCTTCCCTTGCTGGAACTTCCCATTTCCTTTCTAGATGATAATGCATTTCTAACATGTTTCTTTTTTCCAGAAAATATCTGAATTAAATTACACCAATAAAAATGTATGTATATATTTACGAAAACAGAGGAAGGGCAAATAGTTATTTTTAAAGCTACAATTTTCTAGAAATTATTAAGCATTAAACACCAAATCATTAGATTTTGATGTAGCATTAAATGATAGGATGTGAAGTTCTTTATAATTCAAGTCTATCCTTTAACTGAAGAACTAATCATAGATACCAGGCTAAGTCATTGACACAAGACAAACAAAGTGTCACCCAGTATGAGTCACAGGGATCAAAGTCTAACAAGGCTCTAGTGTGATTGTCATTTGAAATATACTGGGGTGATTTAGAGTAAGCTTTTATGTCATTTTATCACACCTTGTAAATGTGGTTACATATCCAGTAAATGCAACCAACTCTAACATGGTCCTGGATAATAGAGTAAGAGAAACAAAGTCTTCATAGTCTTGAAAATGGCCATCCCACAGAACCTAAAGCTTCCATCAGTAGCATTTTTTTTTTTTTTTTTTGCCCTATGTCAGTCTGGGGATAAGGGTCATGTCTGTTTTTTGCCTAGTATGTTGACTAGCACATAATAAACACTTGTCATCTGTGTATTAAATGAACTCTTAGTTTTGTTATCTACCTTGGTATTCATTCTTTGTGAATTTGATTGAAGATCAAGTCTCCTTCCCTTTCCTATTCGATCTGCTGTTGGCCAAGTTCAAAACCTGAGATGTTACAACTGATTACAGCAGAATCATCTATATCCATCTATAACTAAATTCATAAGTAAGTATGATTTTTAATTAGCAAGAAAAGTCATGTCAGGTAACTGAGCTGTCAGCTTTTACATTAGATTAAACTATTTCTATAGTTCTATGTTCTCTAGTTCTCTGTATCAGCCAGTATGAAATCTCTATTCTAGGGTTCACACTGGCATCAATTCTCCTGTGACATTGGACAAGTCATTTTTTATTCTGACATTTGGTTTTATCTTCTTTACATGGAAGGCCCTCTAATTAAAATTGCTCTCACTCCAAAACTCCCTGTCCTCTGTTCCCTACTTTGTATTTTCCTCCAGCTCTAAACTTCCGTGATTGTATCAGATTTTTTTTTAACTTCACTGGGTCCGTAATAAGAGAGGGACTTTTGCTATAGTAAAATGTTTAAAACCATGATTTAATTGATTTTTCTTCTTTTAACATAACAACTTAAAACAACTGTCACAGGTTATAACTCTCTTTATCAGTATCTGTCTTAGTTTGAGCTGGTGTAACAAACAGTATACCATACACTGGGTGGCTTGAGCAACAAACATTTATTTCTCACAGTTCTGGGGGCTAGAAATTCAAGATCAAGGTGTCAGCATGATTGTGTTCTGGTGAGAACCCTCTTCTTAATTCACAGATATCCGTCCTCTTGTACCCTCATATGGTGGAAAGAGAAAAGACTAGCTCTATTTCTCTTCTTATAAGGACACTAATCCCATCACGAGGGCCCCACCTAATGACCTAATTACCTCCCAAATGCCCCATGTCCTAATACCATCCCATTGGGTGCTAGAGTTTCAACATATAAATTTGGGGGGAACGCAGACATGCAGTCTGCAACAGTATCCAATGATAATTAGCAATTATAAACAAATTTAAATTAATTGATAAATCTAATTGATTTGAAAACTAATAGGCAAAGATGCTTTTACCAGTTAGATGCCACTGGAAGGATTCACATTAAGGTGAAGACAAAAATTTGATCTTCTTAGAAGTACTAAAAGTGAGTTTTTGTGTAGATCATGAATAAATCAAGAGAGACAAAAGAAGATATATGATTTTAATATTAATAGTCCTTAGAAGTATCAATGCATGTACTTTATGCACTAAAATATATGGAACTTTAATGGGCACTTTGAGATAAGGGCACAATTTGGTGTTTATAGTCACAAAATTTTGTTCCACTTCTAATAGCAAATTCTGACCAAGATTGAAAAACAAGTAATCTGTTAAACTAACAAGGACCATGCAACCTTCTAGATTTGTAATGATGAAATATCACTAAACCTCTTTCAAAAACAGAATGTAATATATTTCACAATCCTCAAGTTTATCTTCATGACTGAAATGCACATGTAAATTTTATAGAATTTTCAAAGAAAGATCAACATATCTGTCTATATGAAATTTGAAAAGAGAACTATTATTAATACAAAAGATTAATTATGAAAAATACCATGAAAGCAACATAAAATAAAGGAATAAATATCATACTGAGCATTAAATTAAGTGAATTCTTGGTTATCTGAGGTCCAAGAGAGAGCTGATTCAATAAGCCAGGCAGCAGTGGCTGGTAAGTAATATGTTCCTCTACTTGCAGAGATCACAAAAGAAATCCCCCCAAAGAGAGCCAGACACAGTGGGCAGGTGCCCTTTATAGCTTTAGGCCTCGTGTCTTCAGGGTCCACACTGAAAGGCAGAGGTAAGAGGTGAACCCTGGTGGAAACAACCCAGGTCATACTGAGTTCTGTGATTTCTGCAGGTGATCCTTGTGAATCTCAACAACTGAAGTCAATTAACCAGTTTAAAAGATCAACTTCAGTGACAGAAACTTTCCCAGAGGAAAGCCTATTCTTTATTTTCATTTCCCAACTATATATTGAGCATTTCTAATGCCTAAGTCATTGGCAGGCCCCAGATAATAAGGAATTGTAAAACATGGTACCTTCTATCAAGGGATTTATAATCTGGGGCTGGGAGAAGAGGGCTAAGATTCATATAGAGGTAACTAGGATACAGGGTAATGCCACATTTGTCAAAGGGAACTTATTCCATAGAAGGAATTATGTGTTGGCATGAGGTTGGATTAGAGAAATCCAGAGACTCCTAAAATGAGGGCTCTATGCATTAGAGGAGAGAAAGGTCATTTCCAACAGGAGCTGATCCGTCATCACCTCTCTCCAACAGCCACTCCCCAATTGTGAAAGGCACAGGTGAGTGGGATGGTTACTGTAGGCAATGGGGATGTCTGGGGCACAGAAAGTAATCCAGGTTGACTTGTAAAGCATCTAAGGTGAGTATGCAGCAGAATGAGAGGAATAAGGAATTCCCACTCTCTGTAGTGGGGAAACACAGATGGTTTTAAGTATCAAAATGTTGATTTCTGAAGCAACTGCATGGAGTGTATGCGGTATTAAGAATGGGCCATGGCCTTGAGATAATGGGGGGATGCCTGATTCTGGGCACTCCTAATGGTGGCGAGGAGCAGATGACAAGGGGGGTGGATGTGCAGAGCAGATCTATAAGCAGGTTGTGGTCAAAGCTTACACAAGCCAAGTTTCCAGTCTTCAGCTGCAGTGGAATACATGATGATGACGTCCAGTCCACAATGCCCCGATGTCTGAAAAGGAAAGGAAAAAAATATATAAATGAGATTCAAGACAGATTTCTGAATGCCTGGCCTTATGTACTTTGTGTCCTCTTTAGGGTCTGGCACAGTGTGTGTTTAATACATGCATGTGTAATTTAATTGAGTTGAACTGGAAACCCAGAGTGGCAACTGGACCATAAAACTCTCTGACTCAGAACCAGAGCGAAACTAGGAGAGCCCAGAGGGAAGAGGCCCTGTCATAGTCATCTGCAGCACCCGGGGCAACGCTTGGCACAGATTAGGACATTTTATAAATGTCAGTAGCCTGTTTTTAAGTATAAAAATCTCAGCCAAAAAGCTCTGTTTAATGAGGCTAGGAGTACCCCTTTAATCTTAATAGGGTCTGCCTTTAGTTCTCCCTTTGAAATAATCTTAACCTGAGCATTTGGTTAATTATTTACTAAAGTTTGACATGATTTAAGAATTATCTCTGATAGTGAAATATTTGCTTTGGTGATCACCCAATTTTTAATTTGTGTAATTTTAAGTTTACTCTATGGAATTATTAGAGGGGTAAAAGAACTTAGACTGAAAAGATTTAAATTTACAAACTCATGGAATTAATACTTCCTTGCTACCTAAAAATATACTCAATTTTATGCATTGAAACTAATAGCATTGTGACAATGCTTCTAGATGAGCAAACTAATAGTGGCCCAGTCTAAAATGTTATTTAAAAATATTTTAATTCACTAATATTATTTTGACATTTCCAGGTCACAGATTATTTAAATCAAGGAATTAATTTAAATAATCTATAAATTTATTATACCACCTAATGTGAGATAAAACAACTAAAAACTGTCTCTAACACAGATTAAAAATATGCCTTTAATATATTTGTATAATATGAAAGATTGGATAGAAATATTACTAATCTTTCTCATTTTTATCATTGATAAAGAAGATATATACATGGCATCGTAAAGAGGTACTAGACTAGGTGCTTTGAAATTTGATTGTAAACCTTACTTCCCAGGGTAGATCCAAGCTAATTAATTACAGATTCTGAGGCTATAGCCATGCTAATTCGTACAGCTGAATTAACACATGGAATATTTTCAAAGTAAATAAATGCTTATATTTTGTTTTTTTCCTCCCCCTCTTTCTGTCTCTTTTTTTTTTTTTGGCTGATGTCAAAATGAATGCCATGGTCCAAATAGTTTGTAATCATTTTGATTCCATCCTTCTGACCTGGTGAATATCAGAATTTCACATACTACTTCAGTTAGGTTCTCAAAAGATCAGTGTGGCTTTCTGTCCGCAGTTTCTCACCTTGCAGTCTCCAGTCTGGGTACCTGGCTTTCAGCCACAGCCTCTGCAGAGACTTGGGTCAACCCAAAGCTTCTATTCAGCTTCGCATCTTCAGACTTCCCACAACATCTGTTTCTGAGTGCTGCTATTCAAAAAATCCCACTTTTTGAGCATAGGGGCATATTCGGGGGAGCTATCTATTAAAAATCCAAGGGTAGGGCATGTGTCCAGGTGAGTTATTAAATTAATGACAAAGGATAGAGGTAATAAAAAGAAAGTCAGAGGGACTGGGAACTGTTTTGCCTGCTTTTGCCCCCCAGTTTGAACCAGAGGCACAGTGAGAGTTTAACCAGGTCAGGTTAAGGTTAAGGGTGAAGGCTGTACTGTTCAACTAACTGGCAGTGGGGCCCTTTCCACATACTAAAAAATGCAGATGAACTAATTAGAAATTTGAGACAAAAGCCACATGTTTAGCTCACCTTTGGTCAAGGTCTAGGAAGAATTTGGGGACTAGTTTGTACAACAAAGAATGACCTTATGAGAAAAATAGTTGTGAGTTATTTCAAAAAGGGGTTATTTTGAGCCTGTGCATGTACTAGCCTTTGGGTCCTGCAGACCTGTTGTTTATTTCATGGATTTTGGTTGAAGTCATTATGGACACTGTCTCAGGTATTTGCATGAGCAGCTTTGCTGCTGGAAGGTGTCACATCCTGGGAAATGGCAAAGATTAAGATCCTGGTGGCCTTTGCACCTTGGCCTGGGACCAGCACAGCAGAAGCAGCTGGCCTCCCAGACTGCTGTCCTGGCTCCTTGTCTCTCAAGAGGGTGCAGGTGGCCACTAGGGAGCACAGGGCACTGCAGCTCAGGCTGGCCTCTCTGGTCCTTTCCTGAGTTCTCAAATCCCTCTCGTCTGCCCCCTGCCTCATTTCCTTTCTTCTACCTGCTAAATTAAGTCATTCTCCAGTGGTCTTATTTCGCTTCTCTCTTCTCTCCCTTTTGAGCATCTAAAAAAATCATTCCTGATTTAAGACTTCTAAATGAACATCTCTGACCCTTATCATGCAATTAAGCTCAAGTACAAGTGGACAAATAACATGGATGCGCTCTCCTACTCTCAATTAAATCTGTCCAAATGGAGGCCATCATTTTCTCTCCCAAATGTACAAGCTTCCATGTTGCTCATGTTAGAGAATGTTATTACTGTCTTCCCTGTCACCTTAACTCTAAGGATCAGTCGTCCGCCCTCTCCCTCTCCTTTGCTGATCACATGCAGTTGGTTTCCTTGTTCTTTTATTAATAATTCTCCACCTTGGCTCCACACTCATTTTCTTCCCTGCCCTCCTCTAGGTGAGGCCCTCATTAACTCCAGGTAGAACCACTAAAAAAAAATCTTCCAATTCCCTTGCCTTTAGTCAAGGTTTTTCCTTATGCAATTAACTTTGCATAAAAGCACTGTTTGTAATCTTCTTAGCATACCATTTGCAGGTAAGGTGTTCCTGCTTTTTTTTTAAAAAAAAAAGGAAGCATGAAAGAAGGAAGGGAGGGAAGGAGTGGGGAGACAGAGACAGAGACAGAGAGAGAGAGAGAGAGCGCACCATACTAGCTCTTAGCAATAAGCTCAGCAACCGGCTTCAGCTCCCTCCTACTCTCTGTATCAGCCAGATACTAACATGCTGTTTACCATTCTTCCCTTTTCTACCTCTGCACATTTTCCCATCCTTTTCTCTATGTTTTATAGTGGCTTTCATGCTACTCCCAATTCCATCTATATCTAAAGGCCTTCTTTTCCATGAAGCCAACATTGACTTTCCAAGTTGGAAGCAATTTCTGCCCCTCTTCTGTGCTAATAATACACTTTGTCTTTAAATTCGTTATCAACCTCTTTGCTTTTGCCTTTGTATCTTAGTTATAGCATGCATTTATTCTCAGTAATTTTAAGTTATTTGAGAATAGAAACTGAATCTTGTTAATCTTTACAGTCATCCAACCAAGCACAATGTTGAACTTTTAAAATGAAATGCTCATTTAAATAATTTTAATAAAACCAAGTAAATAAAAGGTCAACATAACAACTGGCTTTAACTAATTTAAAACATTTTTTTCCAAGATTTACAAGTTGCCTCCCTACATATTTAATTTCTAAAGAGTATAACTCAGAATGCCCCTAACCCAAATTAAGTCAATTGTGTAATTCTATTCATATTCTGATTCCTGCAGGGTGTTAGCTGACACTACTTAAGAAGGCATGCTGATTGCACATTGCATAAATAAACTGCCTCCCACTACGAATAAAATCAGGTCCTTACGCTGAACAGCATGCGTTAAGAAAACAATGGCAAAACTCCAGACTCTCATTTTATTGAAATTTTAACATCCCTACAGTGAACCTGCTTCCCTAAAATAATCTAATTAAAACAAATATGTGAATATGTCCGTGTGTGTGTGTGTGTTTGTGTGTGTATAAACCAGATTCAGTGGGCTTTTTATTGCATCAAAGTCTGTAATGACTTTATACCTTTGTGCCAGCTAAAGTTTTCCTTGAAGGTTTTTAACTCATGTGCATTTTTTGTTGTATTACATAAACTTGCTAATTGACTTAAGAATTTTTGAAAACATCATTTTGTCATCTTTGCAAAGTATGTGATTAATAAGTGCTTTTAAGTTTAAAACAGTAAACTTATTAGTGTTTTATTAATAACAGGATTATAAAATATATTTTAATAAAATTATGAACCACTTTCGTTATGTATAAAGACAGTTTTGACATTTTCTGAACTCCAAATTATTCAGAATATTTAATTACCAAGAATAGATACATATGAAAGACATTATTTATAGACAAAATATGGTTCATTGCATCTGATTAGGTAACCAAATATAAAATAGAATGTAGATTTAAACTTAACTGTATATTAGGAGTTTAGGAATGGTAATATTGCTATTATGAAGTAATGTTTGCAATTTCCTGAATTTGCCTTTTAAAATTCCCAGCCTGTTTTTTTTCTCTTCCTTCTTTCCATCTTTTCTTCCGTCCTTCTTTCCTTCGTTTCCTTTTCCCTTCCTCCCTTCCTTTGTTTCTATTTTAAACAGGTTTATTGATAACAAAAAATTGACATGTAGTAAATTGCACATATTTAAAGGGTGCACTTTGATAAGTTTTGACATGCACCTACACACACAAAATCTTCACCATAATCAAAATAATAAAGTGACCTGTCATTCAAAAACTTTTCCTTTGCCCTTGGTGATCCCTTCCTGACCCCAGTCCCCAGCAATCGCTGTTCTGTTTTCTGTCACTTTATTAGTTTGTATTTTCTAGGCTTTATATAAATGAAGTCATAGCTATGTACAGCTTTTGTGTGGCTCCTTGCAGTCATAATTATCTTATTTTTATTGATATATAACAATTATACATATTTATGGGGTACATGTGATATTTTGATGCATGTATACAATGTGTAATGATCAAGTCAGGGTAATTAGGGTATCTATCATCTCAAACATTTATCTTTTCTTTTTGTAGGGAGCATTTCAAATCTTCTCTTTCAGTTATTTTGAAATACACAATAAATTATTGTTAAATATAGTCATCCTACTGTGCTATTGAATACTAGAATATATTCCTTCTATCTAACTGTATTTTTATATCCATTAACCAGTCTCTCTTCATCTCCCTCCCCTCCTACCCTTTCCAGACTCTGTTAATCATCATTCTATGCTCTACCTTCATCAAATCAGCTGTTTTAGCTCCCACCTATGAGTGAGAACATGAGATATTTGTCTTTCTTTGCTCTGGTTATTTCACTTAACATAATATTCTCCAGTTCCATACATGTTTCTGCAAATGACAGGATTTCATTAATTTTTGTGGCTGAATAATATTCCATTCTGTATATATACCACATTTTCTTTAATCATTTATCCGTTTGGTGGACATTTAGGTTGCTTCTATATTTTGGCTATTGTGAACTGTACTGCAGTAAACGTGGGAGTGCAGATATCTCTTCATTATACTGATTGCTTTTCTTTTGGATATATTCCCAGAATTGCTGGATCCTATGGTAGTTCTACTTTAAATTTCCATATTGTTTTCCATAGTGGCTGGACTAATTTATATTCCTACCAACAGTGTACTAGCCTTGCTCTTTCTCTCCATCCTCGCCCCGAGCATTTCAGATTGATTAAATTTTTTAAAAATTCTACTTATCTCTTTTGTTGGCTTTTAGCTGCAGCTATTTCTTTTGTTATTTTGGAGGCTGCTTTGTAGTTAATAGTACACATTTTGAACATAACAGACTCTACCTGCTTATGACATTGTATCAATTCACATACAATATAAAAACATAATAGTATACTTATACATCACCACCAACATTTTGCTATTGTTGTCAAACATCTGATTTTATATATTATAAACTGCATATTACATTATTTATCTGTTTGTATAAGTAGTTATCTCTACTATAAATATATTTTTAAAATAAAATAACTTGTGTATTTAGCCCTGTAGTTACTACTTCTAATTTTCTATATTTCTTTGTATAGATCTGTATTTCTGCCTGGTATCATTTTTCTTCTGCGTAAAGGACTTCCTTTATTTTTTTATTGTGTTAATATTTTCTCCTGACGAATGCTTTTAGCTTTTTTATGTCAAAAAAGTGCTTATACTCTTTTATTTTTAAAAGACATTCTCAATAGTTGTAGAATTGTAGCTTGACAGATATTTTTCTCTTTCAGTTCTTTAAAGATGTTGCCATTATCTTTTCTCTTCCATTGTTTTTAATGGGAAATTCACTTTTTTCCATTTCTTTGTTCCTTTGCATGTAATGTTTGGTTTTCTTTTCCCCTCTAACTGCTCTTAAAATCTTTTTTACCACTGCTTTTAAGTTATTTTCTTATGTTGTAACTTGGCATGGTTTTCTTCATGTTTCTTGAGTTTGGGTTTCATTGAAATTCTTCAATCTGTGGGTTTGTAGTTTTCATCAAAATTTTTAAAATATAGACCATAATTTCATCAAATACATTTTTTCTGTCTTTAATCCCTCCTTTTGTGATACCAGTTACACTTACTTTAGGCTGCTTGAAGCTGTCCCAGAGTTCACCAGTGCTCTGTTTATTTACAATTGTTTTTTTCTTTTGAATTATTTCTTACCTTTTTAAATTTATTAGTCTTCTTCAATTTCTAATCTATCATTAATACCCTTTGTGTATTTCTTCTCTCAGACAGTTTAGTTTCCATTTCAGGTATCCAATCAACTCTTTTGTCTTGTCTCTACTTAACATGTTGAAAACATGGAATACAGCTATAATAACTATACTAATGTGATTATGAATTTTAACATCTGTGTCAGTTATGAGTCTAATTCAATTTTTTTCTCTCTCTCCAGTAGTCATATGTTCTTGTTTCTTCTCATGCCTGGTGATTTTTGATTGAATGACAGATACTGTAATATTTTGTAACCCTATAAATATTCTTGAGCTTTGTTCTAGAATATAGATTAATTGCTTAGAAATAGCTTGATTCTTTCAAATTTTGCTTTTAAGATTTGTTATGTGGGACCAGAACCATGTTTAATATAGGGCAAATTATTTTCCCTGACTGAGGCAAGATGTTTCTGATTACTTTTCCCAGTTCCCATGGGACTGGTAGCAGTAGAACCAGTTGTGACCATGTGTGAGTCCTCCAGTTCTTTTGGGTATTTATTTTTCTCCCTCTGGCTTTGGGTAACTTCCTCATGCACATGTGCTGATAAGTACTTTGTTGAATATTCGTGGGTGACTCTCTGAAGATCTCAGGAGTTCTCTCTTTGAAGCTTTCTCTACTTCAGTACACTGTCCTGCAAACTCTAGCTACCTTGGTCTCCCCCAAACACTGGTATTCTCCTCTACTCAAGGAATCTTCAGAGATATGCCTGGGCCACCTCTCCCTGAATTTCAGCCTGAAAACTCTCTCAGGGCCATAAGCTGCGGCAATTAGAGGGCTCACTTCATTTGTTTCTCATCATTCAAAGATCATTGTCCTTCCTCACTTGATGTCCCTGTCTTTAAAATCAGTTTTATGTATTTTGTCCAGGTTTATTGTTATATCAGGTGGGAGGGTAAATCCAGTCTCTGTGACCCTGAGATGGAAGTGATATCTCTCAGGCTTATTCTTTAAATTTGATACTTTGCTTTTAAATATTAAGAGGATAGATTTTAAATCTATCCACAAGTAAAACATTGTAGGTATAGATACAATTTTTTTCTTCAAAATAAAATCCCAAATTGGATATAATTGCAATTACATATTATATTTAAAAAAAAATTTTTATGATTTGTCAGGGACACCTTCATACAAGAATTTTGATTGGAAGAGTGTGATTTTTCAGATCTAATGAAAATTATCTTAAATCAAATTTTCTGAATTATCATCATTACTGTGCTCATTTTAAAGTTGTATTTAAACTGCAGTGTTACTTAAGCTTCATATTTTAAACCATGAGTAAATGTTAAAAATAATATATATCTATGAATAAAATGTTATCTCTGTACATTGAGGGGTCAATGCTGACTAGAAAATCAAGTTCAAACTTCTCAGCAGAATCCTTGATGGGGAAGCTGTTTGCCTACCTTTTGTTTTTTTCAACCTAATTTTCTCCTCTCTGCCATATACTGTACTCAGGTGGTACTGAAGAACTCATAGATCTCTCCACCTCTTCTGCTGTTTCTTGCTTTTGCACTGTCTCTTATGCTGTTCTTTTTTTCCTACTTATGCCCTTTCTCCTTTTTTAACCTGGAAAATTCCTTGTTATCTTTCAAGACATGTCAGATGCTATTTTTTTGTGGGAATTTTCTCCTAATTGCCTCAACACTGGCACAATGTCCCTATTTCTGTCACCTGGGACTACTTTCATCTCTGCACATACCTTGTTATATTGAAGTTATCTGTCTACCTTTTTGCATTCTAAATAAACTCAACAGCAGAGGTACATGTTTATGTGTTTCTAACCCTATCATCCAGCAGAGTGCTTGTCACAAAGCAGGTGTTTAGTAAATGTTAATTAGAAATAAGTGAACTGTTGGTTGAGTGAGATTCCTTTCTCATTCTGTAATTGTATTTTTCTAAAATGTTTTATTCTCCAGATATATTGCTTGATTTGATCCCAATTTAAAAGTTTTTGCTTTCCTAATTTTCCTTCTACCTATGGGATAGTTTACAATTAGTTCTTGCCTAACATTAGACTTACCCTCTCTGTTCTTTCTTGGTTTGGAAGTTTTACATTTTATTTCTTGGAATATCCTTATTTTTTTTACATGTCTGTTTATTTTTAAATACTTTCCTACAAAGTCTACAGTTATTCAGTATCATTACTGGAAAACAAAAACAGAAACAAACTGGCATGGTAGTGTCCCTTAGAATTCCCTTTCTCATCTCTTTTATTTTTGTTTGCTAGAGTTTTAATTATAGATTTTTAAAGCATAAAGTTATTGCTATTATGTTTGCAAGAAATACTTTTAAAAATTTTAGCAAAATATTATATTGACTCATTTGCTTACCATTGCTACTTATAGCCACACACTTTCATTCTGGGGTTATTTTCTGTCTTTCTGAGATAAATCCTTCAGTATTTTTTTTTTTTTTTGACAAGAGTCTGTTATGGTAAACTCAGTTTTAATATGTTTTTATTTCATTTAAGATAAATGTTTCTATATCATTTTTGAATAAGTATTTATGTGGGTATTGATTTCAAGATTGACAGTTATTTTACCTCAGCTTTGAGGATACCACTTCCTTACTTTCTGGTGTCTACTCTTGCTGTCAATCTGATTGTTTTTCATTTTAAGGTATTTTGACACTTCTCTACATAAATTAATACATCTACATCATTGATCTACCTTTTCATTTGATACATCTAGGTTCAGATTGCCACTGCTCAGCCTGCTATTTATCCTCTGTATTGCTTGATTGGCTTTTTCCAATCTGAAGACACATCTTTTATAAATTCTAAACACTTTTCAGCCATCCTGTTTTCAAGTATACTCCCCACCCCAACATTCTAACAATTTTGTTTTTCTGGATCTCCTGTTAAGCATATGTTTGAGTTTTCCAATCTATTTACTTGTATATTTTATATTTTATAGCTCTTTATCTCTCTATGCAAATACTAGATTTTTAAAATTCTACCTCCTAAATCATTAGCTCTCTTCTTACTTCAGCTGTATTTTATCTACTCTTTATGCTATTTTATCAAGTCTTTATTTCATATCTGAAATTTTCATTACTAAAATCTTTTAAGATTTCTTTTTTCATATCTATTTTTTTTAATATTTTCCTTGTTTAATTGCAAGGTAGAAACTACCCATCCTGTATCTTCTTGAGAATTCAAAATGCACTCATTCTAAAGACTTTTTAAGTTTGTCATATTACTTCTCTTTCCTCGGGTATGAGTTCTTTCTTCTGATATATTTACTGACTGTACCTCATAGTTTTAAGTTTCTTGTTTTGCTTTGTAATTTCAGTTTCTTAGTTCATCTTTTGTAGATGCTCTAAACTCATGCATACTATTCTGTGCCATGGAGTTTGGATGGGCTTCCAGGATGTTCAGCTCCTTACCCATTGCTGAGATGCAGTTGGTATGCACTCCTGAAAAGGACAGGATAGCTGCTACAATATTGAAATATTTTCTCACCAGCTGGCAAATAGCTGCTTTTTTAAGCTTCTGAAAGAATGTTCCACTCCTTTTAAACTCTGGCCTCTCTCTCTGGGAACCCCAGGACCTACCCATAATTCAGCTAATAAATAGTTAATGGACAAGCAGAGGGCCTCTAGCACTCTATTCCAATACCAGGATAGAGTCCTTTCTGATTAGTGGGTGCATGTACCATAAAAATTAAAATTTCTTTTTATATTACCCTATCCCCACCTTATCCCCACCCAAATCTTAATACTGGGGAGTTGGGGGCTTTTCTACTGTATAGGAAACACTAGCCCTGATGCCACACCCATGATGGTGGAGGGCTGCCCTCACCCTCATTCTTTTTCTTTCAGCCAGCCTTTCTGTTTCCTCAGGGAACCATGGGCAAGTGACATATTGCCTGTTATACCACAAATTGTAGGGGGAGTTATGCCAGTCTTAGAAGCTAGGTACTTATGAGTAACTCTAGCCACTTGCTCCTTCACAAAACCTATTTCTGGTCTCCTGACATTTACAAAGTAGTTGTAGCTTCCTTTCCAGCATAGACTTCCAGACTTTCAAGCTTTGACTGCCGCTGCTCAAATCCATTTCCCCGTAGCTCCTTGTGGGTTACACTATTTCAGCCCCCAACACACCACTATAGGTTCTTTCTGTAATTAGTCCACCGATATTTTTCAATGGTTTTCAGCCATGAGCATTTGCTTCCTTTATGCTTGCTCTCTTTTCTCCAGGAGCACATTCGTGTTTTATATTTGTACTCTAGGAATCAGCCTCCTGCCTCCTCCCTCCAAACACTGGTTTCCTTTGGAATACCCCATATTAAGTATTGGAAATATTCAGATTTTATGTTATACACATTTCTCATTGATTTTTATTAACTTTTTAAAAAATAATGTTTCCAACATATTTAGACTCACTGTGTGGGGAGGGAGCCTTTGGCCATATACTTTCATATTTATTTTTGAAATATTTTATACAACTTGCAATTTTAATGAATTAAATCACTTACTAGTCTACGGGTATGTTGCTATGTGAATAAAGTTTCTCTGTGAATCAATCTGATTTTTCAGTGTTGCAGGTTTAAATTTTCTAAAATTTGGGAACATTTACTTCCCAGTATTACCAGTTCCTAATTCTTCCTGCATCACTTTTGTGTTTAAAAATTATCTTGCTTTCATAATTGATGAGGACAAGAATAAGGTGCTTTGAATACTTAAAGGATCCCAACTATGCTAGAGCAGTAGGTACGTTCTGCTAGTGAACTTCAAAGCCATAGTGTGCTGAGAGTTTCAAAGCAACATTTTAGAGGTTCATTTTAAATCTCTCTTATATTTGACCTTGAGCTGCATTTGAGCATTGTTTATATCGCATGTGTAGCACTATAAATGATCTATCGGGCTGGTATAAGACACTGCTAATGAGACTCTTTTAAAGTAATATTGAATATAGATGGAAATAGATTTTATGCGTTACAAGGAAAGTAGGCCAATTAGAGATAAAGCTTAATAGCTTAAGGGCGGGAGCGAGAACATTTACTTACACTTGACAGAATGAACAGGGAAGAAAAACAATCTTAGCAGAGCCTTATTTTTAAAATTATACCTTCCTTTTAAAAAATAGATTTTAAGATTTTGAGCTTCTTGAATGAGGTAATTTTATCGTGGTTTTGATGTACACAAAATCAGCATTTTTTTTTCCTGTGGGCTTGTACCAATGCTCAATAAAACAAATATTATAATGTGCTGATTTATGCCTTGATTTTTCTATTAATAATATGAAAAAGGCTTCATTTTTCCCTGAAAACTATTCTAGTCATCCTTACCTCTTTTATACTCTTACATGCTACTTAGGAACACTCTTTAACGATGTACATATTCTCAAATTTTCTTTTCCAGCAAGATGGTGAATTGAGATTTTAAAAGAATGATAATACCTATAAATGTCTGTATAAAGAATAAAAGCCAGGCATGATGGGCACACACCTGTACTCTTAGCTACTTGAGAGATTGAGGTAGTAAGATCGCTCTAACCCAGGAATTCAAGGCCGGCCTGGGGAACATAGTGAGACTCTGTCTCTTAAGGCAAAAAAAAAAGTATAAAAATTGTCAGGATTCAGAAATAAGGAGAGGATTGTGGATCAGAGTGTCATGGTTCTGAGGGAAGTCTTGCAAGTCTTATAAAACTGTAATTTTTTGTTTTAACATATATGGGACAAGGCCTTGAGTGCAAATGAGGAAAGGAAGTGCTCCAACCTTAGATAATGACTTGGTTTTCCAAGAGTTTAATTCTCTTTAAAAAGGTGAATGAGAAAAATCCACCTAAGCTCAGGAAGATTATAAGAAAGCTACCATTTTTCTCTGCCTGATGTTGGGCTGAAAAAAAGTCTTTCTGGAGAAATGGAAAAACTCTTTTCACAGGTTTGAGATCTAGCTATATTCATTGGGGTTTCTCACAGAATAAAACTCAATATAATGTTGAAAGTATATTCTCTCAACACAGGGTTGCCTCAGGGGAAGGGGACTGGAGGAGGAGAAAACCCTGATAGGCATAAGCACATAATCAAAGAATACACAAAAGATAGGCAGAAGTCACAACAAGAGAATCAAGTATTACAAATGTAAGATAATAGAAAAATAATCTGTAAGTAATATAGCATGTATTTAGTTACAATGACTAAAGATATAAGCAAGAAGATTCAAATCCAAAGAAAGGAAGTACACTCTTTAGTCAATGCTACAATATCAAATAACCCCCAAATCTCAGTGACTTAAACAACAAAGGATATTTCTCATCATACCAAAGTCTGGACAGGCAGGTGGGTATAGAGTGGTGGCTTGGAATGTGCTGAATAAGGGGTCTTGGCTCATTTCTTCTTGACGTATCAGCATTTTGTAAGGTGTCTTCATAGAACTTAGCCATACACTGAGCAGGAAGAGAGTGAGAAGTATCTCACAGAATTTTTTATGAACCTTAAGGTGAATACTGTTATTTACCCACATTCTGTTGTCCAAGTCGCCATCCTGTAAAGCTAGTCAAACATCAAAAGAAATGGGAACAGGATTGGTAAGCATCTGGTCAATCTCTACCTATATACAACAATTTAGAACAGTTCCAATTAGGAATTATTAGAAATATAAAGACATCCATTCTTTTGTTTCACATAAATAGATGATAGATAAACAGATTTCCTACTTTGTCCAGCTACTGTTCCAGTTGCTGGACATGGAGGAAATGAACAAAAAAAATCAATGTTCCTGCCCCTGTGGAACTACACATCCTACCCATGGAGATGCACAGTAGGCACATAGACAAAGGATGAGTGAGAGCGTTGTCAGGTGCTATAGAATTGAAGCAATATGAAAAGATGCAGAGAGGTGAACGTTGCTATAATAGGTAGAATATTCAGGAAAGCACTTCCTCAAGTCCTCACTCCCCAGAGGTGATATTCGAGAGAGACTTTAATCTTCTTGTTGCTAAATTCAACATTTAGTTGTTTTCACTTCATCTTGACCTATTAACCACATTTGGGCCTATTGCTCATGCCCTCATTTTTTAAGAAAATTGCTTCACTTGGTTTCCAAGGTATCACCTTCTACTGTGTTTGTCCTGCCTCACTGTATTATTTTCTTATTGCTGCTGTAAGAAAATACCAGAAACTTAGTGGCCTAAAACCACACAAATTTATTGTCTTAGAATTGTAGGGGTCAGAAGTCCAACCCAGGACTGAGCTGACAATAGATTTCAACAGGGCTGCTTTCCTTTCCGCAGGCTCTAAGGAGAGACTCCAGTTCCTTGGCTTTTCCAGCTTCTAGAACTCACCTACCTTCCTTGGCTGTGGACTCCTTTCTCGGTTTTCAAAACCAGCAAGTTTACCTTTATCCATTCTTCATTTGTCACTTTTCTCTCTGAACTCTTCTGTCTCCCTCTTCCACTTTTAAGGACCCTGGGGGTTACACTGGGCCCACCCAGATAATCCAGGATAATTTCCCCATCTCACAATACTTAATCACATCTACAAACTCCCTTTGGTCATGGAAGGTAACATGTTCATGTTTTTCGGGGACTAAGGTGTGTATATATTTGGGGTGGGGAAGATTATTCTGTCTATAACATTCAATGACTACTTTTTTCTCAGTTTTCTTAGTCATTTCCTCCTTATCTCTCTGACCTTTAAATATACAGTACCAGGGCATAAATGCAGCTGTGTTGCTTATTAGAGTATTGAAATACGTTTTTATTTATTACAAGTACCTTGCCAATACCTCTGAGCCCCAGACATGTCTGCCTTTTGTCCTGGGTCCCTGACCTACCCTGATGGCTTTACATCCCTGCCCCCACAACAAAAATAAAGAATAAATATCTGGCCTAGCCAGAGGCTTTGAAGACACTGACCCAGCATTGGGGTCAGGCTCCATTCAGTTTGGTTAATGCTCCGTGCATACCAGTTGTTAGGTGTTTTGAATAGCATCCCTGGGAGTGCCTCTTTCTCAGGTAGTCATTTTCTTGGTGATTTCATCTAGTCTTCAGACTTTAAATACCATCTAAATGCCAATGACCCTCAAAATTTCACTTTTAGCCCATTTTCTTCTCATACACTTCAGAATCTTAAATCAGACTACACATTCAACACCTCTGAGGATGGATTTTGGACATTTAAAACACAACTCATGGCCGGGCGCGGTGGCTCACGCCTGTAATCCTAGCTCTGGGAGGCCGAGGCAGGTGGATCGCTCGAGGTCAGGAGTTCGAGACCAGCCTGAGCAAGAGTGAGACCCCGTCTCTACTAAAAATAGAAAGAAATTATCTGGCCAACTAAAAATATATATACAAAAAAATTAGCCGGGCATGGTGGCTCATGCCTGTAGTCCCAGCTACTCGGGAGGCTGAGGCAGTAGGATCGCTTAAGCCCAAGAGTCTGAGGTTGCTGTGAGCTAGGCTGATGCCACGGCACTCACTCTAGCCCAGGCAACAAAGTGAGACTCTGTCTCAAAAAAATAAATAAATAAATAAAAATAAAACACAACTCATGTATCCATGAACTACTGCTTTAATCCCCCTGCTGCAATTTTGCTCCATAGTGCGGTCTTCTGTCTATCAAAAAATATCGACTCTATTGACTTTGGTTACCTTAAAAATATACACAGAATCTGATTATTTCTTGCCTTCCTTACAGTAACTAACTCAGTCCAAATCCACATTAGTGCTCACCTGTTATTCCAAAGCCGCCTACATTGTCTCCCTTGGCTCCTTTGGTCTTTTCTCAACATAGCATCAAGAGTGATCATCAAATTTCAGTCACATCATTTTGTGTTCCAAGCCCTCCTTTGGCACCCTGTCTCACCCACATAAAGACCAATGCCTTTGTCCTGACTTGGATCATCTCAGCAATCTTCACATCTCCTGTTATCTCTCTGCAATCATCTTCCTTTACTTCCCCTTCCACTCAGCTGACCTCCATATTATTCTTAAACTAAGCAGGTTGCTGTTTGCCTCTGGAACACTCTTTGCTGTTGGGACCTGCTGTTTCCTGCATCTGGAGCATTCTTTTCATGGATATTCACATGGCTTGCTTCCTCACTTTCTTTCACTATTTAAATGTTACCGCATTAGAGCCATTTTCCTTAACTCCATTTATAGAAATTAAATACCTTGACTCTTCAATACCCCTGTCCTGTTTTATACTTCCTCTTGACACTTTTCACTTTCAATTACAGTCATGCACTGAGTAACGACACGTCAGTCAGGGATGAACGGCATATACGGAGGTGGTCGTTTAATAAGATAAAGTTAATTTATTATTGAAGAAAGAATTTTTTTTATAAATTTAGTGTAGCCTAAGTGTACAGTATTTATAAAGCCTACATTAGTGTACAGTAATGTCCTAGGTCTTCAGTTCACTTACCACCCGCTCACTGACTCACATGGAGCAACTTCCAGTCCTGGAAGCTCCATTCATGGTAAGTGCCCTTATACAAGTCCCATTTTGTTTTATCTCTTATGCCATAGTTTTCCTTTACCTTCTCTGTGTTTAAATATGTTTAGATATGCAAATACTTACCATTGTGTTACAATTGCCGATAGTATTCAGTCCAGTAAGTGCTGTACAGGTTTGTGGACTAGGAGCAATTGGCCATACCTATAGCCTAGGGGTGTAGTAAGCTGTACCATCTAGTTTTGTGTAAGTACACTCTATGTTCACAGAACAATGAAATCACCTAATTGATGCATTTCTTAGAATATATCCTCATCATTAAGCAATGAATGACTGTATACTATATATCTTACTTAATTTATTCTCTTTATTTTGTTTTGAGAACCCACTAGAATATGAATTTTATAAGCCTTGAGATTTTAATCTGTTGTTTTCCCAACTGCTTATCCCAAGGTCTAGAACAGGGTTCTAGCCTCACTAGTAGTTAAAAATTTGAAAATTAAACAAGATTCTAATTTTAGACTTTACCATTTATAAAAATGAACAAAAAGTAATATCCAGGATTCAAAGATATAAAAACTGTAATATATATATGATGAAAGTAGAAAACAGTCCCAACTTTTCTGTAGAAAATTGGTCAAAATATGTATATACTTTGGTAGAGTAAGACTCCTTATTAAAATTTATCCCAGGAAAATTGAGAATGTATGCAAAGATTTAACAACAGTAACAACCACCATAGTCTTGTTTATGAAAGTGAAAAAATTTAAAACTCAAAACCTCCATTCCAAATATAGAAGCCTCGTTAAATGAAATATGGTATATTTATACAATGAATATAATACAATCATTAAATTAGTATTCAGGCAAATATTTAGTACACGAGAAATATTAACAAATTACTAGTAAGTGAAATAAAGCAGTCTATAAAATGTATATGTAGAATGACTTAATTTGTGAAGAAAAAAATGTATATCCTCTATATCGACCCGGGAGGTTAGATAGTTGTTAACAATGTAGTGTCTAGAGTGAGGTGGGTAGCTTTTTCTTATTTATCGGATTTGTATTTTATGGTTTTCTTTTAAAATAATGATCACATAATACTTTTATACTGGGGAAAAAAATCAAAATTATATTTGTATTGATAGTCCAAAAACTATTACTATTATAAGTGCAAAGGATTTTCTTTACATGTGAATTGTGTATATTCTTATGTGTTTATGATATTTGATAATACTGTTTGTATTTAGTTTTTAATATCTTACATCGGTAAGTAGGAACTAATGCTCAAAATTTGCAGATGGAGTAATCTCCTTGGGTCATTTTAGTCTTTAGAACCCAGACGTGTGAATGCTGTCTGCCCACAGATATGACTGTATTGAAAAATGTATTTAACATGACTCTGATGATAAGATAATTAAAATTATGTCACACAATTAATCCAATATTTTATCTCAGAGATTTTAATTAAAACTAACCTTTTCTCTCTTTCCCTCTCTCTCTCCATCTCTCTCTAGTTTCTCCCTTTTTGGCAGCAGTGCACAATCTAGTTTTATTGAACAAAAGAAGGAGAAATTCCCCATCTGGCCAGAGTGGAGTGAAGCTGATATAAATGCAGAAAAGTGGGATGCTGGCAAAGGTGGAAAAGAAAAGGACAAAACAGGAAAAAGCCCTGTATTGGTAAGTAGACCTGAACGTGACTAGATTTCATTTTGGTTTTTAATCTTACAATGGAATACGATTTGTTAACATGAGAGCATACCCATTCTTCTCCACAATCTCCATTCAAAAGAGAAATCTTGTCTTTGTCTACCTGCCCTCCCCGCCAGCCAATGCTTTATCTTTCCCAGCTTTAGTCCTGAGTTTTGGTGAATCACATTTGAGTAAGAGGAAAGAAAGAGCTATGACCACGGAGTCATAGTGAAACAAGGGGGAAATTAGGAGGTAGAAGAGGTTAGCCAATGGATTTTGGACAAAGCTGGGAAGCAGGCATTTAGAAGGTGGTTTCGAGAATGAAAGTCCACAGCAGACCTGTGATCTCTTACCTAGTGGTTGTAAGAAACGGAATTTTTAAAAGCGATGTTACTGTGAGGTAATACCTATATTCCTCTTAGTATCTTTCCAAGCTATGTGGATAAAGATCTGAGCTGCTCTTTGTTTACTTTTTGTCCTGTAAACATGATATGTCCCAGAGATTGGAGCTAAGTGGAGTTCCTACATTTTCCAATTATTTTAGGTTCTTTTGCCTATTTTAAAATGTTTACTCTGACTGGATTCATTGGCTCACACCTATAATCCTAGCACTTTGGAGGCTGAGACAGGAGGATCACTTGAGGCCAGGAGTTCCAGGCCCACGTGAGCAACATAGTGAGATCCCCGTCTCTACAAAACCTTTAAAAATTAGCTGGGTATTCTGGTGTGCACCTGTAGTCTCATCTGCTTGGGAAGCTGAGGGAGGAGGATCTCTTGAGCTTAGGAGTTTGAGGCTGCAATGAGCTATGATTAGCCACTGCACTCCAGCCTGGGCAACAAAACCACACCCTGTGTCAAACAAAACAAATATAAAAAGGTTTACTCTATTGTAAAGACTTTTTCAGCCTATTGGGCTGGGTTGCACTTAAAATATGACCTACTTATTTGGTGCAGTAATTCATTTAAAAATATTTATAGAACACAGTGTAATTTTCAAAACACAAACAAAATTGCCAGGATTGCTAGGTTGAACTCTGCTATCTCTGTTTGCATAGAGCATTCTGAAATGGTAAATATCAGCATTTAAATTTTTTTCACAAAATATAGTGTCACAAACTGCATGATTCATATCAGTGATTTATTCACAAAAGATATTCAATAAAGGGAGCTAATTTCCAGCTCTGTTAGCACTTGAAAAATTTCCAAATTAGCAAAGTGTACGGGGAACACATTCTTTGTACCATATCTAGAGTGATTATGGAACTTTTAGATACAAAGAGCTTTTGAACCCTCAGGGTTCAAATGAAAGTGGGCATATTCTGTGCATTTTTAGCAGCAATTCAAAACGTATGGAGACTGTGTGTGTGCCTGTGTGTGTGTGTGTGTGTGTGTAGCTTTCAGAATTTATACCAGGAGAATAGATTGCACAAATTCTTGGTTGAGCAGTTAAGTTCTGGAGAAGACCTAGAGATGAGTCACTCCAAAGTGTGGAGAAACAACAGGGAGGGAAAGGGCAAAATTGCTTGGGTTTTTGAAATAGGATATAAAAAATAACTCTTTAGGGAGCTTGGAATGCAAGCATGCTTTTGTGAGGGGACTGTGAAAACATCTTACAGATCTCTGCAAGGTTGGGTGTCAAATTCTGGGATTGATCAGTGTTATTAAGCAAGGGCAAGTGTGTTGGAAGAACATTTATTGGAAGAAAACCAGGGAGACTGGAGCAGTAGCAAGTGTGCTGGTCACCTGATGTCCGTTTTACTTGATGGCAGCAAATAGGAATCAGGTTGGCTGAACATCAGACCCCAATGTAGATATTGTGGCCCTTGGATTAAGGAGCCTATACAGCTGCATGGTTAGGGAAACACGAAGTCAACTCTTGCTGTGAACAGGGGCCATCCAATGGCATGTGACACTTGAGAACCTTAACCTACATCCTGTTCTGCCACTGTAGCTTTCAAAGGTCAGAGAGCACTAGCTCAAACTATAGTGCAAAGTGGTAACATCTGGGCTAGAACCTGACTCCCCACCCCAGTTCTGTCTCACAGCCTTGGTGTTCTCGGCTCACAAAGCAATAGCCCCTCCACTGGGGTGAGTGGTAGACAGTGTCCAAACCTTGTGATTGCATCTCTGTGATGGGGTAGCATGGTAGCTCTTAGCCATGATTTGCAACATCCATATTTTACCAAGATTCATTGCCTTAAGTTTACAATGATAGCAGCTGTCCTTGGAGATTTGTTGATACTGAACTATAGCTTCGTATGATGTTACCATTGGAGAAATAAGAAAGGGAATACAGGAACTCTGTATTATTTCACATGTCTTTATATACAGCATCTATAATTATCTCAAAAGAACAAGATTTAAAAATTCATAAATGAAATTCAGTTGGATCAAAGGTCCAGGTTTTATTTACATTTAATCCTGTTTGTGTTTGTAACAATTGAAAATTAAGTAAATATTTCTCAATCTTCTCTACTCAGTTAAAAAATTTTTTTTTTCCAATAGAAAATATGGCTATATATGGCCTATCCAAAATAGTTTTCCCACCTTACATAATTTACATTCCAAAGCATCTCATGCTTGTTTGGGCTGCCTCCTCTACAATTAAAATACTACTCAACAATCCACCTTCTGCTAATGATATGCACTATTGTTAAATTCAGTATTCTCCAAATACTCCATGAATTGGCTCTAAAGATAAGCACTCAAAGTGCTCCACACATGCTTATTGATTGATCAGATTTATGCACAGATTTGTTTTTATTAAGATTGAGCTATGTTTATTTTAATATACCCATATGGAAAAAAAGGTTAATTTATTTTTTATATAGCATTTTTTTGAAGACCCTGAAGGAAAGATTGAGTTACCACCATCATTGAAAATTTATTCCTGGAAACGTCCACAGGATATTTTAATTAATCGGGTAAGAAATTTTGTTTACTAGTAAGCAAAATACTTATTAATTATGAGGATGTCATACCCTAGTGATAAAAATATGCATTTTTTAAATGATTTAGAGTAATTTTTTCTTGTGATATTCAGCAAGAAAAAGTAATTGCTTTTTGTCATTTAAATCAGAAATAAATGTTTACCAGTATAGTTAAATAGTTCTTGTACTAGTTTCCAACAGATTGTATTGAATTTTTGTTCAGAGTCTTAAGTTTTCTTCTTCTTCTCTCCAAAATGTTGAATTATAGCCTAAAATGTTACGTGAAATTATTCCTTAATTTCTGACTGACATACTTTCTCCTTTCTGCTTCTTAGTACAAACTTATATGACATGGAGGTCTATTTCCTCTAGTGTTTATAGCATCACTTTTCCAGCCCAAGAGGTCTGATCTCTCTATTTCAGGGATTATTGAGGCATTTTCCAGAGGTCACCTTCATATCTGGACTCCATGTCCAACCCTTTGAAGCATACTGACTGGGACGTCTCTCAAGAAACCTTCATTTTAAATAGCACTTATATAGATTAAAACTTGAGACACACTGGTCTATAGCTTCTCAACAGCTATGTTAGTTTGAGCATATTTGGTTTTTCCAAGGGTCTAATTATCACTAAGGTCTTTTTTCCTTTGTTGTATATCCTAGAACTTTCATTTAATGCATAGAAAATCAGTAGACTAAATTATTAAGAACTCGTCAAGTGGTTGTAGTGGAGCTGATTCTTTTGTACATTTGTGGAATCTATTAAAGCTCTGTCTCTACATAAAGTGATTTTATTCCTAAAAGTTTTAGCCTTCATCACCACTTCCACTAATGCAAGAAAATATAATATATCCATCATATGTTCCAACTACTATTACTAGTGGAGAAAATCAGATAAACCTGAATTCAAAAAGATTTACTGAAATGAGAAAATAAAAAGGTATGTTTCTGCCCACCAGGGTATTTTTGAATGCCCATTTGTAAGGCATTTTAAATAAAATAAATCAAATATACACAATCCATACTTTTAAATGACTTATAATGTTAGGTAACATTAACATAAAGAATATAAACTCTGTGAGGTTAATATAATGTACTTAATATTATTGTGTTATTAACAATATTCAGTCTCTTCCCATATAAGCACGTGGCTTACATTTCATGCAAATAAAGAATATGAATTTCATAAAGTGGGAGTGGCGTAAATTTGGATAAGTAGAACCATATCTTTTTCTTTGTAGCATAGCTTAGTTCTGAGAGATATATTTGTACCAAAAATAAATTCATCCATTGTTATTGATGATACTTTCACCTACATATATCAGAATTCTGCCATCCATCTCCATACTGCTATTTTCCCTCTGCACCGAGTCCTTCTCTTGATCCATCACACTGGAGTATGGACCACAACAACCAGAACTGAAAGTTGGCTAAATATTAATAGGAAGATCCTAGAATAGTGTTTTTCAAGCTTTAATGTCTAGGTCCACAGTGATAACTACTTTTGACATTAAGACCCATTAAATATGGGCATTTATAAAATTGAAGCAAAAATCCCACAGAATGATAATGGCCTATTTGTATGACATTTACTCTATTCTATTATATACCACATTATAATAGAATTATATCTATTCTATTTAGACCTGACCCACTAAATTGACTTCACAATCACTAAATAATCACAATGCACAACTAAAAACACAGTAATCTAAAATATACCCTAGAATTCTGTAAGCAAAAGACCACAATCAAAGGACATGATTTAAGCAGAGAAAAACTAAGTTATAATACATCTTGAAATTCTAGATGTAAGAAATCAGAATCAACGCCATTCCAAACAAGGGGTAATAAGTTCTGATCCCAGAGTAACTTATTAAATCTACTTATTTATGAGAAATAGAAATTAGTAGCCCAGACCCTTGAGCATTGTTTATATTGAACAGATATAAGATTATCTGCAGATTTATCCAGCCCTAGGTACAGGTGTAGCAAAGAAAGATGCTAAAATGCCATTATAGAGACCTCTCTGCCTTAATATCTGTTATCTTTTACAAACTCAATTCCTACTTTTCATCTGTCTGTAGATGACGGATAAGTATAATGCTTCAAACTTTCGGTATCTAGTATTTATTCAATCTATAATTAATCAATTTTACGGCACATTGATACTTGCTGAAAAGTATGGGCATTTTAGAAGCATTCTATCGCAGTCAGTCAAACAGCATGAACTATGTTTATAACTTATAATTAGCCAAGTCGATTCAGGCCTTTTAGGTAGTTTTAGGTCAAGATTCCAGTACAGATGAATCAGAGTAATTGGTGGAATAACCTTTCATAAAAGTCTAGTTGCCTAATTAAAACCATTTTCATGTTAACTTGATATGTTAAACATATACACTTGACATGAATTGTAGCTCATTTAAAAATTTTGTCATATTTACCTATTATTTTTATTATATTATTTATTATTGGTACCTGATTTAGATGTGTGCCAATTAAATAATGACCTTTAAGTTAATTTTAAAATGTAACAGAATTTAAAGTTGGACAAGAGTGTTAAAAGATGTCACAGCTAGTGTTTTTCATCCAAGATGAAGATATTTTCCCAGTTTTAACTTAAGTGGTTATTTTAAATTTTAAATTATATTTTAAACTCTCAGTTTGTATGTTTGCATGCTAAGTTTATCTGTATGTATAATACATGCTATAATATTTTATTTGTGTGGTAAAATGTTATATTTTAATGGCATTACATTAAATTAGTGTCACCTACAGCTCTAAGAATTATCTTAGGAAATAATGTATTTTTTGTTTCTTCCCATTTTCCTGGATGTGAGAAATGAAATCAGATTTGGCCTATTTCCAACACAGGAAACTGTTTCATTAAGCTACTTTTCTTTTATTTTTCTTACGGAGTAAAATCTATGTATTTTGTTGTATTTCAGACTCCAGTAGTTGTGAAAAATGAAATCATGTTTGACTTGTTTTCAGCCAATGAACATTTACTCTGCAGTGAGGTATGTGGGAAAATATGAACTAAATTCTCACCGCAGAATGCCTTTTAGACCTGCTTCAACAATTCCCAGAGAGTGGATTTCAGTTCTCTCTTGCTCACCTTTAAGTTTTGGCATAACTGAGTATTTTTTTCCCAACTTTTTGAGGTATAGCTGACAATTACAAAGTGTATATATTTAAGATGTACAACTTGATAATTTCATATGCATAGACATATCGCTTGTTTGGAATAGGTATTATAGTCCAACTGAATCCTAGTGATTTCCCACCTCCTACCTCCCACCTCCCCACCTTCCCATCCCTGCACCTGTACCTCCCTGCTTTGGGTTTGATCCATCACAGGCAGGCCTATTCCACTCCCCTTCAAACTTGAAACACGAGCTTTTTGATTAGGGCCGTGGCTGTTCTCCTAAGACTCTAGTCAGAGAAGAAGGGCATAGTCATTATTAATTCAAATACGTTCTCAATCTTATCTTTAATGTATTGATCAATATTAAAATCAAAATATTTATTTCTTCAACCAAGTTATACTGATCAGTATAAAATTATCTCTGAATTTTTTATATTTTATATTTTAGTCTAAAATATACCTATTTTATGAATCCTAAACCTACATAAATTTTAGCTTTTCATTTTCCAAATGAAAAAAAAAGTATACAATATTATACAGTAAAATTTCCAAATATATAGGCGGATAGCTGCTTTAGAAACTTTTTTGACTTTATCAAACTTTAAGGATTTCTTAGGTAACTCAAATTAAGAAAAAAGTAAATCATATGAGGTCGGTCTTAAGTATTCAATTTCCTTACAAACCAGTAAGTTAAACATGAGATGAATATTTCAGAAACTCTGGTACTACTGAGGTAACCATGGCTTTACTATACACCCACTGTGACCCAGAGATTTCTTACACATTGTTTCTATTCCTCACAAAAATGCTGAAAAGTAGATACTATTGTCTACATTCTGCAGATGAGAAATTGCAGCTTAGGCTGAAGAGACTTGCCCAACAGCAGAAGGCTGTGAAGGGTCTGAAGGAGAATTCAAATCCTGGTCTCTGTTTCTACTGTGAAACTGCCTCCCCCCTGTGCTTGCTGCCTGGTAGTAACGCTGCATGTCAGCTGCATGTCAGAGTTTTGCTTAGAGCACGTTGGCACCTACACAGATCAACACATAAAATACAGGATTTAGAGTACATTTATTTATGTATCTGTACAATTTTAATTCTTTCACATCTCCTTCTTTCTCTAATTGGTCCTATATGCATAAGAGATAATTTCCTCCTTAAACTTCTCAACATTTACAGAAGAGTAGCTCACTCATTTGTAAAATTCAACAGTTCTCTCAAGAGCGCTGGCTCAGCCCTCTCTCTCTCTCTCTCTCTCTCTCTCCCTCCCTTATCTCCCCCCCAACTCACAGATATGAAGGTTAATATCAAACAGAGGTCAATGCCAAATCACTGAGAGTTTATTCTGGAAAACAGCTTTCTTATCTAAGAATGCGTTTAATATTAGACATTTTAATTTGTATGGTGACTGTATTTCCTGAAAACAAAAGCAAGACCTATGATGTTATTCTGTAGGTCAGAAATCAAAATGTGGAATACATTGCATGTAAAATTTAATATTACTATTGGAAGTAGATCTTTTATTTCTCCTTAAATTACAGTACATACAACTGTGAAAAATAACCAATTAACACTAACAATTTTTGTCTCTAGCTGATGAGATGGATTATCAGCGAAATCTATGCAGTGTGGAAGATATTCAATGGAGGGGTTTTGAGCGACTATTTTAAAGGGATTTCAGGGGAACCTCCTCTTCTCCCTTGGAAGCCCTGGGAACACATATACTCTCTATGCAAGGCAGTGAAGGGCCATATGCCTTTGTTCAATAGCTATGGAAAGTATGTTGTGAAACTTTACTGGATGGTAAGTAACTTCAAGTTCATGTGCATAAAAATTCAAGTGTCTTTCATACTGTAATATATTTGCCGTTCACACCGTTACCTGGGCTAGTACAGGATAATTCACTTTACACAGGATATCAATCGTGTAGCTGCTGGGGGAGACTGCCCTGCTTATGTAATTTGTGTGCAATAAGAAACACAGTAGCTCCTCCTGTGATACCAGTCCCACATGCTTTTTAAGCTGGTGCTGCCTGGACTACTAAGACATGACCACTCCGTGCAGACACTGGTCCTGCTGCTACCTCTGCACTGTCAGGCTGAGGCCAGCTGGGCAGGCAGGTGGATGCACGAGGCTTCCTCCTCCCTCTTCCCTGTGTGCTGTGTGTCAGCGTCACGGGCAGTTGGCAATGCTAGTGCATCATCCAGTTCTTCTCTCCTGGCCTTTGCTGCAGCTAAGGGGCCTGAGCCCATCTGTTCTGCGTCCTAAACTTGAGATTTGTTTTCACGTGAACAAATCTTACTCTGAGGCAGAAAGATTTTACCTCTGCCTAAAAAGGAAGTAGATGGGAGAGTAGGAAATGCAAAGAGAGAATCCAAACCCCTTTTTGAATATGGCAAAGTAGACTCACACCACATTTAACAATGCTAGATCATATCAAACTCCTTTGGCTTTTACTGGTCCTAGTCACTGGGAAAGAATGCTCTTCCTGAACATTTGAAGGAATGGGAAGAGTCTAAAAAGTTAATAATTCCATTATGTATTTCTAAGAGCATGACTTTTTCCTTAATTGGCCTGAGCCATCGATCTTCCTGGGGTGAGGAATGTTGAAGGGCCAGTAATTAGAAGTTATTAGGATCATTGCAATGGAAAGGGAAAGAGAAAGAAGGTAAGATAGCCTCTAATATCTAAAATAGGATTTTTGTTTTTTAAAAAATTCAAATCAAGACAATTAACCTTGACATCTTATTAGGAGAGAAAACAACAAAGCACTTTTATCTTCTTTATTTACCCACCAGGAGGCCTGTTTGGCAGACTAGACTTTAGGGTTTTAAATGTGTGCAGAGGAGTGAGCCAGAGGGTGTGGCATTAAAAAGGAGAAAACCCAGTGGATGGTGCTGAGGTGTTACAGAAAGGAGGTGAACACAGGAAGAATAGGAGGGAGGTCAAAGTATTATATTTCAAAACATTGAACCAACCCTGTTAGTTTCTCTCTCTTTGTCTCTCTCTTTCTCTCTCTTCCCTCATCCCTCCCACTTCCTGACACACCCCTCCTTCTTTTCAAACTTCCTTCTTGATAAGGAAAAACATTTATTAACACAAGGCTCTGTTTTGCAAAGAAAACGTGATTTATTTATCCTTAACTCTACTGATTCCTCACAAGCCCAAAAATACTTGATTCAGATTTTTTTAAAAATGCATTTAGTCCACTTTGGGAATCTTGGTCTAATCCAATCATTTAGCCCATCTCTTTAGATAAGTTAGCCCGTTACAGAAGAGTGTAGTCAGAGACCAAACCACAAGTCATGGCTTCCTCTGGTTCCCCACTGGTCTCACCTAAGGAATGATTTGTGAGGGTGCTGTTCAGCAGGTGAGCACTGAGATACAACTGGTTCCATATGTATTATTTTGGTAGGCATGTGATAGAGATGCAACTGCCTGGTTTTCTGATTGGTAGAAATCTGTTCTCTCTGGCTAACGGCTGGTAAGGCTGAATCAACACTTGTGTGCATATTATCATCAGTAATGCATCAGAATAAATTCTTTCTGACATAATAAATTGTATGTATGTGTGTGTATATATATATATATATATAATTTTCCTTTTTTGTCCCTTTCCAGCCACACATAATTTAAGTTTTGATATTTTTTATCTTCCAGTTTTAGTTATGTATTTGTACTTGTCTCTCCTTTGCATTTTCCTGCAAATGTTTTGGAAACATGTTCATAAAAACATGCTTTGTTACCTTCTGCTGCTTGATATAGCACAATACACTGCAGATCCATCTCACGCCTTCCATTTATTTTCCTTCCCCTTTCAGATTTCATACACTTCAAATTTCCTCTTCACTGTATTTCTTCTTCAATTTCTTGACACTTTCTTAACTTTTGCTTATTAGAGATTGATTTTCCTTCTCTGCCTTACTATAAATATTCTTTGCCTTTTCTCTTGTCCCTTGAAGCCTTTACTTTTATCACTTGTTTGAGGCAAACCAATCTCTCAGAGCCCCTCTGCATGACATTGAAAATTCCAGTTTTCACACCAGCTTATCATCTTTCCTATAAAAGTATTGCCATTATTTGCAGTTTGGATTCTAAGTCAATTGCATCAAGGTTCTTTGACATGAGATAAAAATTTACTGAGTAGCATTAAGAGCAGGGCTATGAGCCAGAGCACTCTCCCTTCTTTCACCTGGCAGTGATGATATGGATACCAGGACAAGTGTGGCCTGTCAGATGCTTTCCAATTTCAGCATTCCTTTGGCTCCCTGCAAGAAGCAAGTTAGCCATTGCTTTCCACTTGAAATACGTATTGCAGTTGGCAGCCTTTCTCTCAGCATCTCCATGCTTTCACTTGTTTCTGATAAACAGAGAAGACACACATATTGTCAAGGTTCAGTCCATGACTGGACTTGAAGTGTTGCCCCAATTCTTGGGCTCCTGGCTTAGAGGAATCACAAGCCTTGGCCCATGCCACAGAGAGAGATGACAAATACTCAGCAAGTAGGTGTGAAGAATTTATTGCCAGTAAAGTTTAAGGGTGCAAAGCGAAAGTACGTTTCCTAAGGGGAAATGGGTCTGTCTCTGCGAGTGGAGAAGACCCTG
The DNA here is from genome assembly GCF_020740605.2 of Lemur catta. NCBI lineage: Eukaryota > Metazoa > Chordata > Mammalia > Primates > Lemuridae > Lemur > Lemur catta. The sequence goes on from NW_025423736.1 coordinate 707,391, forward strand.
TCTAATTCTATGTTTTTTGTTTATTTTCTATATATGCTAGTAGTTTATGCTTAGTGAAGGTTAGTTATAATTAGCACTAATTCCTTTCTATGTTTGGACATGACTTAAAGGTTATGTTTCAGTCATTCTCTCTAATATACATATGATGGGGAAAGTGCCAAACCTGTTTATGGTGTCTTTCCCTTCTCTGACTGGCGGTCAGCGTCCCATGGCCTAGTTACCCCATTCTTTAAAACTGAAATAACCGTTCCCTCTTTTTTAATTTTTCTGCAACCATTTCCTCTTTATTGTTTTTCTATAACTGCTTTCTCCTTTCTGTTTTTCTGATTTCCATTATCTCTCACTTGTTTTTCTGTCCCTAACAATATTGGGACCAATAATTTTTTCCAGTTGCTGTCAATATATTTATATAAAAATGTATTAGCTTTTATTTATTATTGACCCTCATTCTTTTAAGCACCATATTAGTGTAGCATTTAGAGTTTCTTAAACTGTGGGGAGCAGACGTCTCCCAGTATCAAGATCAACACCACCTATGGTACTCAAACACCTGCTTCCTGTGCCCAACCCTAGACTTCCGGGGCCAGAGTTTCTGGGGGTAGAGCCCAGAATCTCTCATTTTAAGTAAACTGTGTCTCATCTAGTAACATTTTTGTTAATTAAATTTGAAGAATAACGTGTTCAAGATACAAATCATTACAAATTATTTTTCTATCATTCAATTACTTTCTTTCAACGTGGAAATGCTTTATTTTTGTTTTGTTATTATTAATATTATACATGCTTTTAGTAAAGAAAATTCAAATACTATTAGAATGTTCAAGGTAGGAAATGAAATATTCCTGTAATTCTTCCCCCATTAGACCATAAGTAATTCAGTGGTATAGGTCATTGTTATGAAGATCTTTGGATTCACAATGCTTGACATAATCACTGAAAATATTTTTTGGCAAAGGAATGAGTTCATAATAGAACTTAGCATATAAGAACCAAGTAAAAGAGAAAGTCTTTATTTGAGTTCACAATCATTAATGTTAACATTTGTTTCATGCTTTTAATTATGAAGTAATATGCATATAGGTAAATACATAATGATTTTATTAAGTAAGATATTAATTCACTTCATGTAAAAAATTAAATCTTTAATTAAGAGTGGAAGTAATATGGGAATTAGAAGTGTATGATCAGTGAGCACATATCAGGATTAGCAATAATTACTAAAGTTATATTTGGAGAATTTGTATTATGACTCTATAAAGTTATTTAATTATGTCCAGGCTTATCCGTGATTGCCTAATGTTTTGATCCTGTTATTTGAAACATGTTAATTTACTGCATTACGTAGGAGGAGACACCCAGGCATTTACTCACAAGATCTCATAAATAGGACAGTATTGAAAAAGATATGGATATACTGTAATTATAGCAAATAAAATGATAAGCTGAAATGCTCAACCAGAATAGTATTGAAAATCATTGTCAGATTTGAATGTTGAGATGCTAAAATAAAATTATAAAACAGTAAATAGTAATGCCGGCAGTGTAAAATAATCTATCAGAGAAAATATTATAAATTATTGACAGTATCACATTTCTTTCTTCTTATTTTTAGGGTTGCTGGAGAAAGATAACTATTGATGACTTTCTGCCCTTTGATGAAGATAACAATCTATTGCTTCCAGCTACAACCTATGAATTTGAACTCTGGCCAATGCTTTTGTCTAAAGCTATCATTAAGCTGGCAAACATTGAGTAAGTAGTGAGAAATTATCACTCACTTATATAAAAAAAAGGCAAACAGCATCAACTATACATCCATGTGCATAGTTTTATTTTTTTTAAATCAATTAAAAGAGAACTTCCTTCCAAATAATGTAAATTTTCTAGAATATAAACAAATGTGCCAAAGCCACTGATTTGACATATTGGGTTAGCCAACAATAAGACAAAATTTCCCCAAGAAAAAATACACAAAATTATTATATATTCAATTCTTTCTTATCAATAAAAAGTTGATCACGAAAAATAATGTTTTAGCTTACTGAGAGAAAAAATGTTTTGTATGGAAAAAATATTGGTTCATCTAAATACTGAATAACATGTACTAGAATCCAGTTAGGGTTTTAAATTCTGTACCTGTAGCAATAAATTAATAATCTTGAAAAACTTGAACTCTTCTGAAGGATGTTAATGTGTTCCTCATGTTTTTGGTAACATCGATCACTGATTCATGATGACAATTACTCACATTTCCTCTGCTATTCTTACAAAATGTATTTGTGTTATATATTCCTTTGTGACTTGTGCGCCAACATAGATGAGACACGTCTGCTGTGTTCTATTTTCTCAGGTTCCACTTCCAGAAGCAAGCAGTCATTCCATCCTAGGCCAAGTCATGCAAAAAAAGCTTAGATGCTTGAATTGGAAATGCATGGCAACTTTATATGATTGCTGTGCAGAATTCTCACATTGACTGCACGGGCCTGGATTTTATACCTTTCCGCCTCCTGCAGTGTGTCATGGTCTCTCTGTACTCAACAGAGCACACCCAGGGTGCTTTAAAAGACTTGTCAGCCATTGGCTCAGAGCTCAGCATCCCTCCCTGTAAACATTGCAGTGTCAGTCAGAAGCCAGTTTTGCTTTGTGTGGATTTCTTTTGGCTCAGCTTCCTTTTTCTCTCCCAAGGCTACAAAACAAAAACAACCACTCCTATTGTCATCCTCTTCAACTCTTTTTTCTTACCAGCCCTCAATTTCCTATTGGGAATTTGTTTCACCCAGCTTTCAGCCCTTAATTGCAATATTTTTTACGAAAACACAGCCCAGATCTTTTTAGGTAGCTGGCCACTAAGTATTCACAAAGGCAGCAACTATGTTTGTTTATTTGGAAAATAAAATGTTCCTAATGTTTGTATTTCTCAGACCTAACTTGGAATTCTGAGAATTAGAGCTGCGAGACCAGTGAAGCATTGAATACATGACCCGGATAATTGGAGTGGCATTTTGTCTTTCTTAAAGCTATAGTTCAGTAGAATTTTATAGCAACATGAATAATAGAGTTATCATCATTATTATTATTATTAAAAATCCAGCTTGGAATAAAAGACCATGCTAAATATAATACATTTTTTAGGATTTCTGATGAAAGCCTTCCTTACATGGTACAATTTATATTTTTCTATAAAGTCTTTCCAGATTTCATAGTGTATGGTGATTATTTTCATATGAGGTTGGTCTTACTACATTTAAAAAATGAGTACCTGGTAGTTATTTCAATGTAAATGTGAGACATGCAAAGAAAAGAGAAGTATTTCTATGAGATTTGCTAAGTCACTTCATAAATATAATTATCCAAAGAGGAATTTAGACTAGACTGTAAACTATCCCAACAGAAATTTGTTATCTTTGAGGTATGTGGACACATAGAAATTCATAATCCACAGACAAAACCAATGCATATTTATAAATAATGGAATATGTGACTTAGTAAGATTTCTTTCTGAAGACAAGGACAAGTGTGTTGGCCAATGCCATGAATACCACAGTTGACACACGGTTGATGGAAGCCGTGACTCTTGGGTGGAAGGGAGATAAGGCCTTTCTGTGTATAAATGTAAGTGACCGAATCACCTCAGGAAAAAAAAAAAAGGACTAAATGAGAATAGCAACATTTGGTTAATGCAACCTCATTTGACTTTATGCTATTCTGGCAGGTGAAACAGATGTTTCTAGTTTCTCTGTGGTTGTCTAAGGATTTTCCTAAGGATTTCTAATGCTCACCTTGACTTGTCATAGACAGGACTGATTTAATACACAGCCTTATAGGCATCTTAACATAATTACTGAAATCATAATGACAAAAAACACTGTTCTTTTTTAAAATATATTTAAATATATTCTTGTATCAGTTATATATATGTTATAAGTACTTCTATATGAGTTCTTACATATATTTCTGTGTTATCAAATTTTGGTAACTATAGCCTTGTACATTTTCTTTTTCAGCATCCACGTAGCAGAGAGAAGAGAACTGGGAGAGTTCACGGTTATTCATGCTCTCACAGGGTGGTTACCAGAAGTCATTTCTCTTCAGTAAGTTTGACCATTAAGTTGCTCATATCTATTTTTTCCTTTCAAGATTTCTTTAAAATATCCTTAGTCATTATGAAAATTTCAAAAAAAGGCCATGTTTTACAAAATATTTGGGAAAATAACATTTATATGACATAAATTCCTTGGGAATTTCAGGGTAAGCTTTGTTTCCTTATATAGGGAAAGAATGACCCTCATAGGTTCTTAGGTCTGACCCTGTAACAAAAGACAAACTAACAAGAAAAAACAAACAGAAGTTTATTAACATGTATATTTACGATATACTCGGGATACACCTAGGGAATAAGTAGTTCTCAAAGAGATGGCTTTGAATTCCAGCCTATATAGCATCTTCAACAAAGAACAGCACATTTTTAGAGAGGTGACCAAAGGAAAAGGACTTTGAGTTTCTGCAGGTGACGACATGTGGGAAGGCAAATGAATGATAGATAAAAGCTAGTTAATAAAGCTCGTTAACGCAGATTCCTCTGGTACCATGTTCAGGTAATAGAGTCCAGAGCTGTCTTCGGTGGTTAACATTCGTTCTCTGTGGTAGAAGCCAGGGGGTGAAGGACCGAGTACCTTTTTGTCTTTACAAATCTGTGTCCTACTTTTAGGCAGATAGAGAGAGGGCAGAGAGCTTCCTTGTATCTCCTTTTTCTTAATTGCCTTCAGCTCAACAATCCTTCACATTTTGGGGCAGCATATGCTAATCTCCCACACTCTCATATATTATGAATTTAATCCTAAATTCTGACTTACAAATATTAAAACAATAGTAATTATTTATTATGATAAAACATACAGCGATTTATCTTTATAAGTATACAGCTATCACATGTATTTCAATACAGAAACATAAAAGCTTTTAATTAACCACGCGTATTAGGAAATGATCATAATAAAACACCTACTATCCATCAGGTGTTTTAATATATTGTTTCTAATTTTAAAACCACAATCTTCAAAGGATTATCTCATTTAATTATCCAAGTGACCCCATTAACCAGGTTGGTGTGTCAGAAAAAGTAGCTGATGTGTGGTAGAAACATAATTAGGGAAAATTTCCTTCCTTCCTCTAATAACTTTCATTAGATTATTTAATATTATCTAGAAATATGTATGGTGATTAATAATCAAACTTTGGAAACAGAGAAAAGTATAAAGAAGAAGAAATGAGGCTGAATCAGATAATCGAATTTATCCATTTTCCTCTAAATACAACTAGAAAGTAAAAGAACCATACACTGATCTGCTGTGTCATGATTTGCAGGATTTTTCTTATGAATGTTCTGCCACATCATTCAAGTATTTTAAATTATAATTTTACTATAAAATTTAAAAGCGGATTAACATATATATATATAATTTTAAATGAAAAGGATATCATAAAGCAGTATATAAATTATTGTCAAGAAATGTTTAAGTTGAAAAATGGGAAGCAGTCGCCATCTGCCAAGGATGCAGGGAGGGGTCGGGGAAGGCGTGGAGGAAGTTGAGACCAGACTGATGAAAAGGAAGGAGAGGAGCATGGAAGGCAGGAGAACAAGGTGAGCAAAGGTATGTGGTTCGTTCAGGAGTGGATATTTCTGTTACTAAGAAGGATTCGAGTGTACAGAAAAATTGGCCCAGGGGTACAGATGGTTTTATGGAGGTCAAGGAGAATTAGGGTGCTAATGTTTCAAACTTATGTTAACTACTGAATTTTTCCACGTGAAATTTGCATAGGGTGAAAACGTGTTTTGTGGAAACTCCAACAGACAGACAGCTCCTTCCCTTCTACTCTCCCATGTGAGCACCAAAGGGAGACGCTGCTCTGTTTGCAATTGTTGATCTTGCCTCTTCTGTTTTCCTATAATTACTAAAGTTTTGCTTTTGAAAATCAAAAAAGAATCCTAATCCAAAAAAGAATATCCTAATTTTCTAATTTTCCATATGATAACAGAATTACAGTCAATGAGGTCTCTGAGTGGAAATTAGAAATCTGAAAATTTCAAACAGAGAAATGACTCTTCTGTTGGCACATTTCTCTGATCCGTGGTTCATCTATGAATATAGCACTGTCACCCCACCTTTCAGCCTAATTGTTCAAGAAGTTATATAGTCTCCTTCTGTGGTCTTTGAATATGTCTTTTTCATAGTGTAGCATTTTTTATATTGTAGATGGGGGTTAAAAAAAAACATGGGTTTTTGGATTTCGAAAGTTCTGTTTGAATTTTGACTCTTTTATTTGCTATAATTTCCAACCTCTTAAACCACAGTTAAGATTGTACTACCTATGTTGACGAGCGTTTGTGGGATCAAACGCAAGATAGCATGCACTGAAGGCCCTCTCTCTGCTAGGTACCAGCGGTCCAGCGATGGCTGGGAGGCAGTTCAGGTGCTAGAGCAAATCACAGATGCACAAGGAAACCAATTATTATTTACACGCCCCCCAGTCAAACTCCCTTATTTGCCTCAGAGAAAATCTTAATGAATGAGTTGTCAGTACACTGTCTTTATCTCCTCATCTTCCTGTCTCTTCTCATCTGACTCTTTGTCTTTCCTTGTCCACCGCACCAGGGAAACAACACTTCTTAAGGGCAACAAAGACCTTAATGTTGTCAAATCCAGTGGTCACTTTTCTTGCCCCCTTTACTTGCATCCCAGTATTGGATGCTGCTGAACAACTCTTGCCTTTTGGAACACTTGATTCACTTGGTGTCCACAAAGCACAGCACACTCTCCAGGTTTTTCTCCTATCTTATTTTCTGCTCTTTCTCAGCCTTCATGGATAATTCCTCATCCATTGCACATACACTAAATAATGGTGTGTAACAAGGTTCCTGTCCTGTGACTTTAAATCACAAGCTATTTGTCAAAGAATTTCAAGTTTATATCTCCATGTCTAAGAACCATTCCCTGAACTCTAGATTGTATTTACATACAATTGCCTAAATTATTAATATATAGCTATATGGATGTCAAAAATGTATCTCTAACACAGAATATCCAGAAAGGAACTCTTGAATCTCAATCTTCCAAACCTGCCCCTTTCCTAGAACGCCTCATCTCACTACATTGTACCACTATCCACCTATTTAATACAGTTACTCAAGCTAAAGAGAAAACTAAGTCATCCTTGATCACTCATTTTCCTCACCTCTCACGTGCAATCTCTCACTGAGCTTTGTCTTGATGTGAAGTAAAAAAAAAAATTAACAAAAAGCATCATTTAGAAATTAATGTCAATGTCTTTTCTCTTAAGCCCAGGATATATGGACAAAGTGTGGGAGCTCTTGAAAGAAATATTGCCTGAGTTTAAGCTGTCAGATGAGACCAGTTCTGAGAGCAAAACAACAATAATAGACATCAAATTAAAAGAACCAGGGAAAGAAATGAAGGACAGCAAAGAAGGGAAGGAGGGAAAAGAAGTGAAAGACGGGAAGGAATTGAAACCTGAAAGTTCCTTGACAACACTGAAAAGTCTAGAAAAAAGTGACAAACTTCCAAAGGGTAAGACATTTTACATCACAATGTTATTCAATGTGGACAGTGAATATAAATAATTTACAATTGTTGTTGAATTGTTCTAATGATTCTTTTTTGTCATTATTATTTCTTAACTGTTTGTGGAAATGGCCACGTAATCAATATCTTTCTCTTCTAGGACTTTAGAATTTATAATGATGTTTACTATATGTTAATTACTATTTCATATTTTGCTTTCTTTAAAAATCAAAAGCAATGCTCTACTTTGATGCTACTAAATTAATGCAATATTAATTTAGGAAGAAATATTAAGTTCTCAATTTCCATCAAACACCTCTTTCTCCTATTTAAGAAGTAAAAAATGGTAAGAGTTGGCAAAGATGATTTGTAGAATTCTGAGTTGCAAAACTAGTTAGATTGTGGTACCTATTAGAAGAGATTACAAAATGATTTTGAACATACTGAATTTGAGGTGGTTTTAAGACAATCAAGTGTGGTTTTCATGTTAGGAGTCCCAGACTGGTAATATGCATTTGGCAGTCCTGGACAAATGCATGCAAAATTAAACTACAAATGATATTTCCCAAGGGGACAGTATGGAGTGAGGAGACTTGAGAGATTGAGACTGAGTCTTGAAGAAGCTAAACAAATATCTGAGAGCTTGGTACAGAATGATGAGCTGCTGAAGAAGACTAAGAAGTGGCCAGAGAAGCAGGAAAAGCAACAGCAGAGCATCTTGGCGTTGAAGTCAAAGAGAAAAAGTGCTTTAAGAATCATAGATTGAGTAAAATATTGAGAGATAAACTGCAATAATAACTTAAATTTCTCCATCAGATTTCATAATATGGAGGTCATTGGCCACTTGAGAGTGATGGGGTGGAAGATATATTGGAGAGGGGCAAGAAGTAAGTGGGAAATAAAACAATGTGTAAACAACTCTGTCAGAAGCTTGGGCTTGAAGAACAGGAGAGCTGTAGAGTAGAAGCTGATAGGGAATAATGTGGAACCCAAACAGGATATATATTTGTTAATTTAATGAGGGAGAATTGAGTATTAAGTGATGATTGGGAAGATCCAGCTGAGATGACAGAAACAGTGTAAATTTTCTGAGAAGGCAGAAGGAGCAGGATGCATAGCCTAGTTGGAGGGTTTGGCCCAAGCCAGGGAGAGTGATGGCACCTCCATTCCAACAAGTGGGCACATGTCATGGGCGGATGGATACAGGTGTAGGTGGGTGAGCAGGTTTGGTAGGAGAAGACAAGGATTTCTGACAAAAGCCTTCTATTTTCTCTGTTTATAGACAGTCTAGCTGTGAGCTGAGAGTGAGGTGGAGGTGGAAGATGTAGATTCTCATGGAGATTTAAAATAGATGTGGCAAGGTTTGCAGAATGAGGGGAGGATTATCTCCAGCAGAACTCTGCTGCCAATTTTATTCAGAGTCGGGGTTTGCCAGATGGGTGGGATGAAATGTCAGAGGAGCAACACTTATTTAGGATGTTGGCAAAAACACATTTTGGTAAGCACTATTATACACTATCCAAATTTCTATGTGAAACAGTTTAATTTTCTCTATTTATAATTTTTATTTTAGTTATATTATTTATAAAACAAACTCTGAATAGGAATTTGAAGGCTTTTAAAGTCCTATTTTAAAATTATGCATGAAATCACATATTGCTTCCCAAGATTAGTTTTATTGCATTAAGTTAATATACATAGAAAATCTATAAAATAAAATTCTGATAATAAACTATTTTTTGCACCTAAGTTTCCCAGTTAAATGCCTCATCCTATGTTTAAAGTTATAGTTATCTCTACTTGTGTATCTAATGTAAATGTTAAATCTATTGCAAAAGCTAAGATATGAAACAACTTTACTTTGGAGGCTAAGGAATGTTGTAACTAGTTAATGTCATAGTTTTTATTTATGAAAATTTAAAAAATTGAACCACCTGACCAATGATGATTATGTATTTATCAGATAATGCAGAGAATGAAATGATAGAATTCTAAAATTTCTGATTCAGAATTAAAAGAGATTTATTAGGGATAAAAATGTTGAGGGAAATTGTTTTAAATTGAAGGGAGGCATGTTTCATAAGAATATGTGTGTGCATATATATATGTACACACACACACACACACACACACACACACACAAACACACATATATGAATGGGAATTCAACTGATGAGGATAATTCTGGGTACAAGGGCTTTATTACCCAAGCCGTGTTGGCAATATTATGCCGGTTTGTGGTTGCTGGTTGGATTCCAGGCCCTGCAAGAAGATATTTTGGAGACAGAAAACTGTGCTTTCTTCAGATGTAGGCTCCAAATACGGAAAATCTGAGAGGGGTCCATATTTAGGGCTCAATTTTCAGTACATGCTTTGCTATTTTTTGGTTTTGTTTTTAAATGAGAAAATTAGCCTGATACTATAATTTTACATAAATGAAATATAGTCAAATAATCATCTCCATGAAACAAAATTGTATGTAGTCGATAATAAATAATACTGCATTTCTTTCACAGTACATGTCAATTTTCAAAGTCTTTTTCTGGCTTTATTGTGATGTTTCTAATTAGAGGGAATTGAGTTTTGGGGACATTGTAGTTATAGTTTTATGTTTAAGTAATACTATTTTTCCCTGCCCTCCCAACACAATGAGTGAATAAGAAACATAGTTTGAGGTTTTCTGGTTAAAAGATTTACTGAGATTTTTTAATATGTCAGAGAAAGCAGATGCAAAAGACTCCGGGAAGAACCGGAATAAAGATGGAGAAAAGGAACGGGATAAGGAAAAGTTCAAATTGTCACTTCATGGTTCAAGACCCTCATCAGACGTGCAATATTCTGTGCAGTCCCTATCAGATTGTAAGTTCTTGATCTCTTAGAATAATAACTATGTTAGTTGTTTCTTAAAATGCTGGAAAACGCTAGAACATAGAGATATATTTTCTCTTTTGAAATAACTAAATAAGCTTGTTCAGGGTTGCCCATTGATGCTGGGCCCTAGGATGAGTGTGTGTGTTGGGACAAGTTCCTGCATATGACACAGAAGCCCGGTTGTCCAAGTTCCTATGGTACAACGGTCACAGGAGACGTGCCTACATGTACAGGCCGCTTCTGCTTAGTTGTTTTCAGGTATTTCTCTGAAAAATACTCAGAGTTTAAACTTATCATCCAAATCCAAGTAAATTCACAGTTACTTGCTTAAGTAGTTAGATGCCATCCACTAAATGGAACAAAAATGTACACCTGGCTCATTGCTCACAGTGGACCTCCAGCTCTTTTACTATGTTTTAGAAAATAACTATGAGGCTGGAGTCTCTAGGAGTTGTCTGTTTATATCATGATTCTCACAACCACACATTTTTGTGAGTCACATTGTGACTGGGTAGACATGGGTCTATTTATAATAATCCGAGTGTATAAAGGTCAGATCTTTTTAGTGAAAATACTTGGGTTTCTGTGTCTTTTTTGTAACATCATATTGGAGATCCATTATTTTAGTTCATATATGTCCAATTTGGACTTACAAATTGTCACTAAAAACCCCTGGGCCAGTGCATTTTGTCCCCTGTATCATCTAAAACAATTTAGATATAGTAGCCTCTTAAAAAATGGTATCAAGTTGAAGGAAGATATATGCTATAAAAAAAACCACCCCTCAGACTATTCCAGAGGAAGATTGGAATATCTCTTTCGAGACTTTATAATCCCAACATTGGGTCATCTATCTTGGTGCTTCCAAAGTATAGGTTATAATTTTCATATCATCCTTCATTACACAGTTGAAAATATATTCTTTTACCTCTGGCACTGTGCTTTATCTGGCTTATTTTTATTTTACCTTTTTTCTTAATATATTATGATGATTTGTAGGAGGACATTTTAATAATCACACCTTTTTAATTGTATTGAAACAAGTCTGCTGATATGGGTAGAGAAAAGAGGCACTAGTCATATTTTTAATTGTACATTAAAAATTGTCTTCTTGTACTTATGCCTTAAGCAATATTTTTTAATAGTGGGCAATATCACATTACCAAAGTTACTGACAATTCTTCAACTTTGTGAAAAGGGCTAAAACTTTCTCTGAGTTTCTTCCTTTGTGAAAATAAAGGTAATGGTGCCTTTTTTTTTTCCTGCTGACCTCATAGTTAGGGTTAATCTCAACATACAGAATGTGGTTCAAAGTTTGGACTGTGGAGTCAAACTGCCTGAGCTCAGGTACCTTCTCCAACACTGAGTGTATGAGTATCAGGCAAGGGACTGAGCCTTTTCTGACTCAGGATCCCTCTCTGTAAATCAGCATCATGGTATCTGAGGGTTCTTGTGAGAATTCAGTGATAAAGCCCAGGTAAAGTGCTTAGCACTTGTTGATAGAGCATACTTATACTTACCGCTAAAGCCTTTGTTAATTCTGAAGGCTTTGTTAATTTTTAAATGTTTTCAAAATACTCTGTTAGTATGAACTCTATAGGAGTACTTATCTAGCACAAATAAGACAGTGGCCATGTGAACTGCTTTCTGCCACAGAATCTAAGTAGGTTTCTGACGGCACTGTTATAATTCATTTCCTTCAATCAGCTGCCTTGGTTTTGCTTGTAACTGAGATAAGGGATAGACACTGAGCATTCAAGAGCTAACCACGTTCCAATTCAAACTCATATGGAAAAAATAACATGACTTTTATATTGTTTACACTTGATTTGATATTAGAAATGTAATATGCTATAGTTAATTCTGAGATGTCACTGAAATTTTACTATAAAGAACCCCTGTTTTATTAATTTTCCAAAAGTAGCACATTTATCACACCTGTAATTACAACAAAATGGCACTCACAGTTTTAAAATGCCATAAAGGAGATATGCTTTTAAGATGGCAGAAGACATGTAGAGATTTATATATATTTATATATCCTATAATTCATATCCAATGCATACCCTAATAACTATGTGACATTAAGATTTTTTTTCATTTTGTTATTTTCAAAGTATGTGTATCTATTTAGGTACACTAGCTGCCGTAACTAAGCAAGGGTTCAAACAGCATATATATTTGATTCTCAATTATTAATTCATAAAATCTAAGCCTAGTGTTAATGATTGGCAGGAAACTCTTTTCTAAATGGTGTTTGAGATCCATGTTCCTTCCCTCTTATGGGCTGATACCTTTACTATGTGAATTCTAAAGTTCTATGTCAATGGAAGGGAAAAGGGCTTGGAGAATTTCAGGGGCAAAAATTTTAAGGACAAAAGTAGCTGTATAATATAGCACTTCTGTGCTATATTCCATTGACTGCAATCCAGTCCTATGGCCACACCTAACTGTAAAGGAAGTTGGAAAATACAGTTTGTCTGAATGATCAGAAGAAAGAGGTAACCATTTGGTGAACAATGATCAATCTCTGCCATATTCCTCTTCTCTGATCACCAAATATCCGCGTCATTCTTCTTTCCACATATATTATACATTCACCACTTACCAAGCATTCCAACCCAAATTACTATCTAGAAATTGCATCAAGTTCGAAGTCCAGTATCTCCAAGTCATGTACATGCACACACATGCGAACACCCACACCCACATGTATCCACTTCCATCTCTAATGCACTGTTGAAGAAGGACAGAATAACTGCAGTGTCATCTCCCACTCATAAAAGGAAAGAATAGGAGACACATTGTAGTTATTGAAGATTAGCAATTCTTAAATTCTTCTGAGCAGGCCCTGTGAAGAACTTTGTCCTAGCATAGAGGGGAAATTCGTTGACACTGATTCTACTGTCTTGGATTGTAAAGTGAGTTTATGAACCCAGCGATTATTGCTTCAGAGTTCACCCTACTACCTACTATATTATAGCTCCTCTCAATATCTATAGACATTACCAACTTTAAAAGTTGTTGAAAACTTTTATTTTCTAAACAGCTAAATTTAAAATGTAACTTAAGAAAAGACTTATATATCAATTATGACATTAAATAGAAAAACTTAAGTTCTAGAAGAATGAATAACTCAGACCTTTCCAATATCTGAGAAAAAGAAAATTGCCTGAAATACTAAAGATTTGAGTTGCAATTAACTTATTAACTACAAAATAACTTACAATTTCTCTCTTAGAAATAGTACATAAATTCTAAGTTATTTTGTAGTTAGTAAGTTAGTTGCAACAATAGTTCAGTAATATGGTAACTTTAAAAAAATTGTGTCAAAGGAGCAAAAATCAATAACATTCAAATATGACTCAGTGGAGTATTAAAGTTGAATATTTTCTGACCATGATAAAAACTAGGAGCTCCTGACAATTTCCTCCTCTTCCTGGGAACATAGTTATGCTATACTTCCCCAGCCTCTTTGAAGTAAGACATGGCCTTTTGTCTAAGCTCTAGCCCAGAGGATATGAAGAGAAGTGACACGTGCCACTTCTAAACTGATCCATAAAGTGCTCTCGTGTGCAATTCCACTTTTGCTAGCTTGATGCTGTTGAGAGCACAGTGTTAAAGATGGCAGAGCCAACAAGGATGGAAAGAGCAAAAATCTGTGAATCACTACTCAGAGATCTGCCTGCTGATCAGAAATTTTCATTTTGTACTTTATATGAATAAAAAGAAATTAATATCCTGATTAGGTCATATATTTTTGAGTGTAGCATCTAGAATTACCTAATGATAAATTAACTGCCATTAACTATCGCCAGAAGTAGAGTACTAACAAGCAGCTGAAAATATGTGGCAGTTCTTAGTGGCAGGGTGGCAGACAGAAGAAATAGGTATCCCAAGCTTGAGGAAACCTGGAGATCTATCTTACACCACAGCAAAACATTTAGTAAAACTGGAACCTGTGACAATATATAAGGCAACCACGCACTCAGTCAGCCTGAATTTCTAAAATAGGTGGTTGAATGTCTACCACTGTAGCCAGTGTTAGTTTGTATTATCTGCTGGTAGCAAGGTATTTCAAATAAGACATGAGCCCAGACCAGAACTGTCTTTCTAAAATAAGTGAAAAAAATAAAAAAAAAAAAAAAGTAGAGAAGTTTCAGATATCACAGAACTTAGGAGACTGAAAAAGAAGACTTTTTCTTGACTACAATTAATTTGAAGTAAGACTTAAAAAGGATTTCACAACAAAGGTCCAGTAAAACTTCTTAAACAACATATCTGATGTGTCAAAGATTGTTAGAGTGTGGCCTCCTTGTCCCAGATCCCCCATGCAGCAGTGTTAGGAGGTGGGGCCTAATGAGAGGTGATTAGGCTGTGAAGGTGGAATGAATAAAGAATTAATGCCATTATCGAGGAGTACATTAGTTATTGAAAGAGTGGGTTCATTATAAAAGGGGATGTTCGGCCCCCTTTTCTCTCTCTCTCACCCTCTCTCACCCACAGCCAAAAGGCCTTTACCAAATGTTGGCACCTTGATCTTCAACTTTCCAGCCTTCAGAATGGGGAGGAAATAAACTTCTGTTCTTTATAAATTACCCAGTCTCTAGCTTTTTGAGGAAACTCCATACTGTTCTTCATAGTGGCTGTACTAATTTGCATTCCCACCAATAGTGTGCGAGCATTCTGTTTACATTCTCGCTAGCATTCATCATTGCCTGTCTGTAGGATAAAAGCTATTTTAACTGGGGTGAAATGATATCTCATTGTGGCTTTGCTTTGCATTTCTCTGATGATTAGTGATATTGAGCATTTTGTTTTATATCTGGTTGCTATTTGTATTCCTTCTTTTGAGAACTGTGTATTTATATCTTTTGCCTATTGTTGAATTGGATTATTTGATTTTTTCCTATTGAGTTGTTTGAGATACTTATATATTCTGATTATTAATCTCTTGTCTGATGGATAGTTTGCAAATATTTTCTCTCATTTTGTGGGTTGTGTCTTCACTTTGTCGATTGTTTCCTTTGCTGTGCTGAAGCTTCTTAGCTTAATATGATCCCATTTGTCCATTTTTACTTTGGTTACCTGTGCTTTTAAGGCATTACTCAAGAAATGTTTGTCCAGACTAATGTCCTGAGTGTTTCACCAGTGATCCACCAATCTCACAACCGGGTATATATCCAAAAGAAAGGAAATCAATATGTCTAAGTGATATCTGCACCCCCATTTTTATTGCAATACTATTCATAATAGCTAACATGTGGTATCAACCTAAGTTTCGATCAATGGATGAATGGATAAAGAAAATATGGTACATATACACAATGGAATATTATTCAATCATAAAAAAGGATGAAATCCTGTCATTTATAACGACATGGATAGAACTGGAGAACATCATGTTAAGGGAAATAAGCTGGGAAAGACAGATATCACATGTTCTCACTCATATGTGGTAGCTAAAATAAATGAAGTCATGGAGACAGAGGGTAGCATGATGACTGCCAGAGACAGGGAAGGGTAGTGGGGAGGAGGGGATAAAGAGGAAATGGCTAAAGGGTACAAAAATACAGTTAGATAGAATTTACTAGATTTTGTAGTCAGTAGCAAAATAGAGTGACTATAGTTAAAAACAATTTATTATGTATTTTAAAATAACTAAAATAGCAGAATTGGAATGTTCCTAACACAAAGAAATGATAAATGCTTGAGGAGATAGATATCCCAGTTACCCTGATTTGATCATTACACACTATATGTCTGTATCAAAACACTACATGTACCCCATAAATATGTACAACTGTTACATTTCCAAAATAATTAAAAATAATAAAAATTTACCCAGTCTTGGGTATTTTGTTATAGCACACAAAACAGACTAAGACATTTAGTATGCACACATATGCGTAGTGTTTTATTTGATACTTCATGGAGTTACTGGGTCCCTGAGTCCCATTTATAAGATAAATAAAACTCTATTTTATAGAACATTGCTAGCCACATTTTACAGGTTGATATTTAGCTGACAGCACCAGTAGAATAATACTAATGTTTATAACCAACTTCTATTCTAATTGGTTCATGTCTATGACATATCACTTATTAAATATTTAAAAGTCCACCCCTGACTAAACAGTGGTGTTTTTCTTAAAAAAAAAAATAACATTAAATATTGCAATGACATATAAAATGTTTGATTAGCATCAATCAGCCCTGAGATTATATATGCAAACTACTTATCACAGTGCCTCATATCAGAAAAAATCTCAGTAAATGCAAATTCTTCTTTGTCTTTGCCCTCACTCTTTTATCATTATATGCAATCCATGTAATATATATTGCATATGTAATTAATATGACATTACATAATATTCCAGTGACTATATTTCTAGCAACAAAAAAAAGTCCATTAACAATTATCTCCACTAGGTGAGAATATAGTGAGAAGGCAGCCAGCTGCAAGAGAGCCCTAACCAGGAACAGAATCAGCTGGCACCCTCATGCAAAAAAAATAGCCATTAAGACCCCATTGTCTGGGGAAAATATTTGCAAACCATATATTCAATATAAGGAGTCAATATCCAAAATGTATAAAGAACTCATACAACTCAATAACAACAAACCCAAATAACCCGATTAAAAAATGGGCAAAGAATCTCAATAGACATTTTTCCAAAGAAGATACACAAATGGCCTATGGGTATATGAAAAGGTAGTCAACATAGCTAATCATCAGAAAAATGCAAGTCAAAACCACAATGAGATATCCCCTCACATCCGTTAGGATGGTTATTATCAAAAAGACGGGACTGCAAGTGTTGGCAAGGATGTGGAGAAAAGTGAACCTGTACACTGTTGGTGGTAATGTAAATTAGCACAGCCATTATGCATGTTCCTCAAAAGATCAAAAGTAGAACTACCATATGACCCAGCAATGCCACTACTGCGTATATATCTAAAGGTAATGAAATCAGCATCTTGAAGAGATACCTGTACCCTCATGTTCATTGCAGCATTGTTCTCAACAGCCAAGATATGCAAACAACTTACATGTTCATCGATGTTTGAATGAATAAAGAAATTATTATATACACACAATCAATGGAACATTACTCAGCCTTAAAACAGAAGGAAATCCATTTGTGAAAATGTGGATGAACTTGGAGGACAAGTGAAATAAACCAAATACAGAAAAACAAAAATGCATGGTATCACTTATCTCTGGAATCTAGAATAGTCAAACTGAGAGAAACAGAGAGTAGAATGGTGGTTGCCAAGGACTTATTTTCTAAGCTAAATCTAATTAAAATACTAAAATTAATCCTACTTTAAGCCAGCATTTTCCAGGGCATATTCCAGAGACTATATATTCATTGAGATATTAATAGGTGTTATATTGAAAACCAAGTAGAGGATGAAGTATGGGAGAGAATGTCATTCTTTGATAATTGATTTTTTGTTAACTATAGAACTTCTTCACCTTTGGACCATTTAGAACCCCCCAAAAATAATCTTGTTGGACTTATAGTTCAGGAAAGACATTTTAGGAAAACCTGCCTTAAGCCACTCATTCCTTGATTTGTTCTTTCAACAAAAATGATCAAGTGCCTTTCACGTTCCATGATCTTACTGCTTTATCACTCGATCCATATTGCCATCCTACTGTTGTCCAAGACTTAGTTATTATCATTCTTTCCACTTCTGGATCCACCAAAGGAGCTCTTTATGGTAGATTTCTAGCTACATGTTAATGATTCTTTAACATGAAAGGCTCATTATCTAAACACGTTATATTTGTGTGCAGGCAATACCAGCCAGCCATTCATATCTAATCCACTCTGTTATTTGCCTCACTAATAACTGTTTCCATTTTAACTCACTACCCTCAAGCGATGCCCCAAACTTTGCTTTTTCTGGCCAGTTAATCTCAGGCTGCTCAAGGTATCGCAACCATGTGTTTAATTTTTCTGCTTTCTATATTTCCAGTTTTGTTGTCTACAAATGTTTAAAATGATTACCATTGGTTTCCTTATGCTTTTACTAAAATCAAAGTACCATAGGACTGGAAGAAGCAGGGGTGTGTGTTTAACATCTGGAACTTCAGCCGATTTTCTCAAAGAGAGACTAATCCTTCTTAGTAGCCAGACTTAGAGCAGAGCCCTCACTCTTCCTTCCTCCACCTCACCTTTTGTAAATTCCTAAGATGCAGAGGGCCAGCTGGTTAATCTTAAACCTGGAAAATACCTGGAAAGAACGTTTAATCTCTTCCTTTTCTTTGAGTGGAAAGTTCTGCAGATAGATGAGAAACTGTAAAATTTAACCATTTCAATATTTATCAGTCATCACTGTTAGAAAATTCCTCCACATAACTAGCTTTCGTCTCTCACCGGAGGCCTAGAGACATTTCTTAATCTTTCTTTTGACTAGAGGACTTATGGGAGGGCTTTGACTGGATGGATTAGTGAGCAAAGTAACTGGACTATAATTTGCTGGCCATTGCTAACCAGGGTCACTCTGGTTCAATGTAGGTGCATCTAATGGTTTTATTTGATGATAGAAGCACATGCGAAGTATTTTTGTTCATATTCATTCTTTTTAAGAGGAATAATTATTTTGTTACATCTTTGATCTTGAGATCATTAGTCAGATTTTAAAACATACTATTTCATGCAAGGTCCTTTGTGGAATAAACCAAATTGTTAATTCAGCCTCTGCACAGAAACACCTTAAAATTCAGTTGGGGAGACAACATCCATAGACTTAAGATTGTAACTATCATCACCAAACAAAGATAGCATAAGTAAATAAGTAGTATAGGAAAAAGGTGACCAATATGTGTTAGCAAGGTCTGTGAGAAATGTACAAAGTTTAATTTTTAAATGTAAAAATATGTTTCTATAAGTTTGCCATATTTCACAACTTCATTTAAGAGAGATACTGAGCTGATACCTAATTTATATTTTGTGGCCCTAAAAGCATTCTTTTGTAAATATATCATCTAATATAGTTAATTGTAAATATGTAAGTTAGGGAAAGAATAAAACAAATTCTTATTAAAAATAAAAGGAAGAGACTAAAATAAATTGACTTCTATTGGTTTGTCCAGAATGTTTGTAGAAAAAAAGAATACTGAGTCAAACATAGTAATTTCAGGGGTGTTAAGAAAAACGTGAGGGCAGGTGTGGTGGCACACACCTATAACCCCAGTACTTTGGGAGGCCAGAGTGGGAGGATTACTTGAGGCCAGGAGTTTGAGAACAGCCTGGGCAACATAGTGAGACCCTGTCTCTATTAAAAAAAAAAGACAAAGAAAAAAGGAAAAATTTGAACAAACAGATCAGCAATGTTCAAAAGCAAATTCTACCAGCATTAAACCTTTCAAAATAAATTACTCATGCTTTCTATCTTCATGTAAGGATTCATTGTATTTATGTTTTATTTCTTTTTGAAATTACATACAATGAAAGTCCTGGACTTTCTTTAACAAAATAGAATAAAGATTCTATCTACAAAAGCAAAGAAGTGCCTCAGTTGAAAAATCTTTCCTTTTGGACATGCTCATTGGTGGACCATTCTATGTTATATTGACTAATAACTGTGTTTATATGATAAATCTTTTGTGGTTAGGCAAAATAATGTCGAGATTAAATAGTGCTATTGTGAACTTAAAACTAATGAGAGTCCATAAAACAGGTGCATATTTGAGATTTAACATTTTAATTAAATGTTAAATCATAAATCTTCATGAATTCATGTTGAATCATTTATGTATTTTTCACCAGCAAATAAGTTCATTAAGGAATTTGAACAATTTGGGATGACCTATTCAGAGACCCATTTTTAATATAATTTTATGACACAAAATATGTTTGTTTTACAGGTTCTTCAGCAATACAATCTCCTCATATGGTCGTATATGCTACCTTTACACCTCTCTATTTGTTTGAAAACAAGATCTTTGCATTAGAGAAGATGGTAAGCAGTCAAGTCCAGGAAATACAATGTGTAATTTATGTTAATTGTGCATGAGTGTGTGTGTGTGTGTGTGTGTGTGTGTGTGTGTGTGTGTGTGTGTGTGTGTTGTAGAAGGTGCACCAGAATTTCATTAAAATTCTATCCCTGGATTTCATTTCCCTTGTATTTAAAACTAAGTACTTGACCTAAAGGATCTGACATATCCAAAATTATCTTAGATTATTGCAATAGTTCTATCTAATTATTAAAAAAGAAAAATATATAGTCACATTTAATTTTTGTAGGTCCTTATATTAAATATAAAAGGAAAGATATAAAATTTATATTTTTTCAGTGAAACTCATGGAAATAATTTCTAGATAATAATTAATGACCTTCCCATAAATTGGCCACACATATATTCTTAACATAAGATTATTTAAATGAATTCACCCTCAGGCTGGAGATCCACTGCTGTGATCTTTCTTGTATCATAAAATAATATAAAATAAATCATTATTGATTTTTGTATTATAAATTTAACAAACTATAGAAAATTTAGAAAATGTAGTCAGTTAAAATATTCATAGTATAAGTGGCTGGTCATAGGCAATATTAACATTTTGGCATATATCTTTTGATTTTTCTTCGCTATGTTCATTCTGTGTTTGTGTGTACTTTTTTTACAGAGTGAAATCATACTTTATGTTCCATTTGGAAACCAGCTCTTCACTTAACAATATATTATTAACATTTTTTCATGGTGTTAAGTTTTAGTCAATATATGTTTAATAGTTGCATAGTATTTATGCACTTTCATAATTTTTTAAGCTATCTTGTGTTCTTGGACAGAAAAACAACTTTTCTCCTTCCCTTATAATGGTAAAGTTCATCAAATTACTAAGCAACATATTTAGACAAATTCCCTATCCATTTGGTGCTTTCTGGATCCTAACCCTGTTTGGAGACATTCGGTATCTAGCACTTTATTGCTAGGATTTCAGGTTCTGACATCACTACATTAAAGTATAAGACTAGATGATGCAGGGATATAATTACATATAAATGTTCATTTGGTTAATTAGAAAAAGCTGAGTTTTAAAACTTCAATAGAAATTAGCTTGAAATGTAAATATTCCAATTGAATGATTGTTAGACTTTACTATGTGCATTACAGTGGTCTCTTAGATTATGCCCGGGGGGCATAATGTTATCATTTGTCCTCTTCTCTTTTTTCCTTTCTTTCTTCTCCCTTTTCTTAAGATATAAATCATTCCTTCCTGCAAAAATCTACCAAATAGGAGTGATCACACTATAAAGAGGATAGGATATAATGTACCATCATGAATATAGAGATTATGACAGTTTCACTAATTTTAATCCAAAATTAAATAATATTAGCCATGAATAAGTAGAAGTAACAGTAATTTAGACTGGATCTTAAAATCAGGAACATTCAACAATCCAAGTGTGTATCTAAAGCATCTTCCAAATTGAGTCTCTTGTTGAGATTAGGGCTGGCCTTCTCATCTCTGATTTTTTTTTTTTTTAACCTCTTTACATGCCACTGGCCTAGACGCTGTCTCAGCTATCCCAGAGAGTAAAGACTAACTCACAGGGCTGCTAAAGAACACCAGGCATGCTTTGTGGAGTGCCGTGGCCTCGTGTCTTAGCAGTACTCACACTCCTTTTAAAACCGCAAAATGAAAGCATAGGATGAATGCATTATAAAAAGAAACCTATACAAGATAATCCACTTGAGCTTTTGGTGTTGCTACTGAGAAGCTAAGATTCCAACACAAAGTTAGTTTTGAATTTAAAAGGCTAATTAAAGACTAAAACTTCACATCTGTTTATTCATTGGTTAATTTGACAGATGTTTATTAATTATGTAATGTATGCTAAACAATGTGGTATGTTCTGTGGATATGCAAGCAAATAGACTAAAGTGTGTTCAAAGCAAAGGGAATCTTATGTTGGAAAGTCTGGAGATGAAGGAGATCCCACTGGGGTCAGGGAACTGCTAGAGATTGAACTGATTATAAGGACAGAAGTCTTAGAGGCATCTTGGTGTATGGGTGAAAGTCAGGACATAAAGATTGTTATAAATCCTTCCTTTGGAGGTTGAAAATGGTTTCAGGTGCCCAGAGGTTCTGGAATTAATCCAATGTCTGGAACTGTAATTAAATGACCTCCAAGGCTATAGTGAACTAACTGTAGTGTTATGATCTCCGTATCTCGCCTGCTGGTTTTTATAGGCTAGCAGTTCGTAAGAGTGAACTAGTTTCCCTGGTAAATATCAGAATATAATAGAGATATAATGTTTTAACAATAAACCGATAGGAAACAATTTCTGTCCTAACGAAATTTTGCTAAATGGAGTACACTGCTCAAAATTATTGCCCAAAGACAGATCAAAAAGTAAAATAAAGTCAATAACTTATATTTATTTAAAGAGGTGATGAAGAATACAATAAAATCAAGAACAAAACTTGGAAAGGAGCAAGATGTCATGAATTACCCTGTATTATTCAACATCCTCCTCCTCTTGGGTATTCTAAATGGATATAGTTTTATTTTGATGGGTGATCTGGGAATTTTAAAAAAGCCTCCACCACCTGCTTAACCCCCCACTCCTGTTTCTTTTAAAATGTTTGAAATGAGATGGAGTAAAAAGAATGAAAGGGTCTTAAGAAAGTAGACTTCTAATTTAAGTCTTATGCATGAATTATTCACCAGACACATATTGAATGCTTATTCAATGATCCAGGCACTATTGTAAATCCCTCTCTGCCCCTAATTGTAACCCAAGAAACCTTGAAATCCTTTAACATAGTTTCTTAACATCAAACTGTAACTATTATTAATAGCATTACTTTACACAAATCAGAAATATAGTGCAGTATGTTGAAGATAAAATGAAGTATGAAGAATTGTCTTTTTAAATTTCTCATGCTTGAATCAAGTTAGTACTTTGGCAGATTATTGAAACTATAAATAGGCACTAATACTGTACTTTGCTATTTGGACCAGTACTTTACATTTTCGAAGTGCTTTTTATTTTCTAACTCTTGACAGATCAAAAAAGAAAGTCTTTTTAGACTAAAAGGTTGGCTGCAATCATGAGAAATTCATATATAGAGACCAAAAATTATGACTAATAAAATGTCTAGAACTTATTCAACTTATAAATACTACTTTAAGTATGACTTGTATTTTGGATATTATTTAAATGTAACTTTTATAGTGGTGCACCTTTTTAAAAATACTATTCTGAGGCATTGTCTTACTAAATAACCTAAAATTCTCCCCTAACTTTCCATTGAAAGGATCACTTTCAAGTGTTGACTCCTGAAAACTTTTAAAACTTGGTAGGGTTAAACTTCTAGATAAAAGATCTAGATTTTAGATCATCTATGAAATAGTTTTTTAAAAACATTCTAAGACATAATTCCAGAAGTTTCTGAAAGTTTTTAGCAAATTGCTAAAATCTACAAGCGGGATAAGGAGAAAATAAGAGTTTCTTCTACTTCTTAATTAGGCCACTTTAAAAAAGTATTGACTCACTTTTCTCTATATTTTCAGTATTTACAATACTTTCAAATGGCTTTGCATTAATGCACTGATTAACTCCTTCTTAAAATTATTTTCCTGGCTTTGGGAAGAACTCTCCTTTCTCGTGGGGACTTCTATTTTGTAGCGTAGGGAAGTGTAGATTGAGCTCTATAGAAGCAGAGTCATGAGAGCAAGGCAGGTTCAAGTTGAGGTAATAATTTGGAATAGACTGATAACTAGGTTTCTGGTTGTAATTTACAAAATTGTTTTGTAAATTTGTAATCTCAATTGTTGCTATTGCATAGAAATCAATGATACAAAATGATTAGAAAGAAAAATAGTTATTCGTGAAACTGACTTTAATGCAGTTAATATTTTATTTTACTTTAAATGTTAAAGAAAGTTGTGAAAGTCAGAATTTGTCTATAGTGTATATTACTTTATCATTCACATACTTTTTTATTCCTTATGGCATATTTCAGCCATAAATCAGTAACTTAAGTTCTGCTTAAATGTTATTCTGAATTATTCCAAAGCAAACTGGCTCCAAGCGATCTGAACATTCAAATCTGAGAAGTATCTGCCTGGGAAAACTACTTGATTTGGCAGGACACAGGAAGCCTGTATTCCCTGAACTTCTATGAATGCCTCCATTGGTGTGATAATCACGGGGATTTCCTATGGAAGAACCCACTGTCAGTGATGAGGGCGTGAACTGGACAGAAGCCAACCCCTCAACCACCTCATTGACCTGAACGCACTTAAGACTGAATATTTTTGAACACTAGGTAGCAATTGCTAGTGATTAAAAAACAAACTTTACCTATTAAGCACTATAGTTAAAGCTTTAACCTATAAAAATAACGGCTGATTAATTTTGGAACAAAACTGATGAGCTAAGACTTTTTTGCCATCTCATAGACTCTTAAGCTTTTAGAACTGAAAAGTGTCTTCTAGTTATAATCTCTTACTTTGTAAATAAAGAAACAGCACTCCAGAAAATTTAAAAGCTGGTGATAGTGCTTATATAGAGAAATATGGGTGGTGATTTTTTATTACCACTATATCAGTGTAGTGGTGATAGTATGTTTATATTGACTAAAATATTATTTTAAATGCGGGAGACAATTGTAAGAATCCTTTTAAATCTACTTTCCATCTTTTAGGCAGATTCTGCTGAGAAACTTAGAGAATATGGGCTTTCACACACCTGTAGCCATCCTGTGCTGGTGGCTAGAAGTAGGTCTTGTCCCCTGGTAGCACCACCAAAGCCACCTCCCATACCTCCCTGGAAACTCATTCGTCCAAAAAAAGAACGGGTTATAACAGATGAACCTCAAGGTATGTATCGTTACCTTCGAATCTTTCTAATTAATGTTTCTCTATATGAAAGTGTAATCATTTCATTTGTGTTGAAAAGATGTTTGTCAAGGTAAAGCACTCAATATTGCACCTGAAATCTACATTTAGTTTTATGTCCAAATTGTATGTCTTTAAAGGATTCATTCTCCACATCTTAGAAGCTGAGTTCTGTTCATGTCTAAATTGGCCAGCTATATCAAGGTCATCCTTTGAGTGATGGCATTGTTACTACTAGTATGATGGAAAAGTAGTTTGCAGCAAATGATAAAGAAACTTAAGTAGCATACATGAAATCACTGGAGTGAATTTCTGATGTGGAAATCACTATAGAGTGTCCTGTAGAATATAATCTTTGAATTACGGATTTATATTTAAAACTCTTATAGGAATAGAACTTCTGCCCTGAACTGGCTCCTGTGTTAATTCTGCCCTGTAGCCCATTAGTGGAGTGATGATTGGCCTCAGAAATAAATAGTTTCCCATGGGCTCAGGGCAGGGAGGGGACTGTTCCCACCTTGTTCTTATTCTCCCAATTCAGTTATAAATTCTATTTATGTCTGATTCTTCATTCCTTCAATTTTTGTTCTCTATAAGTCTTCACATTCTCATTCCTTTTTTCGTGAGCACCAAGTTCAAATGGAAGTGGGACCAAGATGGCAAGAGACCATACATGAAAAACCAAATTTAAAGCAGAAGCATTTAACATGAGGGGAGGAGATTAAAATAAGAATCATTAATAATTAGAAGAATAATACATAATTTGTGTATGTTTATTCAACATATATAGCTTTCCCTAGATAATTTAGCATTTGTAATTTTTAATGGAAGGTGATAAAGAAATTGGAGTGCTATGGATTATACATATGTATGTGTGTTATATATATATGTTCTCATTCCAAGAGGCTTAAATTATCTTTGTTCAAAATAGCCTTTTGATTATATTTCTTGTGTTCATTTATTTGCGTTTACATTTTCTCCCTTTATCTTTTCTAATACCTTTTCTAATTCTACTATTTCAGTCACAGTATATCATGTTCTAGAGGTTATTGTATTAGGGGCTGCATACAGAGGTCTGTTACCTGAATGAAAAATGAAGGCAAAGCCACAATGAACATATATGGTACCATTTACTGAAGGCATCTCTGCTAAGCTTATAAATGTGCTTTAAATGGTTGTTGCCATGAACCATGAAATGCGGCTTGTACCTCTGTTGGTGGTGGAAATGTCTCTGAATTGCTGTGGTTGTTGCTGCTACAGTGTTGCTAATCCTTTGTTGCAAATCGCAGGAGATCTGTAATCTCTTTCAATAAAAAAACCTTATGTATCTTTGTACATTCCTATTTCACTCTGTTGAGATTTGCTGAGTAAATAGTTAATCTAATCAGTATTGTATTAAATGTTACATTCTGCATGCAATTCAGAAAGATTAAAAAAATGTACATCACATTTCCTAATTGTTATTTTTTAGATATAATAATAAAGAAGCCTGAAGAGTTTCTTGAGATTTCAAGTCCATTTTTGAATTATATCCTAGCATAATACATAAATCTCAGGGGTACTCAGGATCCTAAAACTGCAGTAGCCACACAGATTGGAATATTTACCTGTTCCTTGCTTCCTACTTCCTGCCATAATTTATACATTTAAAAAATATAAATAACAACTGTTAACCATGTAATTTTCCTCAGATTTGCTTTCTGCCTACATTGACACAGCCAGTACAGCTGGTAGCAAAGATTTCTCTAGCACAACATATATTATCCTTGCCAGAAAGAAACAAAGATTAAAGAAATATCTGATTTGGATGGAGAGGAAAAATGATCAATTCATTTTTTACTTAGGCCCAACTTCTTCTCCCCTTCCTGCTTAATTATTTCAATTATTTCCTTACATTCCTTGAGTTTCTGCAATGGGCTGTTGGTGCCAACAAAGTACATCTGCTCTTTGGGTTAGAAGAACTTCCCAGACTTCCTTCCTTCCTTCCTTCCTTCCTTCCTTCCTTCCTTCCTTCCTTCCTTCCTTCCTTCCATCCATCCTTTATTGTCTTTCCTGAACCAAATATCAGCATCCATATAACAGTTGAAAGGAAAAAAAATCATTTATTTTTAAATGCTATATTTTAGTTAAAATGCATGGAGCCACTTAAAATACTTGTTCATTCAGAGCATCAAGGAATAGCTGAATGAAAGGAAGAGTAGTGAACATACAAGTAACTTCTGATTTTGCTACTGATAGTTGTATAATTCTAGGTAAGTAAACATTCTTTTGTAAACTGGGGATGAAAATCTAACAATTGGCAGAATTCCATAATGGCAGTTTCCTACCTAGAGGCTCATCACATAAGTATCTTTCTTCTCTCCATTGGATTCAATATTTGAAGTGAAAATTAACAGAAAATGGGAAAGGAGATGATTTTAGAGGATAGCACAGAACAATCTGAGAAAATTTATGTATACTGTGTCACAGCCTCACTTCTTTCCTAATAATCACCCCTAATTTCAGTGTTCACCATGGTGATGCACATGCTGTGCCCCTTATTCATTAAGAATTTCTTACTTCTAGACCACCTTCAGGATCTCTTAGGAATATCCACAAATCCTCTCCTGACCTGCTGCTTTCTTTTCTACTCATGAGCTTTACTTTGTTACATTTTTTGTTCTTCCACTATTATTCTCTCCTTATATTATTTCACATTTCTTCTTCATGCCCTAAGCAAATGTGTTGTAGAGGTTAACTAAGGGAACACATATTTTTAAGTAAAAAACTTGTATAAAAAGTCATTCCTGTACTTGAATAGCAAATGTCAAGGAATGACTCTATACGACATTGCTAACTTTCTCCCTTGAGACTTAATTGTTTCAAGTAATCTGGAAAGCAACCAAAGAGTAGACAAAAGAAATCTAATATTGGCAAGATCTGTAAGCTCTTTCAATAAAAAACCTTATGTATCTTTGTACATTCCTATTTAACTCTGTTGAGATTTGCTGAGTAAATAGTTGATCTAACCAGTATTGTATTAAATGTTAAATTCTGCATGCAATTCTGAAAGATTAAAACAATGTACATCACACTTCCTAATTGTTATTTTTTAGATATAATAATAAAGAAACCTGAACAGTTTCTTGAGATTTCAAGTCCATTTTTGAATTATGGAATGACTCCATTTACAATTCCAAAAGAAACGTAAGTACATAACATTCTTTCTTACAAATGGATCTCGTTAACAGAGTATTTTGTGATGTATGTGGTCAAAAATAGCACTAAATGAGAGCATTTTAAAGAATATTGATTTAAAAATAAGGCCATATATATGTATACACACACACACACATATTAAAGGATATTTCCTTGATCTCTTATAGCTTACAATTACACTAATTCATTTAATTAACAAACATTTTTTGCTCACCTTTTTTGTGTGAGAATTATAGATTGAATTTTTATTTTCCCCCCAAATTCATATGTTAAAAATTCTAACCCCCAGTGTGGCTGTATTTGGAGATAGGGCCTCTAAGAAATTAATTAAGGTTAAATAAGGTCATAAGGGTACGGTGCTTATCTGATAGGATTAGGGTCCTTATGAAGAGAGACACCAGAGCACGTGCTTTCTCTCTCTTTCTACACACACACACACACACACACACACACACACGCACACACACACACGCACGCATGGTGGATAGGCCATGTGAGTGCACAGAGGGAAGGCAGCTGTCTGCAAGCAGGGAAGAAAGCCCTCCTAAGACACAAACCCTGCTGGCACCCGCCCTTAATGATCTCACACTTCTGGTCTCCAGAATTGTGAGGAAATACATTTCTCTTATTTAAGCCACCTAGCCTGTGATATTTTGTTATGGCAGCGTGAGCAAACAAATGCAGATTTGGGGACAGAGAAGTGGGGCGCTGCTATAATAAATACCTAAAAATGTGGAAGTGGCTTTGGAACTGGGTGCTGGGTAGAGTGGGAGACTTTGGGGATACATTGCTAGAAAAAGCCTGCATTACCTGAAGGGACTTTGGGTAGGTGATTTTGATAAGGGCTCAGAAAGAAAAGGGGAGAGCAAACTTCCATCTTTGTAGAGAATACATTATAAACAGAATGTTGGTATAAATATGGACAATAAAGGCCTTTCAGGTAAGGTCTCCAGTGAAAATGAAGAGCATATTATTTGAAACTGGAGGAAAGGCAATCCTTGTTATTAAGTGGCAGAGAACTTGGCTGAATTGTCTTGTAGTGTTTTATGAAAGTTAGAACTTGTGAGCAATGATATTGGCTATTTAGCCAAGATTTCTAAGCAAAACGTTGAAGGTGTGGCTGGGTTCTCCTGACTGTTTATAGTAAAAACACAGGAGAGAGATGAACTGCAGAAGGAATTGTTATGCAAAATGGAACCAGAACATAAAGACTTGGAAAATTCTCAGCCTGTCCATATTGCAAAAAATGAGAAAGTGTGTTTTGAAGAGAACACCAAGGGTGTAGTTAGACTATCACCAGATAAAAAGATCATAGGATTATACCCATGATCTTCTGATGTAGTATGGATTATTTTAGCAGAAATACTACCAGTTTGAACTCAAAGAGATGAAAATGGGACCAAATGAAGGAAGGCTGTGAAATTTCTGGGACTGACGGGACAGTACCATAGAACTATCCAGCTGCAAATATGCCTTATCCTTCGAGAACAGGCCAGAATGACCCCTAAAGTGATTCAGAAATCCTCTGGGCTGCTACTCCCACCACAGGCCCGGGGGAAAGGCTGCTTCTCCTAGACTTCAGCAGGCCAGATGGGCCTCACAGAGAGCTGAGGGGGCTGGGCTGCCCCACAGAGCCTGGGGGTGATGCTGCCCCTGCAGAGGGCCCAGGGGGCAGAACATCAAACAAAAGAGGAATATTCTTGAGCCTTAAAATCTAATGAAGTCTGCCTTGCTAGGTTTTGGACTTACATGGGACCTGGCACCCCTTTCCACTTTCTTGTTTCTGCCTTTTGAGAGGGAAATGTCTATCCTATTCCTCTCCCACCATTGTATTTGGAAGCATGTAACTTGTCTAGTTTCACAGGTTCACAGCTGGAGATGAATTTTGCCTCAGGATGAATCCTACCTGCCTGTAGGCTCACCCGTATGTGATGTAGATGATTATCAGATGGACCTTTGAACTGTAGACTTTAAAGCTGATGCTGGGATGAGTTAAAACTTTTGTGGTCATTGGGATAGGGTAAGTGTATTTTGCCTATGAGAAGGACATGAATTTGTGTGGGGGGGTCCATAGGTAGAATATTATGGACCAAAAGTTTGTCTCCCCCAAATTCATATATTGAACCCTAATTCCCACTGGGGCTGTATTTGGAGATGGGCCTCTAAAGAAGTAATTAAGGTGAAGTGAGGTCATAAGGAAGAGGCCCAGGACAAATAAGATTTAGTGTCCTTATAAGAAGAAACACCAGAGAGTGCATCTCTGTCTCCAAATACTCGCACTGAAGAATGGTCGTGTGAGCACACAGCTTTAATTTTGTTATGGCAACCCAAGCAGACTAATATAGCAAGACACTATATTTCATCTGAAGGTAGAAAAATAACACTTTGCCCCTTATAGATATCAACTTCTGGGGAAAGCTGCATGTATTAATATAAGTATATAATTACAATAAAATATAATAATTACTATTACAAAGGCATGTCTCAAATTCTATAGTTGTACCTCAAAGAACTTATTTTGCAGAAATAATTGGAACCCTGAATATAGGAGTCCTTGCTTCAGTGATTGTGCAGGAGGTGGGAGAACAGGTGACTCTCTTCGATATCATGGCTCCTCATCGTCCTCGTGGTCATAAATGCATCTAGTGTTCGAGGTCGTGCCCTCCTTCTCTTCCCCCATTACCCAGGCATAATCTTCCAATTAAAAGTTCACACTTCAGAGACACAATGGAAGTTTTGTCCTAAGGGTAACTATTGGAGTCAGCTGCTGTGAAGGTGATTGTATAATTAGCTCACCTGCCCTTGCCAATGTTTCTTTCCACACTGTCTACAGCCCATGTCTTTCCCCAAGCCTCTGCTGATTTAATTTAAAAGTCACTGGGAAGGTTCTGGGTAATATCACTGACTCTGGCCTCTTTTTTATCCTAATGGGATTGTGGGTTTTTCTGCTCTGCTATTTTGCCAACAATCTTCTCATCCATCTCTGAGGACTGTATCACAGCTCTCATTGTGGCATTTCTATTTTGCCAGTTCTGTATGATTTTCCTTTTATTTTTTAATTTCTCTGCGATTCCAATGGGATGTAGAAGGAGGGAAAGGGATAGTTTGTATTCAGTCTGTTATCTTGAACTAGAATGCTAATCTCTTCTTGCAATTTCCCACTTTGGCTGTCTCTTCATTGGCATTTCATCTCCCGTGGCTATTCTCTTTCTTCTGTTCCTTATCCAGTTAGACCCAGACCTTACTTTACCTCAATGAGCATCCACTTCCCATTCCTTAAAACTAGCCAAACAAACATACCCAAATTAAGAAAAATGTTCATGCAAATTATTTGCATTTACAGCAGAATTTTCTGCAGGTTTCATGGAAAGTATTGATAGGTTGAGGAAGGCATTATATTTTGGTGATATTTGAGCAACCTGTATAATAAAAAGGAAACATTGGACACTGCCACTCTTAAATCATTCAGCCACTCCACTATGGGGGATTTCTACTGGCCACCATTATCAATAGTCTCCCAAGCTTCTCATCATATTGGATAGTCTCTTCCATCTTTTCCCCTCTCTACCCTTTCGTTTCATTCTTACTCAGAGAGCAGGATAACTTGTCCTTTGTGTTCTGCTCTGCCTCCTCAGAGACTATGCCTTAAAAGCCTTACCTTTTACTTTCCCTTTCCTGTCTAAGTCCGAGGCTTGCCCAAGCCACACCTAGGGCTGTGGATGAGAATAGCAACCAAATGTGGGGAGTGGAGCCCATGATGGGAAGCAGCCCAGTGCAGCAGAGGCCCCTCTTTTGAAATTTTTCTACCCCCCAGGCCTTTATACTCTGGGCTTGTGATAGAAGGGGCAGCCCCATTGATCTCCCAAATATCTTCAGGGTCATTCTTCCATTGCCTTTGACAATAGGTTCCTTGATGAGTAGCTGCTAACTTCTATTGAGATGACTTATCTATATTAACCTCTTTATCAAATTTGGCCACATTTTCCATGTTCTCTCCCAAACAGTCTTTCTCATTTTTTCCAATATGAATAGGCTAAGAATTTTCCAAATCTACTTCTCTTTTCTACTATTAATATAAGGAGTCAAGAGAAGAGTCAGATCTTCAGCTCTTTACTTAGAAATATTCTCAAGCAAATATTTAATTTCATCTCCTGTAAGTACTACCTTCCACAAAAAACTAGAACACAAACATAATTCAGCCAAGTTATTTGCCATTTTATCATAAGGTTGGCCTTTCTTCCATTTTGCAATTGCATGTTCCTCATTTCCATCTGAGCCCTCATCAGAATGGCCCTTATCATCCATAATTCTACCAACATTCAGTTCACAACTGCTTAGGTATTCTCTGAGAATATTGAAGCAATTCTCTGCTTTTCTTTCCAGGCCTTACCAGAATTATCTTTAAAGGGCTTTACGGCAGTGTAGGATTTTTCTAGCACATACCTCAAAACTCTTTCAGCCTCTATCCATTACCCTGTTCCAAAGCTGCTTCCACATTTTTAGGTAGTTATAGCAACAGCTACACTTATCAGCACAGATTTAGTCTGTTTGGGCTTCTATAACAAAATACTATAAACCAGTGGCTTATAAACACAAAAATTTTTATCTTACACTTCTGGAGGCTGGGAAATCCAAGATCAAGGTGCTAGCAGATTCAATATCTAGTGAGGACCTGCTTCCTCATTCATGGCATCTTTTAGCTATGTACTGATACTCACATGGTAGAAGGAGTGAATGAGCTCTCCAGGGTCCCTTTTACAAGGGCACTAATCTCATGCATGTGTGCTCTGCCCTTATGACCGTAATCACCTCCCAAAGGCCCCACTTTCTAATAGCATCACCCCAAGTTTAGAATTTCAACATATAAATTTGGGGGGATACACACATTCAGACCATTGTTCCTTCCTTATGCCATCATCTAGCAAGTAACATGTTCTATGAATGTGTTTTCTAAATGAATATAGTTCTTCTCCTAAAAGAAATAACCGTTGAAGCTGATAAAATGTGTTTCAGGTTTTTAAAATTTCCTTTCTATATAGATGAAAAATCTTCAAATATCTTACAACATTTATGTGTACCACATTATCTTCTTATTATTAGTTTTCTACATATGTAAAAGAATATTGTATAAATTGTTTTCCATTCCCACTGGACTTTTCAGTTAAAAATCCAATGGAGTTTCTTTTCCTATTAAAGCTACTATGAATTGGGCTTCTGTCACTTAGGACCCAAACAGTCTCAACTGATACTGCAATATAATATAAATTAAATGCAATGTTATCATCACTGTCATTAATTTGGCCCAAATTAATGTTATATTAACTGCTTATAATACACATATTATTAATATGTTAAATAATGTCTTGTTTTCTTAAGTAGAGGATACTCAAAGCCTTCCTTATTTTCTTGGTGAACCATACTCAGCATTATTAGTATACTGTCTTCTTATATCAGAGTGACTTCAAGGACTTTGACCAACTCCAATTATCCTAACATTCAATGATCACAGACTGTTGGACCTTTCTGAGTTTTGTTCCTTTGATTGGTTTAGTTGTAGTTTTTATTTTGCTTTTACAGTATTAATGACTTCTTTATCAGTGCTTAATATTGTCTGCTTCTAGTAGCCTTGCCTTCTTCAAATTTGTCTCTAATTTGCTGGGTGTAATGAATAACATCACCAAATTTTAGAATTAATTAACATTGGCTTATATATACTTATGATGAAAACCTTAAGAGTTAGCTTATGGGCTTTGTGTCTATATTATAACACTGTGATATTTAACATAGTACTTTGGAAATAACAGGTACTCAATAAATATTAATTGAATTGAAAATATTTTGAGGCATCTAAGTTATTCAGAAATTTTAATTTTCAGAATATTCAATATGGTAGCCACTAAGCACATGTGCCTATGTAAATTTTATTTTAAGTAATATTATATAAAATTACAAATTAAATTCCTTAGTTGAATTAGCCACATTTTAAGTTCCCAATAGTCAAATATTCTAAATAAACATTTTTCACCATTGCATAAATTTCTTCTAAATGTTAAAAGGAGTGAATAAGGGACCTTCCTATAATTATAGCATTTTATTGTAAAACTATTATTACATTTTTAGTTTTTATTATTTTCACATATATTTCTCCTTATAGATTAAAATTGGAAATGCTAACCCATTTATATAACATAAGCAGGTGAAATTTTCTTTGTTCTCTTAAAAAGACCAATTGAATTTAATTGTCCTAATATGATAGTTAAAGCATTTCAATCTTTTCAATCATTTTGTAACCTCACAGGGCAAAAGGGGCAAAGAATCTCTCTGTGGTCTCTTTTATAATGTCCCTAATCTATTCAAGAGGGCTCCACTCTCATGACCTAATCACCTCTAAAAGGCTACACCTCCAAATACCATTGCATTAAGGATTAAGTTTCAACATACGAATTTTGGAGGAATACAGACATTCAGCCTATAGCATATAGACAGAATTTATCTAAACTTAACATAAAAATGTTAATGCTTCTTAATTTTTCTAATTAATTTTATGCTTAAAGTTTTCCACTGTTATTATCAAGGTTTTCCAGATAGAACCAATAGGAGATATAGATGTAGATTAGATTTAGATATAGATATATCAGAGGGGATTTATTAGGGTAATTGGCTCATGCAGTTATAGAAGCTGAGAAATCCCATGATCTGCAAGCTGAAGAACCAGGGGGACTTGTAGTGTATGGCTCAGTCTAAGTCTGTAAGCCTCGGAACCAGGGAAGCCCATGGTGTAACTCTCAGTCTGAAGGCCAAAGGTCTAAGAACCTGGGGAGCTGCTGGTGCAAGTCCCAGAGTCCAAAGTCCAGAGAACGTGGAGTTATGACATCCAAAGACAGGAGAAGAAGGGCATTCCAGCTCCCAGAGAGAGAGCCAATTTACCTTTCCTTAGCCTTTTTGTTCTATCCAGGCTCCCAGCCAATTGGATTGCCTGCCCACATTGAGGGCGGATCTTCCCCACTCAGTGCACTGACTCACACACCAGTCTCCTCTGGAAATGCCCTCACAGACACACCCAGGGATGATGCTTGACCAGCCAGCTAAGCATCCCTCCATCCAGTCAAGTTGACACCTAAAATTCAACATCACACCCACTAAGATGATGATTTTGCCATTTCAACTAATTTTTGTTTATCTCATGGGTAATCAAATCTACATACTAATCAGAGATTTGGGGGGTTGTAAGAATTGGAGCTGCAGACCACCAGGACAACCTTTCTCACAATTTAAATAGCTATACCCAGCCTTTTAGAATCTCTGTGCTAACAGCGACCACAAATGGGCTGGTTTCATAACCCAAATACCCTGAATTATTCCCTTACTTGATATTCCTGTATTTTCTTTCGGCTTTATTACTTGATTAAGGTGGATGAAATTCTAATACTCAGATACGGGAGACTTCATCACTTGATTGGATTCAACTAATCTATTCATTGCTTGAATCTGCTATGAATGCATTGCATATTCATTTTATTTAGCAGAGCCAAAGGCAAAGATATGTGAATGGCATTTCATCCTACGTAAAAGACATGTCCCTTGCCCTGCTTTGCTGTACAGAGTTCTCAGGTCAACATAAGAGCAACCCCCCCCCTCCCACCCCGCTTTTTTTATTTTTTTTTGGCGAGTCCTTGAAAGTGACTGCTATTACAACTTTTTATCATTGGAACACTCCAGGTTTGCCTGTTCTTGGCTTATGGCCTTGTTTGATAGAATTGGAGGTTAACAAATATGTTTGTCCTACCCTCTAGTGGCAGTTTCATATAAATCACAGAAGTTTATTTAGAGACGAATTAAGAAGTTTTACGCTCTGGGGAATGGTCATGCTTGAAGGTGCAGACCCGGGGAGGTGGGGGGGAGGGGATGGAGGTATGACTACATGATGAGTGCCAGGCGCACTGTCTGGAGAATGAG
The DNA here is from genome assembly GCF_020740605.2 of Lemur catta. Lineage (NCBI taxonomy): Eukaryota > Metazoa > Chordata > Mammalia > Primates > Lemuridae > Lemur > Lemur catta. The sequence continues at coordinate 743,867 of NW_025423736.1, forward strand.
AATGGACGCGCTTGGGACTCTGACTGGGGGGATGGGCGGGACATGGACAATGTATATGACCTGAACTTATGTACCCCCATGATGAGCTGAAATAAAAAAAAAAAAAGAAGAAGTTTTACGGAACACTAACTGGAAAAAAAAATTTTAATTGATGAAGTGTGTATACAAAGAATTTAGTTTTAACTCTGAGACACACTTACCTAAAATATATATACTATAACAAATTTCTTTTTACTGCACCTATAAAATTCTAGCGATAGCAAGGGCAATTTGGGGTCATATCAGCAATTGAGAGGAAGTGTACTGTAAGTGCTCAAGACTCACAATTAAATTTCGACTCTGAGCCCTGTTTCACTGACACATTACTCTGATACTTAATTAAATCAATTCTAAATGTCAGATTACTATGTTTTGATCATCAAAATCCAAAGATGACCACCATACCTTTAAAACCAAATGGTGTTCCAGAAATGTGTTACATCAATACATTGACTGATATAGAGTATGTTTTCAGTAGTGCGTGATTCAACATCTTAACATGAAGTACAAAAATTACTAGATAAGAGAATGAGAATGACAAAAGGAACAAAATCAGAACTCCTCATGACAAAACTGTAGTTATTTATTAGTAACTTTAAATGGAGATCAAAATAACAGAAGTTTGGGGGTTTTTGTTCCCATTAGGCATTATGTACGCTCTGTTATTAAGAAAGGGATGCCCCCAGGCTCTGGTTTGCCCTCTCTTTCTGAAACTGATGAAACTTCAACCTTTAGCCAGACAGACTTGAGTCAAATAACAGGAGCTCTGTCTCAGGTAACTATGTTACTCCTACTATTGGCCCACCTCTTAAAGATAGATTTTTTCCTTAAATTGTGAAATAACTTTAATGCAGTTAATATTTTATTTTATTTTGCTTTAAATGTTAAAGAAAGTTGTGAAAGTCAGAATTTGGCTATAGTATATATTACTTTATCATTCACATACTATTTTATTCCTTATGGCATATTTCCGACATAAATCAGTAACTTAAGTTCTGCTTAAATGTTATTCTGAATTATTCCAAAGCAAACTGGCTTCAAGAGATCTGAACATTCGAATGTGAATAGCTAAGCTATATGTCATTTGCAAATATACACATAATTGGCAAAATTAGAAGAGTATAGAGCTGTTTAATACTAAAGTCTGAGTGGCAGATAGGAAATACAACCCCAAAGAAACACACAGGGGACTTCTATAGTAGGTGAATATTCCATTTTCTAACCTAGGTCATAAGATATTTATTTTAATATTAATAGTATTCTTTATACTGCTCAGATTCATATTATATATTCTTTTAGCCTCTCTTGCTTTCCACGGTATCTGTGAATTCCTATATAGAGGCTTCTCATTTAATGTCTCCACCTGAAGCAATTTCCAGTGTCCTGTGTAGGCAGAAGAAGGCTAGATGCTAAACCAGAAGAGACTAGGGAGAATAAGTGGAGTTCCTTATATAGACATTCAACCCATTTCCATGTTTTCAGGCTGTATCTCATTCTCTCCTCCTCAGATACCTGCTGATTGTGTCTGGGGTCATGAGGCATGGGTAGGTTTGCTTCATACTTGACGTTCACTTATCTTTACTCTATCTCCTCCATCGACTTGACATCATCCAAAATATTGTTCACATGACTGATAATCAGTCTCTATGAGTTTATACCATTTTATTTTTTACCTTTATTTTAATTATGTTCCAGAGAAAACAGAGTTGTACACATAAATTGAACTTAATTTCCCTGCTAAAATTTTCAGGAATCATTTTTGTAATTGAGAACAGCCTTTTTAGGTTTTGTACATTATTTGACAATCATAATCTCATTGATTTCTCTGTATTAAGGACAGATTCCTCATACAAAGTAATATGTCTACTTGGGGATATTACTGATTTAACTTTTACAATTCAACCACTTAATGAATTAATACATTATGTGTTTTAATGTCACAAACTTAAACCCTGAGCCAATTGTGTAATTAAATTCACATCTTCTGAATTGTAAGATTAAAACTAAGTTCTATTTTACTCTATTTTTAGTAAGTTTTCCCAGAAATATATTTCTTCAATGTTTAAAAAACTATCTTAACTCTTTTAAGAACCTTGGTGTTTTAGATAGCTGTAATGTTTTATTGAATTCAAAATGATTTTTAATGTGTTTCTTTCAATTCCTAGGGAAATAATTCTGCACAAGCTATACCTGGAAAAGGTAAATTAATAATCTCATGACTTCTTTTTCTATGGACTTCAAGGCACACAGAAGTCTCTGCTTCTTGACAGCTCTTAGCTGACCATTCTGGCACTCAGCAGCCTCGTTAGTGTCTCCTCTGACTTGTTGAGTCTAATCTGCTCTGGGCTAGAAAAATGAAATAATTTCATGTGTTGAATTCAGGCTAAACATAAAAGAGGATCTGATTAAGGATCCATGAGTAAAGTGCATGTGTTTTAATGCATGCATCTTGTGATCAAACAACTGAAACCATGCTAACTCCTCAGTTCTTAAATAAAGACTAGGCCAAGACTCAAATTTTTTCAAAAAAGGGTTTTGTGGCATGTGTATATATAAAAGTTTGGATCCAGAAATCTACAAGCATTTTATGACATTACTTGGTAAATAAAATATAAAATAAGGCTATAGAATCACCAACTGTGGGGAGTTGTGTAATGACTTACTGAAACAAATTTGTTGCAAACCTTTCAAGTTTTCATTTCCCCTTTCGTTGTCTAAGCCATCTCCTCTTATATGAGTATGTCAGTCCATAGCAGATTTTAAGTATATAAGCTAGCTAATTTCTGTTGTAACTTCACAATCTCCAAAGAATGTAGGCACACATTTATCAAAGTTGTTTCAAAATTTCTGAACACTCTGATATGCATAGAAGTTATGACTAAATTCTCCTAAATATATGAAATGTGCATAGGCCTCCACAAATTTGAGGCCTGCATGTAAATGAATATCTTGGTAAATATTTTCCCCCAAATAGACTGATATTAAAACCCCCCTTTATAATTTTCCATATTTAAATTATTTAACAATATAAGATGAGTTTGACATGTTTGTTTTCTGCTAGGCACAGAGGAACAAACAGATCTTGGATTGGGAGAGGGCCACCAAATTGATGGAGTTAGCACGGAAAAAGATTTGGTCATCCCGGCAACAGAAACGCAGGACAAATTGCAAGAAGAACTTCCACCAATAGATAATAGTGTTTCCAAAGAAATATGGTTAGATTTTGAAGACTTCTGTGTATGCTTTCAGTAAGTACCTAAAAGTGATCCATCTGATGACGTTATAGTGGTTAAATCTTAAGCTGCATTATTATACAAATTCACATCGGGGTTTATTTTTGTGTATTTACTACAGTGGTTATATACCTTATTAATTCTTAGATATCATTCAAAAGAGTTAAGTCAGTATTAGCCTGGTGTTGGTGTACTATCAAATAAATGTTTTAGAAGGGAAAAATAAATGTACTGATTATCCACATAATACATTAATAGCCAAACCTATCTCAAGCCAGTTCCAGCTTCTCCTGAAAGACTTCTTAAGATGAAGACAATTTATTCACGGGGATCATTTTTGTCCCTTTAGGGCAACTAACTCAATACAGTTGTCATATTTTTAAACTTTCTTCCTATAGTTATTTGATTCTAAGAAACTTAACATGTAGTATTAATTTTTGCATATAATGACAATAACCTGTTATAAATTATCTTTTTCAGGAATATATATATTTTTCACAAGCCAAGTGCATATTGTCTTAACTTTCAAAAATCAGAATTCAAGGTAAATATATTATGATCTCTTCTATTCCCCTTCTTATACTCAAATTTTTGGTAGGGTCACACTAATGAAAAACACCTTCAAATTTCTCAAGCATTTCTAAACTTGTAACATTATTTTACACTTATATAGCATTTAATTATATTAAAAAAATTAATTTTTAGAGGCTCCTACTAATCCTTTGTCCAGACAATAAGCAAAATTCCAGTAGCTCATAACCCCAAATGTGATCCATCTGATTCTGCTGTAGTAGTTAAATCCTGAGCTGCATTATACAAATTCACAGTAAAAAATTTTTGATTCGCTAATAAATGAAGGAGATAACCATAGAAATAAATTCACTAGATTTGGTTTCAATTAATATTTACTGAATAGTATATAGTTCCTGACACATAAGCACATTTTCACCGTCATGTCTAGATTTGGGTTTTTGTTTGTTTGTTTGTTTGTTTCCATGTTCTTCCCTCTACCTGGAGTTTCTTCCCTTTTGTCCCTATTGCCTTCCTCCAGCTAATACCTGGAAGCCCTTCGGAACAGCACAGATGGCCTTGACTGTGAGGCCTCTTTCTCTGCCCTGCAGTCTGGGTTAAGAGGCTCAACTTCGTGCGCTCTGAACGCTCTATGCTCTTCACCTCCTACCCTCCCTACTGCCTGATCACTCCTCTGAGCCCTCCCTGCCCCTGCCTGGTGTTAGCCTCTTTAGAAGGACTGTGCTCCTTTCTTTACCATTGCATGACCTTTCCTGGCATGAGGAAGGAGCTCAATTAAAAAAAAAAATTGTGGAATAAGTTAATTAACAAATTATGCATTGAGTGGAATTTTGATAAAACTATAACACATATTCTGGGAAATTAAATTGTACCGAAACGTGTATGGTTCCCTGTTTCAGGACAAGGCCATCCAAGCCCCTAAGGATAATCCCTCAGCTCCATGAGCAGTCTGCAGAGGTGGGGGAAGGAAATAGTCTTTGAAATGACTTTCCCATTGCACTTGTCAGAGATGAAAACTTGGGCAGAGAGAACCATTTGAGCATTCCTCAGGAGGGGCTCTGTAGGTGGTTGCCTACTCTGAGAGGAAGAGGCAGGTGTGTAGTACTGACTAGGGAGAAGAAATAGTCCACCTAGTTGTGGAGTCTACCTATGAAGACACCCAGAAGATTGTTTTGAATTTATGAAGACCCTTAAAAATGGCAGCAAATGAGCTCAGTGCAGAATCTCTTCAGGCACAAATGCTGGGCTGGCAGGTCCAGGGGTCCCTCATATTTTCAGATAGTGCATATTTGCATTATACACGTTGTAGCTGAAAGGAAACAAATGAAATCATGTCAAATGATAACTGATGAAAAATATGGGGGTGATAATTTAAAACATAGTTTCCTTTTCCCAAGCGTTTCTAGCAATCTTGTTATACTTGATTCAATAACTAAATTTCCTTTTAAATAGCATTATTAGAAATTTTTTCTTTCACTGATTTACTGGTTATTTAAATATTGTGGTAAAATAATATGAAAAGCTTTTAAAGTATGGTGAACATATTTCCCATATGCCAGTAGACAAAATTACATTGAAGCACTGAGAATTTGAGAGACAATAATAATGCCACAGTCAAGAGTCCCAGCCTTTGAGTCAGGCAGATAGATACACCTGCTTTAGAACTTCACCTTTGTCACTTACAAGCTCTGTGACCTCTGGTAGATCACTTACCAAAGTTTCAGTTTCTTCATCTATAATCAGGGATATAAATAGTACCCATACAGGATGAATCAAAATCATGTACATTTATCCCGTATGTGGCTGTCTTTTGAGGGACGTTCTGATTTTACTCAGCACGTTATTGCATCTCCAAACAAAAATCTACACTCTAGTGCATCAGCAAGCAATGGATTAATATATTTCTGAAGATTTTGTGGAAAGAAGGACAAGAGGGTTTATATCACATATTACCCTTTAAAATACCTCAATGCATCCCCATTAGACATTCCCATTCTCTGCCAAAGTTACTGTGTGATCTCCCTGCCTGTCAGGAACCATTCTCTGAGCACTGCTCAGCCCTGGGCCCAGCCTCCTCCTCTCTTTCTCGTTTCTGGAACAAGCATATCCCTCTTCTTCCCTCACAGAGAAGAGCTTTGCTTCTTTGACATGGTGGCTGGTCTCAGCATTCACCAGTACAATTTTCTTTATATTATTAAACCCATAAAGTACTTACTGTGATACCTAGAACACAGTAAGTTTCCTACAAATGTTAGGTTTTGTACTGTATTATCATTAGGAGTAGAACATAATGGACTGATAATAAGTATGATGGTTGACCTAATTTCTTGCAGTTCTCAGAAGAACGTGTGCCCTACCACCTGTTTGTGGATAGTCTAAAACCTATCGAACTACTGGCTTGCTTTTCTGCATTGGTACGCTGGGGAGAATATGGAGGTAAGAGGGCTCTGAGAAAATGATGGTCTTAAAGCCTTGATCCCAATATGCAACCCAATATGCGATAATGATGAGATCTTTATGCCATGGATAAAGGAACTTCTTCCCTTTCCAGAGATTCTCAAGAGTCCCACAGGACCTCCCGTACCCCTCCTCCAATGCTGTTAGTCCCCAGGCATCAGGGATCACACTCACTCTTGCCAGTGGCACCTCTCTTGGTTGCACTCATCTGTTCACCTCTTAGGCATACCTAGTTGTTCTGTTTGTTTTTCCCCCTCACCTATACATGTCATCATTCTTGACTGTTTCAAAATCTACTGAAAAACACAAACCTTCTTTGGTTTGTCAATCCCAACAATCTTTTCCTCTACCCCACCTTGCCCCCTACTTTTGTGGTTTCACTATAGACCTTATCTTTACCAATTAGTGCATCGTCTCAATCATCTCAATTTCAAGCACTGCACTCTCTGATCCCTGCTTCCTCACTGTTTTCTTCACTCTCTCCAGAACTCCCACTCCTACAATTCTTGACTCCACTGGGACCTCCATCCCTCTACTCTACTTTTTCTCTCTGTCCATCTCTCTTCTCATGTCCTTTTCCCTCTCATTCCCAGCATAGATTCTATAGTCCCTCACTGTAATTATATCCTTGCATAAACCCTCAAAACACTTGGCCTTCTTATCCTCTCATCTTACTTTCCTGGCAAAATCTCAATATTGGTTAAACTCAACTCTGCACCTAACCTGTGGTTGCAAAAGAGAAGCTGAATGTGATTGGAAGAAAAAAAGTACTGCCTATCCCTGCTTAAAATTGAGAAAGACAAATCTCAACAAAGCTCTGCCAACAGCTGTCTAGTTCATTCATTTCCCCATTCTCATTCCTATGGATGACTATTTGCAGACCTTCAAGTCTGCTCTCTGTTTCTCTTCAAATGTTCAACACCCACTCTTACTCTCACGCATTTTCAGCTGATGACCTTACTGCTGATTTCCCTGAAAAGACAGGAGAAATCAGAAATAACCTACTTCATCTTCCCACAGTGAATTCTCTCAAGCTCTCCTCTGCCTTCCTTCCTGTTCTAAACTGTGCACTGTCCCTGATCCCCTGCACACACATAAAACATCATTATGTGATTCTCTGTTTTGTTAAGGCATTTGTCTTAAGCTCAAATTAACAGTACCTGGTACTGTTGGTATACAATACATATTTGCTGAAAGCTAAATATTGAATGTCTTGTCAACATTGAGGACAGGGAGTTAGTTTTATTTTTTACCAAAGTATCCTTAATATTTTGAAGGGAGTCTAGCATATAGTATGTGCTAAATAAATACTTGTTGTATAATAAACTTTCGTTAAGTTTAGCAATCTAGTTTAGTCTACCAAACCGACAGCACTGAAGCCACATCATGCCCTAGAACATTTCAATTCTATATACATGAAAGCAGTTTTTAGACCATGTTGTGACCTTCTGTCCTCAACTTCATTATTTTCTGAAAATAGGAAAAAAAGTATTTTGCTCTCAGTCATTGATGAAGAATAGTCTATATTATTTGTCTATTTTGAAATAGAAACTTGATATCAAAATGAAATTTTGTTAATTACTTGCTATTTTCTATATAAAGTCAAAAACTGCAAATGAAAGGTAAAAATTTAGATAAATAGTGAGATATTTTGACTTGCTTCAACAGTATCTTAGAAAAACATCTTTTTTCCCCCACATGTGATACGTTTCCTTCCTTTAAATTGCATTTAGAAGTATTTGTAATTACAGTCATAGAGATAGCATTAATAAAAGTGATGGTATACCATAATGAAATATACCTATATGTCCTCCTTTTCCTAATTTTCTCATTCCTGGTTTCTTCTCCTAAGAGGATGATTATTAGGAGGAATACAGGATAAGGAGGAAGATCCGTATTCCACTTCAGTAATATTTTCAAAAATTATTTACCTGGAATAATGTCTAATGTTTTATGAACATTTTTTAGATATCTCTAATTCTTTATTATTATTATCACTATGTATGTTGTCTCTGGATAAAAAACAATCCGAGTGAAGGCTATACTTCCACAATCAAATTTCAATATTTTTTCACTTATCTTAAAGCCTTAACAAAAGACAGCCCTCCCATTGAGCCTGGACTTCTAACAGTTGAAACAATTTCTTGGAAATCTCTGAAGCCACGCAATCTTGTTCAGAAGATTCATACGTATGCCACCAAGGCTACAGTGGTTCGCCTGCCTGTTGGGTATGGACCTCATTTTTCCCATAGTAAGAATTTTCTGAAGCCTTGTAAACTGTTGATTACTAAAGAGGTAAACAACATGGATTCCAGGATATTGTTTCCTGAAGTGATTTCACAAGGCACAGGTCTATCATGATCCTTGAGAAAAATAATTTCATAAACAAACAAATTCAGAAATGCCGTACACTAAATCTTTTAGAGGATTCATAATTGTCAAAGATTCTGGGAACTTCTTTAGTAAACAATCTTGTTTAAACTTGTTTAACTTAGCAATTTCTAAAATTAATTTGTTAAAGAATTTCTTTTATTTTCTCATGAATCTTATTATATTCCATAGCAAGAACCTTGATTTTATTCAAACAAAGATTGATAAACATAGAGTTTTCCTCTGCCAATCTATAGTTTTACCTGTAGTTTATTTTTGTTAGATATTATTTTTAATTAAGACAAAGCTGGATGAACACATCCCAGTTTCCATTTTAAAGAAAATATGTACAATGAAAAAATTTTCTTGATTTTGATGAATAAAATTCAAAATATTACCTTATGTTTCAGATAAAATAGATATTTTTACTAGGTTTTTTTTTCCCCAAGATCAATCATGCTAATTCGATGTGTTCAATGAAAAACTAGGGCTCTTGTGCAAAAAGCAAAGCATAAGTAACAAAATTAAATGTTAAATTAGTGTATGGCAAGCATCCTGCATTTCTAGAAAATAATAAATTTTAAAACTTCAACATTTTTCACATCTGCCCTAAACACTCTGGCATGGAGAGATTCTCCCAGATATCAAATTACTCTGTCTGAGTGCTCATCCATTGAGACCACCAAGCAGAGAGAATTAATGAAGAATCTTCTAACCATGTTTTCCCCCTAGGACCTAACCCATCCACTTGGATGTTTTGAACACGCTCTAAGTGTTTATAACCAAGGGAACGCGAATGTCCCTGTTTTCAGTGATCCTGCTTGCTGGTGAGGGAGACACAATTAACATACATGAAATGATGCATTTGTGAGGAAAAGGCTGTGAAATCTACAAAGTCCTATGCCCACATGAGTTATTTTTGTTGTTAGGGAGAAATCAAGACCAATCTGTCACGATGTGACTGCAGCGTGTAGGAGATACCTCCACCACGTGCTGGAGAGCAGTTTGACATTTAGTCCACTTTTGTCCTACATAATTAGTAAAATAGAAATCTCATAATCTCTTGGGGTTCTTTTGGAGTAAAAATTCAGAGGTGTTCATCCCATCTGTGTTATAAAAATTCAACTCTTCACTAACCTGTGACTTAGTTTGAATTCCAAACCGTCATCAGGCAACTAACAGAGGCAAAGGCCACTGCACCCTTCGTGGGTCCTCACCAGTGTCCCTTCTCCTCAGGAGGCACATGCTGCTCTTCACTGCGTGCTCCCCCATGGGGCATTCCATACACATCTGCAGCATGGTGAGCTTCGCCATCGGGGATGAAGATGCCGTGCTGCCCAACTTTGAGCTGGTAAATATTTTAGCAACTGCAATTCTTGTGTACTTTATTTTCAAAGAGTGGGTACTAAATGCTATTTTTATTTTTTATTCAACAACTTGCTCATTTTTTTTAACCTTTTAAAACTATTAAGTATATTCTGCAAGAAATTCCCAACTGCAACATGTATAATGAACAGTCTAAACCCTATAGAGATATAAACAAAATAGTTTTTTTTGTCTCTGATGATTTGTTCTCATCTCTACTCTGTTGGATCCCCTTTGACATCTGTTAACATCTTTGGTCCTTTGGGGTATAAAGGATCAGTACAGTCCTTTTTCATACAGTTTAAAATTTTGATCTCTTTTATTCCTTTCATTCTTTCCTTGGCCCGAGGAATTTAGAATATGTGTCTCCGGGATTTGAGGGTAAGGGGCTGCCCATGGAAGGTTCTGTCATTTTCCTTCATCCCCTTTCTCTCTTTCTGCTTTCTGTGGTTTCTCTTGCTCCTCTGCTCTGACCAGTCTGGAAGAAGAGGTGAGATAAATGGGGCCAGCGTCTCCTCTGGAGTCTTCTCTTAGTTTTAGATGTCCTCTCTGCGCATGTGTGTTTGAGGGAAGATGCGTCTATGGCTTTCCCACTGCATAATTCCTGACAGTTCCTCAGCTCCAACGCCTCCCCACCAAAAACAAATGAACAAACAAACCAACTCCAAGTGGCACAACCTTGTCTTGGTGGGATTCTCTAAGCCAGATAGCAAATCTTGCAGCAAGAAGATGGCTCGAGACTAGCTCCCCTACACTGCAGTTTCATGGCCCAGACATGCCCCGCTCGCACATTCTTGCCTGTGTAGGCAGTGGCTGCAAGAGTCCCCATGGCTCCCTCCTCTACTTGCTGTGCTGTCTCTCTCCAGGTCTCTTTCCTCCTGGTTGGTAAGCACAGGAGGAAGATCCGCCAGTGTGCCTTATAAGCAGATGTCCCTTATTTCCTTAACTATGTTTATCCTGCTCATTTCAAATTCTCGTCTTTTTAAAAATAGTTCTGCTGTAGCTGGTATGCATTATCCAGTTTGTTGCCTTCTTTTAGGTGGTTTAACTACCCAGGTGTTCGCTTGTTTTGGTCTGTAAGCTCCTGCTTCCCTGGAGTCATCACTCCTCTACCTCGTAAAGCTTCCTGGGGCTCCAGCCCAAGCCTCGCTGCTCTTTGACGCTAACAAAGAAGCAAAAGGGGAAAGACTGGCCCAGGAGCAGAGGGCCTCACGCTCCTGACAGCCAGAATTGGCCCATCCCAGTGCTGCCAGGGACCAGAGAACTTTGCTGGTCATGGTTCCACTCTAGGGAGAAAAACCCTTGAGATGCGGCATTCCCTAGGCTCTGGGGGGATTTGGAGGAGGTGATGGAGAAGCGATGTGTTCTGGTGGCCAGTCAGTTGCATCTGTCTCCATCAGCATCTCAGACTGGCAGGGCGTCTGCACCATCCAGACACACTCGCTGTGCCATTCCTCAGAGTTTCTGCACCACAGTGCCCTCTGGGAAAAAAGGTTTTCCTCCAATTTTCACCCTCTTCATGTGGCCTCCAAGCACCGGCTGCTCCAGGCAACTCCACCGCTACCCACCTAGCACCAACTGATAGTCTTCAAACACCTCAGGCTTTCCTCAGATTTTTAAAAAATTAGTTGAACCACCTCCTTCTTGCTTTTATTGTTTCCTCAGAGTGACAGCAGGAGGCAGCCAGCAGTGCATGCGCTAGATTCTTTCGGGCTCTCCCTCTGAAATCTCTTCTGTTACCAGTCCTCAAACCCCACACAGTTTTTGTCCAGCTAATCCTAGACGTCCCGTCAGAACTAGGTCTGTATATTAACACTCTGGAGAAGTTTCCCTCAGCCCCAATATGAGGTGGTCATTCCTTCTATGTGTTCCCACCCAGGTGGGAGTTGTATTCCTTGTTTTCTACCTCTGGGACCACAGCACCTAGTAAAATGTCTTGATTTGTAAGTTCTCTGTAAATAACTATCGAATCAGCCATCTAGCAAAGGTGTAATATTTTAACAGAAATTAACGTATTAAAAACTTAATGACACCTCAATAAATGCAAGTGAGGATGGCTACTATGCTCTGTCTTTGCAGGAGAGCTACCGCTTTACAGAGCAGTCCCTGTTGATTTTGAAAGCTGTTGGAAATGTGATTGCTAACTTCAAAGATAAGGGTAAACTTGCTGCAGCTCTGAAGTATCTGCAAGCAGCTCACTACCCTCTCCCCCTCCACAATAAAGAACTCACTGCGCAGCACTTCAGGGTAAGCATGTTCTGGATATGACGTTCACAGAAGGGAATTTGCTGTTGACACGATCTACCTTCTACTAGGTGATCTCGCAAATCAGAGCCTGAGAAAATATTCTGGATGGAGACGATTTATATGGGAAGTGATTTCAGAAAGTGGAAATGAGGGAGTGGGAAGAATGAAAGGAGAAAGAGAAAAAAATCAGTGAAAGGATGTGATCATTCCTGCTGCGGGCTCCTGGGGCTGACGGGCAGGGGGTCCTCATGAACTGTGTAAAACATCCCTGAGAGGGTCCCACTACAGGCTGGCAAGAGAGCGGCACTTATCCAACAACTCTTTTCCCCACTGGTGGACAGGTGCCCTCGGGGGCTTTAACTTCCTCACACTTGTAACTTGGGCTCCTGCTGTGGCTGGGGAGCTTTCTGGCTTTACACACAGCCTTGAGGGCGGAAGCAAAGAGGCTTCCTGGGAGCTCCCTGAGGAGGGAGATTGGGCATGTATGGACCTGTCCCCAACAGCTGCACTGAAACCAGGCGACCACGGGTCTGGCTTTTTTTAATCCTCACACTACTGACATTTGGGGTCAGATAATTCTTGTTATGGGGCTGCCCTGTGCCTTGCAGCATGTTTAATGGCACCTCTGGTCTCCACCCTCTCTCTAGACAACTGAAAAGGACTTCAGATGTTGCCAGATGTCCCTGGAGGGGGGTAGCATTGCCAGATTTAGCAAATAAAAATACAAGACACCCAGTTAAATTTTAATTTCATGAAAACAAACAATATGTGTAGTATTTAGGGCATATATGTATACTAAAAATTACTTATACTAAAAGTTCATTTTATCTGTTATTCAAATTTGACTGGATGTTGGGGGTTGTTGGGGAAATATAATTAAAAACAAAATCTTCTCCTAACATAGAAGACCCCTTCACAAATGCAGGGAAAGAAAACAATTTTGGTGTTGAGTGAGCCAGAAGGTGATGTGTATAAAAAGCAATCCACTAAGAGATTGTACAGACAGAAAAATCTCACCCTTTTATACAGCAAGCAGATATAGCCCATTTCATACAGGTTATCAAGATAAACAGTAACTAGTCCTCAAGTGAAAGGACTCAATAATACCATTTGCCACACATACTTATTCCTGAATTCACTTGGTGTTAGGGGTGACCATCATGTTAGCTAATTAATTAGCTTTATATAAGAGAAAAAAACTTCTAATGCCTTTTGAAAAGATTTAGTTTTGCTACTGAGGACAAGGAGCCTGCTAACCTTAGGCTTCTACTCTCCCAAAGAAACTGGGAGATAGGAATGCTATCTACCTTGATTAACATTTCAAAAAGATGGTTCTCAGGTCCTTGAGAAAAACCTTCCTGACTTGTAACAGTCTAGAAGCTTATTTAGTTCTTAAAAAGATTTAGGTACATTTCAATGAGAGAGAGAGAGAGAAAGAAAGAGAGAGAACGAACATACAAATTACAGGTTTTCTAAGGCAAAGGTGTGGGAGGAGAAATATCTTCCCTTATTTTCTATAGGAAGGATTAAGTTTCTTATTTTTAATTTATATCTACCCTTACAGTGTTATGTACTTTATCATGCAACCCTGCCTGAGGGGCAAATCAACTCCCATTTGAGAACCACTTACCTGGGGCATGAGTAATACTTAAGAAATATTTGCCTTAATCTGACCCCACCCTTAGTAAGTAAACTCTGACATCCATTCTTCAAGTTGGTAGCTGGTCACATGCTCTAAAATTAAACGAATAAATAACTAAAGCACCCTATGACAAAAAAGTTGTAGTCTCCAAAGCTACTGCTGGCCTTGAGGCCATGGCTGGTATTCACTATCTGTCTCTACCATCCATTCTAGATTTCCCTCTTTTCCAGACAGTGTTTCTAGTTACTGAAGATCTGGTAGGTGACCCAGATCTGCAATCCTGATTGGTGCAAGACCTTGGTTTGCCTTATTCTTGTCAGGCTATGGTTGTTGCAATTATTCATTTACTATGGAAACATCAAGAAGTGTCCCAGCAGGTTTCAGACAACATTCTTAATGCCCCCATTATGTAGCAGGAACCCTAGGACCACATGACAATCAGCATGAATTCTTCTCTTATCCCATTGTGCTAATTCCTTTTTTCCTGCTTGTCAACCGGGATGAGGAACATAAAGCAACCAGGCATATGTCATAGTTTAGGTTTATTGTAAATCACACTGGATTCCCTTGTGGAAGCCTCCCTTGCCTCCCTCCCCCAGGAAATAGGTTCTCCAATCCAGCAAACCCCTTGTTGCAGGGAAAGAGCACAGATTCTGCAAATGAGGCTTGGCAAGTGACAAGGAGAGAGGCCAATCCTACTTTTAGCTTTTGAATCTCAGGCCTGTATGTTTTAGCTATGCAGATAAAAAGCCACCTATTGGTCTTTTGTTCAATATATACGTACTACAGGGTGTCATCTCCAGGCCGGCTTCTCAACTGAGCCTTTCATATGCCATTCCACTCTACCAGGAATTTTATCAATTCTGTCTATGGTATATGGTAGGACCAGCAGGTTCCAGACTATTCCCAATGGTTAAATCCTCACTGTATAATGTGGCTCATGATCCAAGGATATATTAGGCTGGATCCCATGTTTGTAAATCAAGTTTTCTATAATTTCCTGAATGATGATGCTGGTAGAAAAACTGAGGATGGAGAAAGCAAACTTCTACCTGAGGTAGGTATCAATTCTATAGTAAGGACTCACTGGCCCACCTTGTTAGAAGTCCACTGAAATCACCTTGCCACTAAGTGACTGGCTGGACCCCTCAGAGGATGGCACTATATGGAAAGATCAGAGTCAGTTTCTGCTGCTGACAGGTTAGATGATTGAGCCTGGGTGAGAGAGAGCCCCAAGCCACTGGGCCCATGTGTAGTCACCATTCCGGCTTCCAGGAGTCCTCTGGGCATGGGCCTTTTGCGGCTAGCATTGATTTAATATGTAAGGGGTCTTTGTGTGTGCATCACTTCTGCAAAAGGGAGCTATTTTGTTAATAAAACATATTCATTTTATACTTTGGTAATGGCACAGCTATGTGACATATGGTAAAAAAGCTTTGTCTAAATAAATCTAAAAGAGCTTTTTCAATATGGAGTAAGTACTAAGTGATAAGAAAGTGATAAAAACTCTAAGCAACATATTTTCATTTTTTGTAACACATGAAATAACAGTGTGTCTTGCCTTGGATGGCATCTCAAAAATCAATGAAATATGATATTAACTTGCTTAAGCACAAGGATCATACTTTTTATCTTATGCTGTATCTCCTCAGCAGTTTAATGCTATATTTTGATTGAGTGTATATTATAAACATTATTATAGTGATTTAATTTTATTAAATTAGAAATAGTCAAATAATAATTTTGGTCTTTTCCTGGGCAAGTGAAACTTTGAAGAGTCTTCTGTTAGATTGTGTATATATCTGCAAAATGTTTTTTTATTTTTATTTTTAGAGTATCTAAAGATTTTTAGAGCTTCTCTGACCAGGTGATAGTATTTTCTTGGTTTAAACGATATATAGATGTATTTTATGTATTTCAGGTTTTTCACATTTCTTTATGGCGCTTAATGAAAAAAGTTCAATTAACAAAACCTCTTCCAAACTTCAAATTTGCATTCCGTGCTATGGTTTTGGACCTGGAGTTACTTGATTCCTCCTTGGAGGAGGTTTCTTTAGGTACTGATTAATTTTAGATATCTAATCAAGGAATTGCTAGCCTTATATAAGATAAATAATTTGAGAAAAGTGCACTGGAAGTGTTTGTGGTGTAGGTAGGACAGGTCTGCATGGGCAGTCATGGAGTTCTAGCTATGCTCTGGGAAGCTCCGGAGTTGCGAGGATCTGAGACGTATGCCCTACTTCCAATCCCTGCCATCCATACTTCCAGCAAAACCCCAAATTTCCCTGTTTTATCTGTTTCTAACCTTAAAAAATGTGAAAGTCCCTAATCTATATGATATGATTTGAGGAATGCTGGGAAGATCCTCCAACCCAAGAAACTACCCGCCTCCCCTTCCCATGCTCTGTTCTCACAATTTTAACATTTCCTTTCATTTTTTAGAGAAGCCGCTGGCTATTGTCAGAGAGGAATCAATAGTAGTAATTCACTAAGGTGTCACTATTTCATGTGTTTCCCTCCTCTAGAATGTTCACATTCAAAAAAAAAAAAAAGGACCACCTGCAATGGGCAGTGTTAAATATGATGAAAAATCTCCCATTGTGCCATTTCATATGTCAGAGGGCTTTGGTAGTTAAAGGCACTGAAACTTGGGGAAGGAATTAAATATGACTTTCAGCTCAAAGTTTTTTTCTCTTTCCAGCGGAATGGGTAGACATTAAATATTGTATGCCAACAAGTGATAAAGAGTATTCTCCTGAGGAGGTAGCAGCAGCAATTAAAATTCAAGCCATGTGGAGAGGGACTTACGTTAGATTACTTATGAAAGCCAGACTACCAGTTATAATTTTTCAAATGTTTATAAAATGAACTTGTGTATGTAAGAATGAATATTTGTTTATGTATGTTAATGGAAAGTATTTTAGAGTCCCCTTACTTTATGGCTTTCCATTTTGATAGGAAAAATCTGACCTCTAATAGAATTCTTCCCTTATATTGAAACATTTCCTTGTAAAAATGTGTCTATTTGAAACATTTAATGACAATAGTCAAAATGTTTAAGCAGTAAAAACTTCAGATATACAAAGGTAAAAAGTAAAACCTATTTTGCATAGTTAGCGATAGTAAAATGTTAGAGTTGTCTGATTTTTGTTTCTTTTCCTGTTAGAAAAAAATATATGCATTCATCAAACTAAATGTATGGTGCCTTAATCCGTTTTGTGCACCTATTATGGAATACCACAGACTGGATAATTTATAAAGAACAGAGATTTGTTTCTCACAGTTCTGGAGCCTGGAAAGTATGAGGGAATTCTTGCTGCATCATGCTGTGGTGGAAGGTGGAAGGGCAAGAGCACATGTACATTAGCGCAGGAGGGAGAGACAAAGAGATACAGAGAGAGAGAGAAAGAGAGGTGGGGAAGGGGTCCAGAACGCATCCCTTCGCTGGGAACCCACTTCCTCCATAACTAACCCACTCCCTAATCATCTCCAAGGTCCCACCTCTCAACACTGAAGCATTGGGGATTAAGTTTCCAACATGTGAACTGTCAACATAAGTGGTTGACATGATTTCACATTCAAGCCATAGCAGATGGTGAAATATGCTTTTTGGTGTGCATATATGTTGCGAAATCATATTTATACAATGGTTTATTTCCCTTTTTAGAGACTGAAAAACTTGAGCAATTTAATAATATACTTAATAATGTTTGCATTTCTTTCACTCAATACATATTTATTGAATAACTCTTCTGTGTGTACAGCAATGTTATAGATTCTGGCCTTATGGAAATCAATAAAAAAAACAAGGTTTCTGCTCTGGTGAATCTTGTATCTAGTGGTGGTAAGCATACAATAAATAAGAAAATACATTAAGATATCAGTTTTAGATACTGGTATGCACATGAAGAAATTAAGATAAGATAATTAGAAAAAGAAATGCCAGTTTCCAATATGGTAAATTTCAGGCACTTAATATGGATTCACATTTTCTTGTTAAATCAACTACTTTTAAGCCATCTGCAGATGATGCAGTGGATTGAGCTCTATCCAGATTCTATTAGCCATTGCTCTTTAGAAAATCTGGATGGATTACTTTTTCTGAGAAAAGATCTTTCATAAAAAAATTTTTGGTGTAACAGAGATCTCTATATGTAAATTCTTTGATGACTATCTTAAATTAGATCAAAGAACATTTTATGATTTTTAAACTGAAGATGAAGGGAAACAGCATAACATGGTGAGCAGAGTTCTTGAATAGAAGTTTATAGCTCTATATTAAATATGATTTTTTCTGCTAATAAAGCTCATGACTTTGGATACTATCTTATTTATGAGTTTCAACTTCACTTGTAAAAATGAAGGCTGTGGACAAGACGATATTTTAGACATCTTATAGCTTTAATATTGTTACTTTTATTATTATTTTTAGATACAAAAGAAAATATCAGTGTTGCAGGTACTCTTCAAAAGGTTTGGGCTATATTGGAACCGAATTTAGAACAGTATTCACTTTCACTCTTAAGGTAAGGCAGTAAAATGATATTTCTTATGGCAGTAAATTGGTATCCTTCAAAGTTCAGTTTGAATGCTAACATATTTACTGAGTTTTCCCAATCACTGAAGCTAAAACTGCCATTGCTTTTGAACTTCCATGATATTTTATCTGAAACATTTCTATGGTACTTGCTACTTTTATTTATGTCTCAATTGCATATATCTAAAATTCTAAGCACACATCTAAAAAATTCTGAAAAGCGGAACAGTTTCCCAATCTTATGGTGCTGACAAGACAAAAAATAGAGTTTAGGACCTTGTAGAAGAAGGCATCCCAGTAAACAATTAAAGTAGTCGGGTGAAATCCTTGGAGGACAACAGTCTCTAAAAGGGGGCAAATCAGCAGTAGGTTGAGCCTTAGAAAAGCTGCATTCTAGCCATAAGTCATGTCCAAGAGACGGGATAATCTGAACAAAACTAATTGAAAATGACACACACACACACATATATATAAGCAATTGAAATATATTATTTTGAAAGAAGCAGACCCTCTGGAGATCCAGATGTTGTTGGAGGTGACAGAAGAAAATTTCTAAAAAATTTCTATGATGAAAATGCCCAAGAAAATAAAAAATAAAGGAAGAGAAAATAGATTAAAAGTTTGAGAATTTAATTAATAAAACACAGTCAAATGCAAATTACATAAATGAACATTTTTATAACTGAAATTAAGAACTAATTCATGGGTTTAATAACAGATTAGGCAGGATAGAAGAAGAGATTAGTGAACTGGGAAATAGGTCAATAAAAAGTATCCCAGCTGAAGCATAAGAGAAAATGAGTAAAAAATAAGGAAATAGCATGAGGGACAGATGGAACATGCTCGGAAAGTCAAGCATATATATAATTAGCGTCCCAGAATGTAAAAGATAATAGCTGAGAACTTTCCAAAACTGATAAAAGGCATCAACTCATATTCTCATATTTTCAAGAGACTCTGTAAACCCCCTGCAGGAAAGATTTAAAATAAACAAACAAACAAAAAAACAAAAACAAACCACCACCAACAACAAAAAAACACTACACCTCAACTCATTGGTGTCAAACTGCTGCTGCAAATCAAAGACCAAAAGAAAAGGCTTACAAGCAGCCACAGAAATAAGAAATACTATCTTCAAAGGACAATCACACTAATTAGCTATATGTAGGAGTAAATTCATGACAGTAGTAATGCAAAACCCAGGCAGGTTTTAAAAAGTTCTAAGCAATATTACAAATAAGAGTAATAATTAAATTACTACTGTTTAAAGTAATCATTTAGATAATACTCTAGTAGGAAAGGGTTGCATGATGTACTCTCTAGTGTTATGCAGTATGGCTTATCTAGTGAATTATGAATAAATAAGATTAATCTTACTTATATACTTTTCAGAGAATAGAAAAAGAAGAAACATTTTCCAACTCATAACCTTGACACAAAAATTCAAGGACAGTATAAGAAATGAAACTGCAAACAAATCACCCTCTTGAACATAGATGCAAAAATTATGTAATAAAATATTAGCAAACCAAAATTGGATTTGTCTAAAAATAGTAGTACCTCATAATTAAGTGGGTCTCCCCATCCCTAGTCATGCAATGGTGGTTTAATATTAGAAAGTTAGTCACTGTAATTTAGCATATTAACAATAAAAAGGGACAAAAGATTTAGTCATATAGATGGGTTCAGAAAAAGCATTTGATATAATTTAAAATAACTTCAAAATTCAAAAATCTTTTGGCAAACAAGGATTAAAAAAGACCTTCCTTAATATATGAAGGAATCTAGTATAAAAACAAAACAAAAACTAATGCAAACACAATTAGTAATGAAATTTTTGAAAGCTTTCCTCTGAATTTGGGAATGAGAAAAAGATGCCTACCCAACCACTTCCATTCAAGGCAATCCTGAAATTCCAAGAAGGGCAAAAATACAATAAAGTAAAATAAAAGTCACTAGAATTTAAAAGGATAAAATAATACCTCCACTGTTAACAGATGATTTGATTGTGTGTAGACAAAATAATAAAAAATCTACATGAAAGCTGTTAGAATTAAGACAAAGTGCTACTGCTGCCTTCAAGGCCAATATAAAATAATTGAATTTCTGTTTCTAATCAAGAGACAAATAGAAAGTTATATATAAAATATGTAAAAATTTAAAATAGCCTAAAATTAATGAAAAACAATGATGAACCAAATACCAAAATTGTAACTAAAGATAAAATCCAGCTTTACACTTGCCCAACCCCAAGAGTGACTGCCTCGTTCACCTCACCCTAATCCTGGCCCACAGGTGCCGTTATTGCCTGATAATGCCAACGTTATTAACTTTTGCTTTAAGAATGCCTGTTTTCTAAAAGGAGTACACTTTTGCCTAAAATTCTAATTGTATGGCTGTACACAGAGAGCACAAACCTTTTCCAAGTTGCTTCTGCATTTGGAATCATGGTAGGGCCTACCATAGGATGATTTCTGGCTCAAATTCTATACCTAATTTTTGTGAAGGATTTGCTATTAATAGAAAAGGAGCTCCCCTATTAAGGAGTCAGATTAGACCAAATTAAAAGTAATTCTTAATTGAGCCTCAATCTTGCAGCTGTCGGGGATGTCTCTCAGGGTCATTCAAGATATTCCACATAGTACAGCAGGATTGTGATGGCCTTATGTTTATTAGGATTTCCTGAGGTATGTGAAAAAGCATAGAATGTATGAGGGCAACAGTGACAATCTGGGAAGACTCTAAATCCCACCCTTATTTTACAATGGTGGCATGTCCCATTGCATACAATTCCCTCTGTGAACTGCTTAATTCCTGTGTTGGCACAGCCATTTGTAAATGTGTAGATTTGGCCAGCTCTAATACAGAGGTTCTCTGCACTAACAGACACATTGTAGTTCGTAGCTAAGGTGACCATGTATTGATCATCCAAACTGGGACACTTTGACAAGGAAAGATGGAGAACTATTCATAGTTATACCAGGACTATAAACCACTACTATCCTGGGCAAACCGGGATATCTGGTCACCATATTCTTGGTTCTTGTCATCATTTTCAAAGGCTTTTTAGATCCCCTTCAAGTATTACCCTGTTAATTTCCTCCTACTGACAAAGACCAATGATCAAATGGAGCATGTGAATTCTATCCTCCATAAGGACCTCCATGGCTTGTCTTCCCACTGACAATCAGTGAGACCATCTGCCTTCTGGAAGACAAGAACACCTCCAGCTCTGTCTAGACCTCTAGCAGAGAATGGTTCTCTATGGCCATAATGGCTTCCATCTGGCTAATGCCTTCATTGTATAAAGGACCCCATAGTCCTGGTGTTACTAAGACTAGATCCAGTTTCTGGCTGAGTAGGAGGGATAAGACCTGGAAGATCCATCACACCATCATTTCCATCATGTTTTGGAATATGCCACAACCTTCCAGTGGGCAAACACGGAGAAATCTCAGCCCATAATCATTTTAACCATAGCATGCTCCACTCCCTCATGCACCAGAAATCTTGCAGAAGGAAAACTGTAGCTATCTCCCCTTGTTCATGCTCTCGGTTTTGTTAAATCTATTTTTCCAAACCTGTTTCTAACTTTAAACTCCATTCTCATCTCTACTCTATATCTCAGTTCCAGACCATTCAGTGACTCTCACCCAGTTTTATTGCTGGTTTGCCTGCTTCTAGTTTTCTTATCCTTATAGTTTGAACTTTGGTTCTGATTTCCCACCTATAAACTTTGATAACTCCCTTGATCATGAATTACATTCTCCTTTAACTAAGAGCTTCAGGTAACCTTGAGCACCTTTGAGAGACATCTGTTATGGTTGACCTAGAATGGGTTCCCCTGCTTTGGCACCAGGTACCATGGGCCACACAACCCCCCCGCCACGTTGATCAAGAACTCAATCCAGCAAACAATGTTCTATAATACTTTATATTATCTTTTGCCTATTTCTTTTTTGTAAATAGAGTTTATTTTAAAAGTGGCTATTGCCATTGATACTTAATATATTTTGACACTTCTAGACTAATGTTTAAAAGCAAGTGCAAGTCTATGGAATCTTATTCATGCTATCAAGATGAAGAAACTAAGATTGCTTTTGCTGACTATACTGTGACCTATCAAGATCAGCCACCAAATACTTGGTTTATAGTATTCAGGTAAGTCTATATACTGGCAGTATTCATATCTATAGAGTTTTATTTATGATAGTAGTAACAGTCTTGGCTTCTAGGTTGCTTTCATGACTTAGTTAAAATTCTTCCAAAGTTGCTACCCTTGAATGAGATATTATAGAAATTTTTATTTATGTTTCTTTCATCAAAATATGAAGAATGTTAATTATTATATGCATGAAAAAATAATATAACACATTAATATGCTTTTAGTATAGAAAGATATTCTTTTATTTCTAAGCAACAGCATATTTGGTAAAAGTCACAAATATAAAATGGAATTTATTAGTGGAGTTCTCATTTACATGAAAATAGCATATAATAGTAATTTTTAAAAGAAAATAATATGTATACCTTATACTTATTTGGAATTTTAGACTTTTTTAAAATTTCTTGGCATTAAGCCTAATTTCAGACTTTCTTTAAGATCCATGTCAAGGGAAAGTTTGCTTTTATAATTACAGGGAAACATTTTTGGTTCCTCAAGATATGATTTTGCTTCCCAAAGTATATACTACACTTCCAGTCTGCATGCTACATGTTGTTAATAATGACACAATGGAACAAGTGCCAAAGGTGTTCCAAAAGCTGGTGCCTTATCTTTATACCCGGAATAAGGTAGGTTTAAAGTTTGTTTTCCCCATCTAATAGAATGGCAGTGAAAATCCTTCAGTTTATAGAGGAGCCAGGAGAAGGTAGGGCGGAGGTGTTTTCAATCTACTTAACAAGAAAAGGGCCCTGGTCTTTCCTTATAGAAGTCCCATTTATTTGACAACATGAGATACTTAATGTGAATGCTAGAGCATTCATTACCTCTCAGCTCTCTTTTTTTCCCCTCCTCCCCAAAGAAAATATGACAAAAAGAAAGCATTAGAAGTTCTAATTATTGAAATCATAAAATCATATAAATCCTTAAAACATAAATGGATCTAAAGAGCTCATTTAGTCATATGTCTAAACCAAATGACTGTCTCTTTTTCCCACTGGGTTTTTATTCTACTGCTCTGTATTTCAGAAAATTGGATTACACAGCCACCCACCCCCTCCCACCCCCATCCCCATAGTCTTTTCTAGGGCTATATAAATTCCTTCAGGGGCCAGAAGCACTTGGCATGTTACTCCTGTGGAATGATAGACCCTGATCGCTGACCTTCACTCAAACCACATTGCCTCTCTGTTTATTTAAATCCCATACTCGTGTTTTAGGGATTCATGACAAAGGATGGTGTGTGCCTGGACTGGAAACAAGAGATCTGTTTTAGCTCTGATTTTCTATTCTTCAGCTATATAGCTTTGAACTTCATTTTTCTCTTTGCGTTGTGGTTGGACTTGACTTCTGAGGCTCATTTCAACCTTTGATTCTATACATTATTTTGAATGAATTAAGACACACTTATTTAGTGGATACTGGTTTTGTAGGAATGAAAAATAAGTTAAAAACGTGTTAACTATATAAAAAAACCTAAAACACTTTTGAGCTGTTTTAGAGATTTTATGAAACTTTTTAAAAATCAAAGCAATTACATTCTTGATGAAATTGTTTAATCTAATTGATATGTATACATATGTATATACATACATATGTATATACACATTAGTAGTTTCAAAATTTTATTTTTACTAATTTTTTTTAATAATTTTTAAAACATATATGTTTTATTAAACTCTTAGCATTTTTTTCTATTGGTTTTCATGAGATAAATTTTCTTGATATTGCAGTCAGATTTTACCAAATTTGAAGGTATTATCAAATTGTAACAGGCTTAAATTATTTTTACTCTCTATTAGATTTGGTAAGTTTCACATTTACATTTTATGAGAAAAATCTGATGAACATTAATATTTTTGTGTGTAGTTATTTATACTTGGAATTATACACTTAAACATAATTTTAAATACTCATTTGATTAAAGTCAATGTATTGATGTTTTTATTTATAATTATGATATTTTTATTTATACTTACTTTCCTTAATTGTTTTTGAAAGGATATTCATACTTCTCTTAAAAACAGAGCAATTTGCTAATAGAAATCAGTTTCTGCACATCAAACATATATTACCATCTTTGGCTCATACAATTTCCTTTTACACTATACTTATTCTCCTCTATGTACTAATTAATTATATTTTATTGAAAATTGCAGTTTTGTGAAATTTATCTTTTTACAGCAGAAAACCTTGGGTTAAACCAGACACTACAGGGGAGAACAAGTTCTTCAACAACAGACTAGTCTTCACACCAGTGTATTATTTTTTGAATGTTTGTTTTTCTCAGTTTGACCTAGATTTCTTTTTTGAATAGAAATAATTTATTTAACTGTGAT
The DNA here is from genome assembly GCF_020740605.2 of Lemur catta. Classification (NCBI taxonomy): domain Eukaryota; kingdom Metazoa; phylum Chordata; class Mammalia; order Primates; family Lemuridae; genus Lemur; species Lemur catta. The sequence continues at coordinate 768,789 of NW_025423736.1, forward strand.
TAGAAATAAAAAGTCCCAAAGATCAAGATCAAAAAGATGATTTCATTTAAAGGGTGACTGTCAAGGCCATAGATGTCATCAAAATCGAGAAATGAGGTTTACTTCACTAGATAAAGTATATTAATATTAGTCATGGATGCTTAATTTTGGAAAGGACCTTTAGCATTTGGTTGACTCAAATAGGAATCTGATTGTTATTTACATCTAGCATACTTTGGTTGGTTGGGTTGGGTTTGTTTTTTATTTTAGTAACTCCACTAAAGACTTATTTCTTTAGACTAAGCTTGAATTTTTTTTTTTTTGGATAGTTCTAAATGATGCATTTTGAGTTAATATGCAGAACATTCCATCTCTACTTAACTATTATTTTTAAATTGTAAATTGGATCACGCCAAACACACTTATTTCCTCTCTCCTGTCTTTTCTATTCTACCCTTTCAACTCTAGATAGCTCTGTTTAGGGGAAAAAAAAAAAAACAGAGAGATTGGGGAGGAGGATATAAAATTGTGTGACTAGAAGCAGTGATCCCTTTTGTGGTGCAGTTTTCCTCTCTTCTTGATTCTTTATCTTTGAACATTTCTCCAAATTTTCAACATCGCTGCTAAAATGTGGTTCCCAGAACTGAACGCTGCCTCTGAAGGGAATTCTGACACACTTAAATGTAAAAAGGATCATTACTCCATTGTTTTGTATCTTATGATTGCATTCGTGTTGGGCACCTGCAAGGCATGTTGATATTGTGGTCTCAAGAGACAACTGAATGTTTTTGGCTGGGTAGGTAGTGCCTAACTGGTAACCCTAGGCAGGAACTTTGTGGCTAACTCATCAAGAGGCATCCTGGCCCATAGGAAATTCACCAGAGGCCTTGACGTACGCCTTCCCGAAATCCATAACACCATGCCTGCAATATTTACCTGATTTTGTGTCTTCTAATCTTATTTTTAAAAATGAAGTTTTTGTTCCCAATAAACTCACATTGGCTTTTAAGAATGCTTTGTTCTTTTGGGTTCTCTCATGAGATATCTTTTTTATGATCTGCTGTAGAACCTTGATAAAGACCACTATTAAATTTACTAGTTTGTGGTTGCAGAGTACATATTCTTCTTCAATTTGAAAAATCAAAATTGTTCACTCTGTTTTTCTCATAATTCCTTGAAGACCACATAATGTCTTTGTAATGTAATGTAATTCAGAGTACTCATCTATGAGATCTCTCAGTACTCAGTATGAGTATGTAATTCTTTTACTCTGAGAGTCTTGAATCCATTTATAATAGCCAGGTTCTATCTTAAAATCCTATCACTGGTTTAGCTATAGATTTTCACTTACTGATATCTATCCCACTATTTTATAAATTTTTTTCTCTTACAATTATTCTGTGAGTCTGGACAAACACAAAGTAGGAGTCCTGTAATTTTGTTTTGCTTCTTTAATGCATTAGTACCATAAGCTCGGATAATAATAAAAAAGCAACAAATCTGTGCATTACACTTTGCAAGTAAAAATGCTTTAGCATATATGATTTATCTTCCTTTTTTTACTCACCCCAAACATAATGTCAAAAGGTCCTTCTTGGTGTTGCCAATTATCATTTCATTATGAGTTAATATTCCTAGATGTCTATTGATTTTTTTTTTCTTCATTCTGGCTTGTATGTATCTAATCTTTGTTTCTGGAAATCTAAATATGTCAGAGAACTTCCTCTTTAACAGAGAACAATTGGAAGACAAATCTGCCTTTTTATTCTTTATTAGGGGCATCTGAAATTATAAACTCAGAATTACTTTGAGGCTTTGCATCTTATTATGATATCATGCTCTTGGTTCATGGACTTATTGCCCAGATATCCAGTTGTGTTGAACAAAGCTGCTCCTTACCATAAACTAGGCACTTTCCCAGGTTCTTTAGCTGCTGCTTTTCCCCACCCTAAGGAGCTCATTTCCAACCGTACATCTGGGTTCCAAGGAATCAAATCAGCTGTTAATTCCATAGCTTTACCTGTCATCTCAAGGGAACTACATTTCTACGAACCCTTATGCTTTTCTCACTTCAGTATTTTAGAAAGATGAATCTGAGAGACAGGAAAATCAAATCAGAACCTATTGGACCACTCCAGGATGATGCGATGATAAAAATTTACCTTTGGAAGCATTAGAAGAATTAGGAAAAAAGCAGTTATCATCTACTACAGTTAAGCACTTTAAATACAGTCAAAGAACTACACAAAGAAAAATGTTAGAATCATTTTCCTGACAACATGTAAGATGGCACTTTCGAAGAGTAATTTCAAAACATTATGCTAGGGATTCTACTGTTCATTGAGAGATCTTGGGATTTGTATGTGTATCGGGATAATAAAACATTTAGTACTGTGACATATTGTACATTTAAGAGGCTAGTAACAATATTACTCATTTCTGCATAATTTCTCTTTCTTATAGAAGGGATACACATTTGTGGCTGAAGTATTTACGGGTGATACATATGTATCAGCCTCACGATGGAAACTGCGCCTCATTGGCTCTTACACTCCACTCCCATGCCTCTCTCGGGACTCTCCATACAATGCCTTCACTATAAAGGAAATCAGAGATCACTACATACCCAATGATAAGAAAATTTTATTCAGGTACAAGTATATGGCCGAAGGGAAAATGCATTCTTTTTAAAATGTTAATATTTTAGGATAAAAATCAATTCTGCAGTAAAATCGTGAGTCAGTTTTTAATTTGAATTTCTATGCTCTTTTGGAAACAATTAATTTAGAGTAATGTGATTATATGGGCATTATATAGGATTAAGCCTAGACGGTTGCATATAATGGTAATGATATTTTCTTTGTCATCATCCTATTTGACTTTAAATATTCTTTGAGACTTTTTAAACATTCTTTGTGACTTTAAACATTCTTTAGCAGAAATAATATAGTATTGCAATTCCCAATCCTCATTTAAAAAATCTGTTTTCTTCCTTCAACGTTTTCTAAGTCTTCTTTGACATGATGGGCTGTTAGGCAGACAGAATTAAAAAATACTATTGAGCTGTGCAACTATTCACAAATTCCACTTCAGACAGAAACACAGTGCACCATTGTCAAAAGCTGATAACAAACTTGTATACTCGACCCCCGTAAACTCTTGCCAACCAGCCTCATGCAGCAGTGGCTCCAGTCAGGCGGGGGAGGTTAGAACTAAATCATGAGCATAGCAGCCATCAATTTAGCCCTTATGGCTTACTAGCTAGTGTTCTAATTGTGCTGGTCAATGTGGGAAGATTTCTAATTGTGCTGGTCAGTCTGGGAGGATTATTTTGTGGAAATTTATTTTATTCTTTGGTATTTTAAATACATTCATTTAAAAAATAAAATAAAAATATAAAAGACAAACAAAAATGTATTAATAAAAATAAAAGGATTTGTTCTGTAAAATTTGGATTCAGTCAAAAGGCCACACTTAAGGACCTAGAAGGCCACATGTGGCCTTAAGGCCGAAGGTTCCCCACTCCTGGGTCAGATGCATGTTTCCAATCTTTTTTGCAAGAGGTTTCCAACCTGTTGGTAAAAGACGAGGATGGAGGCTATGGGTACTACTTTAATTTTTCTGCATTTTTGTGAATCAAGGAAAACACTGTTATCAGGGAAGCTTCCAAGGGCACTGCTTCTGCCAGTTGTGCTCTTTATGTAATGGAAAAGGTTAGTGTGACAGTAGTTTGCAGATCTGTTACAGGGTTTTTTTTTTTTTTTTTTTTGTTTTTGTTTTTTTTGAGACAGAGTCTCACTTTGTTACCTGGGCTAGAGTGAGTGCCGTGGCATCAGCCTAGCTCACAGCAACCTCAAACTCCTGGGCTTAAGCGATCCTACTGCCTCAGCCTCCCGAGTAGCTGGGACTACAGGCATGAGCCACCATGCCCGGCTAATTTTTTTGTATATATATTTTTAGTTGGCCAGATAATTTCTTTCTATTTTTAGTAGAGACGGGGTCTCACTCTTGCTCAGGCTGGTCTCGAACTCCTGACCTCGAGCGATCCACCCGCCTCGGCCTCCCAGAGCTAGGATTACAGGCGTGAGCCACCGCGCCCGGCCTGTTACAGGGTTTAGTGACTTTTAAGTCTATTAAGTTTTATTGGTGCATGGGGGGAGGGGATGGAGGTATAACTACATGATGAGTGCAATGCGCACTGTCTGGGGAATGGACATGCTTGAAGTTCTGACTCGGGGGGATGGGCAGGACATGGGCAATATATATAACCTGAACTTTTGTACCCCCATAATAAGCTGAAATAAAAAATAAAATAAAAAAAGGTACATTTTTAAATTTGGGATTTGATGATAATAAAAGTCCTATACACCTTTTGTTTTATTGTACAATGTTAGGATCTTTTGCCAACATCTATAATAACTAATATTTCTAGGATGTTAGCAGACTTTACAAGGTGGTTTCACTTTTAGGTTTATCATGTCTGAAAAATTATACCATTTCCTTTACTGACTTGAGGGAGAGAGTAATATACTTGATTATAAAGTTAATTTTTTTTTGACAGGTATTCAGCTAAAGTGGCAGTACCACAACTTGTTACGATACAAGTACGCACGTCCAAACCAGATGCTTTCATCAAGCTGCAGGTCCTAGAAAATGAAGAAATTTTGGTGAGCTCCATTGGAAAAGGCCAAGCTATAATCCCAGCATTCAACTTCTTGAGAAGTGATAAAACTCTGAGCTCCCAATGTAAGTGTGCCTTTTTGAACTGCATATTTGCTCTCATAAATAGATGTTTATGTTTGCATGACATCATAAAAATGAAGATAAGATAGCAAGTAACCACTTAAATATGTAAAACTTGATATTATAGTAAAAATTAAAATGCCACTATTGCATTTACATGTCAAATTTGGCTCTGAAAATTAATAGATTGGTTATATGTGTACTTTAAAGACTTTTCACCTTGGAGAAAAATTTATTTTCTTATTACATGAGCTTTCTTAATAAGAAGTAGAATTTTTATTATTTTGAAAGAATCTTTTACTTTTATTTCATTCCCAATTCATGATTTTTAGAAAATATTCTGCATATTAAAGTTAACAGAAACTTTAAAGTTATTACTTTCAATGTAATATTCTTAAAGAGTTATTAAATAAATAAAATAAATTTTTCTGAAATAATGCTTGACAATGATACTTTGAGGTGTATTATTCATTCAGTCACTTTAGTAACTTGATTCTGACTGTAAAAAATCACATATGTCCCAATGCAGAAAATTTGGAAAAATAAATAATTGTAAACAAGGAAATAAGAAATTCTCTATAATCATGCTACCCAGAAAAAAATATTGTTAATATTTTAGCTTTTTTGACAAAACACATTGTAAATAGTTTAGCTTTTATGCCTCCATTCTCCATTTTTGCATTTACATTGTAAAAAAAAATCAGGGTCTTACCTATTTTGCCAATTGATATTTCTTCTTAAAACCATAACGTTTTTCATTTTTTTATGGCAGCGGTTGGGACCTCCAAGCCAAAGGTAAATAAAAGTGGTCACAATCCTGAGATATATATTGTCCAAGTGACTGAACACACTTTATACATTTTGTCCAATTTTATCATTTTTTATGGTGGGAGAATAAGTATAATGCTCGTTACTCTGTTATGGCTGGAATTGAAATTTCCCTGTGTTATTCACTTAGGTTCTCTCAGTACATGTTTGATAAATTAATTAATAATATCCAACATATTTCTCTTTTTATTCCTACCAAGGGTACTTACATTATCTGTTAATTACAAAGTAATAAAAATATAAATTAAAAATTAAAGTGAAAGTCTTTTAAAGTGTGACGACATACACAATGGTGTTAAACTTTAAGAAAGTCAGAGTCAGTGAGGTTATTAATAGCTTAGAGTCATTTGAGTGGTACAAAAATAAAGGAGAAACTGTTGAATTGTTGTATATTCTTTTAGCAATCAATAGTTGTTCAGAATATGTACTACCCTGTGCAGGTAACATACTATTATAGCAGATTTCTCTATTATCAGAATGTTTCCAAGGAGCCAGTCATGTTGGGTTTTATCTCATTAAAACAAAAAGAATTGACGTGTTCCTTTGAGTATTTTATAAAGAGATCTAACCCATGTAGTTAATAAAAATTACATATATATATATAACATGTTTTAAACTAAACTTAAAATTTCTCCTATTCAGCTAGCAAACAAGTTCTTTTATTTCATGCTGCATCCAAGAAAGAACAAGAAGTATATGTTAAGAAGAAATCTGCCCTGGGAAGTCAGAAATCCTATAAGGGTAAACCTGGAAATATAATACAAGACACTGGTCTGCCTCTTTTGGAGGAGCAAACTACCAGTACACCCACCACAGAAGAAATTGCTAGTGTGCCACAGCAGGTATATTTACATTAAAAAGAAGTATTCAGGACTGCTCCTAAAAATCTAATGTAACATAAAAACAATCCACTTCCTGAAAGTTGTCAATATATAATGTGCAAGGTCACCAGTGCATAACCAGAATTGAAGAATAAAACATTCTTGACTGTTTCTCTGTGCCAAGATCTTTAAATACATGGCAAATTTCATCTGTACGCTAACTCAATAGTGTAGATGTAATTATCTAACTTTACAGTTATGAGTCTATATAACTTTGAAGGTCACATAGTATTAATAATAAAGGTCACATATGAAAGGTCACATATTAATAAAAACTAATCTGTATGTGGTTAAAACTACAGGAAAAAAAGGACAATACATGTATTTTAAAGCAGCAGGGAAAAAAAAGACCTGTGCATTGGAAACCAAAAACAGAAAAAGTAAAAGGAATTTAAAAGAAAATACAGTGCCAGAATTATATCCTAATACGATAGTAATTACAATAAATTCAAACAGATTAAATTAATCGATTAAAAGACTAAAATTTTAAAGACATATAACTATAAGTAGTCCAAAATGACACTTTTAAACAAAATGTCAAAGAAAGATTAAAAATACAAAGAAAAATATACCTGGCAAATACGAAATGAGACCTGTGATGATAGTTTTAACGCATCAAGACATATAATTTATAAAGGATAGCATATAAAAATAAAAGGAAGATAAATCAAGTAGATATGAGCATACTAACATATAGGCACTTAACTACCCAAACACAATAAATAAAAAGAAAAAAACTATTAGAACTATGGAGAAAAAAAAAGGAAAGTCAACAATTAACAACTGAATATTTTAATACGGTGGTCCCCAATCCCAGGGCCACAAAGCAGTACCAGTCTGTGGCCTGTTAGGAACCCGGCGGCACAGCAGGAGGTGAGAAGAGGCAAGCGAGTGAAGCTTCCTCTGTATTTATAGCCACTCTCCATGGCTGGCATCACCGCCTGAGCTCCGCCTCTTGTCAGATCATTGGTGGCATCAGATGCTCACAGGAGTACGAACCCTACTGTAAACTGCGCATGTCAGGGATCTAGACTGCATACTCGTTATGAGAATCTAACGCCGGATGATCTGAGGTGGAGCTGAGGCAATGATGCTAGCACTGGACAGCGGCTGCAAATACAGATTATCTTTGCTAATGCAGAGAGGTTTGACTGCACAGAGAACATAATACATCAAATCAGTGAGTGGCAGGTGACAATGTAATAATAATAGAAATAAAGTGCACAATAAATGTAATGCGCTTGAATCATCCCCAAACCAGCCGCCCCTCTCTTTCCCACCCCACCGCAATGCCCCGTGGAAAAGTTGTCCCCATAAAACTGGTCCCTGGTGCCGAAAGTGTTGGGGACCACTGTTTTAACACATTCCTTTCAGAAACTGGAAAGATCAAGCTGAAAAACAAAATAAATATGATCGTGAGGATTTGAAAAATCTAAGTATAAACTTAATAGCTTAGGCATCTATATAAAGCACTTTGCCTAGTAAATGAAGAACATATTTTTCTTGGCACGTACAGAATATTTTTTTAAAACTATCCTGTAATAGGCAATAAATGGAAGCCTCAATAAAATCCATACTATCTATATCATATAGATATGTTATCTGGACATAATGCAATAAACTAGAATAATTAACAGAGAGTTTCAAATCCCATAAATGTGAAAACTGAAAGTATATTAAATAATCCTTTAGCTAAAAAAGAATATCAAAAAAGGAAATTATGAAATACATAAGATTCAATAAAAGTAAAAAAACTATAAATCAAAATTCATAAGCAACATCTAAAATAGCATTTAGTGGAATGCTAATTTTAGATTAATTCATTAGGAAGCATGAATAATCAAAAACAAATGAGATAAGCTATTGTAATAAAAGGGAAAAAACAAAATAGTAACTCGAAGATAAAAGAAAATGGATTTTAATAGAAAATAGACATCAGTGAAATGGGGAACAAAAAATAAATTAGATTAATAAATTCTAAGCTACTTCTTTTAAAGATTAATGAAGTAGACATACTTCTAGTAAGACCAATCAAGAAAAAGAGAGAGAAAAATACATAAATTAACAAAATACAGAACAAAAAATAGGGTGGAGGTGAAATTACAGACAACAGGTTTAAAAAATATTAAGTGTTATAAACAACTCTGCCAACAAATTCAAAACCTATGGGGACCAAGCATGGGCTGCCCTTGGGGAAAGAGGATCTGGGATCCAGCTGATGCAGTTTTATGGCTTGTCCTTATGTATATATTTTTAAATTATTATTTAAATAGATAATATAGTCATGTAGATTAAAAGGAAACCTCAAAAGATACAAAAAGATTTGTCTCATTTTTAATCAAAAAGATACTGTATCAGCACCAAAAAAAAAAAAAAAAAAACCTATGGGGGAGGGGGAACACATAAGTTCCCGGGGGCAGAGGAGAATCAGCAAAGCTGATTCACAAGAAAATAGAAAATCTAAATAAAACAAGAAAGAATAATAAAATTGAAATGATAATCCAAAGTCTTCTAAGTCTTCATTTTCCAAAAATCCATAGGCCCAGCTCTAACAAACTTTCAAGGAGTAAATTGTTCTAGAAAACAAAAAAATTATACATATTTTCAAAGGCTTTTTAAGAGATTAATGTAATCCTGATTCCAAAACCAGATAAAAGTAACACAAAAAAGTGAATAAAATTCATTTATAAACATGAGTGAAAAATTACAAAGAACATAATAGGTAACAATTCCACCAGTGCAGAAAGTGATCAGGGAGCATTCATCTCAGGAATTCAAAAGTGTTTTGCTGTTAAAAAATGTATCAGTATTAGTCACCACAGTAATTTTGACTAGATGAAAATATATAACCCTGAAACATGTAAGTTCAATACTTATTATGGATTTCTCAAAAGTGCTCTTAGCAAACTAGCATAGGAGAAAACTTTTCAACTGTAAATGTTACATATCAAAAATCTTAAACTTAATGGAGAAATATTATATACAAAAACATCACATTAATGTAGATAATTTAGGTATATTCCTATTAAAATTCAAATAAGAAAGAATGTCCACTATCATTGCACAGACCAATAATGCAAGAAAAAAAATAAATAAAAGAGTATTCGAAATAATCACCGAGTTATTTACAGATGATATAATAGCAAGATTGTCAGAGACATTAATAATAGCAAATACTTATATATTTCCTTACTCATCATCCACTATGCACCTGGTACTGTGTATACACATAGATCTTTAATTCTCCCATCAACTCTTTTTTTTAAATTTTTTTATTTCAGCATATTACGGGGGTACAAATGTTTAGGTTACATATATTGCCTTTGCCCTACCCAAGTCAATGCTTCAAGAGTGTCCACCCCCAGACGGTGCACAGTGCACCCATTAGGTGTGTATATACCCGTCCCCTTCTCCCCCCTCCCATCTGCCCAACACCCCACGAATATTACCACTATATGTGCAACTCTTGAAGTATTCTATCCTTGTTTAACAAAGAACCTGGAGCACAGAGAGCTTAAATGACTTGCTCAAGGCCAAACAGCTGGTTTGTAATGAAGTAGGACTTCAAAGCAGACAGCTCCAGCCCCTGAGGCCATACTCTTAATCACCACACTGCAGGTTCTAAAACTTACAAAAACTGGCAGCCTTTCTTTACAGTAGCACTATGTATTAGACATTAGAATAGGATCCCTTTCATAATAGCGACGAAATTGTAAAATATCTAGGAATTAACCAGTAATGCATCAATTCTCTATAGAAAAACTTAACACTTCAATAAAGGACATAGAAGATGATCCAACCAACTGGAGAACTTAGATGACTTGAATAAATAGAGAAGTATTTCATGTTTCTCACAGAGGTGACACAATGGTATAAAGACACCAGGTATCTCCAATTTACTTTTAAATTCAATGCAATATCCATCAAAATTCCAACTGTATTTGTCAGAAATTTTATAAACTTACTCTAACATTCACAAGACTTAATAACAATTCACAAATAGTTAAGTCAACTTTGAAAAAGAAGAGCAAAGTATATCTTAATATTTCTAAATATTGAGATGGTAAAAAGCCATAGAAGTAAAAATAGTATTAATTAGTGCAAAAATAGGAAAATGAGGCAATGGAAGAAAGTAAAATATGAATATATCACGTTTGCAAGGAAATTTAATATATAATTAAAGGCAACACCATAAATCACCAGAGAAAACATGGACTGTTGAGTGGATAGTGCTGGGAATATTACCTTTCCATGGAGAAAAATAAAACTAGACCATTAGCTAACAGCATGAATAAAGGCAACTTCCAGATGTATTGGAGATTTCATTGTAAAATTTTAATCCATAAACGTAATAAAATAATAGATGATGTAGGGACCATTTTTTGTGCCCTCAGCACAAAAAGAGAAAACCCTAAAGACCAAAGCTTTGAAAAAAATACTGAAACTCTTTGGTTATCTGAGAAATGCAAAATATAATAGCAGTGAGATTCCACTTTATACCAATTGCACTGGCAAAAATTAGAAAGTTAGGTAGTAGCAGGTGTTGGTGGGGATGTGAGGATATTAAGCTTTTATAAATTGTAGTGTTACAAAATTTTGGAGAATAGCTGGGATTATTTAAATTATGATCATATGATCCAGAAAATTATACATTTATCATGTGGCTAGAATAATAAATTATATTAGACACATACTGTGTCTATTCCTATTGTTTGTTCTTAAACACTGCATTTTATTTCACAGAATTACAAGTATATTATACAGTGTTTGGTGTTATATAACAGTTGGCCTCTCACTGAAAATCAGCTGACGTTTGTTCAAGCACTAAAAGACTTAGAGAAAAGTGATACCAAAGGTATGTCACTCTAAATGTTCACACATGCACTTACATTTTATGTAACTATTTGATAGTAAATTGATCATGTAATTATTAAAACATATTGCTTATCATTTCTATTCTATATATTGTGGCATTTCCTTTTGTTAATTGATTACATATTTCAACATTTTTACTGCATGGTTTATGAGAAATAAAAATATATGTTTAATTTAATTTAATTTAAGCACATTTTGTCTAGTAGGTAAAAATTTTACTCTGAAGAATCAGTCTTAAATGTCATGTTTATAAATGTTTAGGCAATTTGATTAAATTAAAAATAACAATATGTCAGCAGCTATGCATCAATTATATTTACAACTCAACCTATGTGCTCTAATTTTAAGTATATGATATATTTTAGAAAAATTCAATTACTAATGTCTTCAAATTATCAATTTAGTTTGCTTTTAAAATATAAATACTTTATATAAAGAAATTGGTCAGGTGCTTTTTTATTAATAATTACTATGTTGGTGACCTAATTTAAATTTTATATTCATTCAGAAGTCATTGTTGCTCCACTTACTCATTTAAACTCAACTTTTAATTTCTATGAGAAATATCACATATAATTTGATTTTTTTTCAAAAATTTCACATCTTTATAACCCATGATAAAAAATAAGGCCTGAAATATGGCTATGTACTACCTAGGATATTTCCGTTATAAATTTTTAGCAAGCTTGGTCTCTGGTTAACATGAGGCAACAGTGCCACCTTTAGTATATTTCAGTACCTAAGTTTTAGTAAAAATTGCTTACTGAGATGGCTCACTTTCACTTAAGAACACAGAAGACTGGAGCATCTTGAGCAAGTAGCACTTAGTGATGTCATTCGCCTTCATATATAATTAGTGGTGATATGATCTTAAATTCCTTTTGCCAATATGTTACACTTTTATGTTGCTGACCTGTGCCTTTGAAGTTCTAATCCGTTTACAAAAACAAAAATAAACTTTGTCATTCTCAAAAATATTAGGTTTTAAGTCCCACCCAATTTTATTAGCAGAATTATAATATTTCCTTTACTTAATTCCTTCTTTGGCTCAATGAATGCCTGGTGTATCCAATTCAAGGTCTTTGAAGAAACCAAACATTATTAAACATACATATATGTATCTTTATATATACTTACGTATAAAAAGGGATTTTTCTGTTTATATTTACCAAGTATGATAGTACTTGACAAATGTACATTTTGTTCTAATTCTAGTTTAGAAATATGTAAATGTTCAAATCCCAACCAGATTTGATTCCTGAATACATAAAAAATCTAAGCACTGAATTTTAATCATAAAAACAAAATTGCATTTTTAACTTTTTATAAGTTTTATTATCTACTGAAGATTTCTTTCTACTATATTCTGGATATGTGTAATATAAGAGGAGACCTAAAAGCATGATGTTAAAGGCTTTTTAAATTCATTTTATCAACAGATACTCCTTGAGCACTTCCTCTCTGAAAGGGGTATATTAATTTATTCCAATAATCATTTCCTCTAGAGGTCTCCTAATTACATGAATATATAACATGAAGTCATATTTTTAATAATTTTTTAACAGTAAGATGTTTTTTCTTGCATCTTACTGCTACATATGCTCTCAACACGTACAGATTTTCTTGTTTTTTGTCCCCACAGTATCCTTTTATCAACTTTATGGTCTTAACAAACCAGAGTTTTACAGAAGAGACTCACAGAGGCTGTGCGACTTTCCCAACCTCATGTGGCTAATTATTTGCCTATCTGGGCTTTGCCCCTAGGCTTCCAAACTTTGGACTCAGTGTTTTTTCTATCAGAGATAGAATTATTTTGAATATTTTTTTTGAGAAACATTGGTTGGACAAGTATAAATTACTACAAATTCCAAATTAATGACTTTATAATTGTATCAGAGACTGGTATATGAGAAATACAGTTCTTTTTTATTAAGATTGTCTTAAATGGACAAATCATAACTGTATATAATTATGAGGTACAATGTGGTGTTTTGATATATGTATATGACGTGGAATGAAAGCTTTACATATTAAACAATCTGATGAGTACATATTATCAGTTCAACATTATATTAGCTGAAATTAGCGATTTAAAATGAGGGATATCATGATATTCTGGCCTTGAAGAACTTATAACAAAGGAGAAAAGGTTACCCTCCATTATGCTATTTATTAAAGAATATGGAAATTATTATATTCTCTATATTAATAATGTAAAGAGAGAGGATGGCACACACTGCTGTGTGCCTGACACTTCAGTAGGTGCTTTGTGAATGTAAACTTGAGTATTATAATATGCTAATTTCAGTGGAATCAAATACACCTAAATGTATGACTCAAACACTGAGAACTGTGGGTAGTAGAAAAGAAAGTTGCAGAAATACTTCATGGGGCAGCTTGAGATTCAATTTCAGCTGACATTTGTTAAGCATCTTAAAACCCCAGAATGTGTGATACTAGGTATGAGCTTGTTTTAAATGCTCTATATTGATTATTTGAAGTGCCGTGGGCATGGTCTTAGTACCTCCATTATACAGAGGAGGAAACTTAGGCTCAAAAGATGTAATAAACCTACCAAAGCTAACCTGTCCAGTGGTTGGTCCAGGATTTACCTCCAAGTCATTTGATTGTTTGACCAAAGGATTTTCCCCAGAACAACACTTCTCAGCAGCTGGCATTATTGGCAAAAGGGCAAGTTCCCTCCTTGTAAAAGGGTGGTGCTCACAGTTTCTTTGCAGTCTTTTAGGGTGATCTTCCCCCCAATCTGAACATACCTAATAGCTGGGCACCAAGGAATCAATAAGATCTGGGTTCTTTACACTTACTATTTTACTTTGTTAATGGGGTGACTTAACAAGACTCCAATTTTGAAAGAAACTGACAGGTTCTTTGAACTTGTATTTGATTTTTTTTACATTCCTTAAAAAAAATATTTGCCTATATTCATAGGGTATAAGTGCAATTTGCTATGAATTTGTATTTGAATGCTGATTCAACTCTTATCCATTGGGGTACCTGAGTAAATTATATAACCTCTCAGAATCTGCCCTGCTAGGAAGCTTTGAGAATTAAAAAAGAAAGACACATAGTAAGGATTCAACAAATATTATTTGCCCTCCCCACCACCACTTTGATATTTAGTTGTTAGAAATAGAACATAAGGCGAATGCCCTTCATGTTGGCAAAAGGTAAATACACTCTCCTAAAAATAAACCAGTGTTTCTCAAAGTACGGTCCTGGGGCCAGCAGCCTCAGCACCATCTGTGAACTTGTGAAAAGCTTAACTTTTGGGGCCTCACCAGAGATCTTCCAAATCAGAAGTTTTAAAGGTGGTGCCTAGAAATCTGTTTGACAACAAGCCCTTCAAGTGATTCTGATACAGTCTAAGGTTTGAGAACCACTCTTGTGAAGGCACCTTCAGCTTCTTTGAATTCTAAATCATCAGTTTTCTTCCCTTCAGCAGTACTTATTTCTAACACAAGGGAAAAAATGCATAGATTTCTTAAATCAGTTTTTTTCAAAATACAATCCATAGGCCAGTTGTATCAGAATCACTTGAGGTGATTTTCAAAATGGTAGATTCCTGGGTCCCACACCAAACTACATAGTTGGAATCTCTGAAGGGTAAGCCTCAAGATAATGCATTTTACAGGCTCTCTGGATGATTTGCACATTCATCAAAATTGTGAATTGTTTTGTTGCAATAAACACAGCATTACCAGTAACAGAGTTGTGTGACAGTCGACACAGCATTACTGGTAACAGAGTTGATTAACAGCACAAGGTGAAAGTGGTGAGTTCTTCTACCCCAGGAAGGGAATAATAATGATTAGAGCAGAGATAAATGAGTTCAATATTATATTGGCAGTACTCACCAGGGCAATTATGCAAGAAATGAAATAAAAGACATCCAAATAGGAAACAAATTATTAATAGCTAGTGGTGATGACTGCATAACCTTATGAATATACCAAAGCCCACCGATTTATCCACTTCAGTGGTGCATTTATGGTGTATGAATTATATCTCAATGTTATAAAAAGGAGTCAACCAGACCTTTATAGAAGGTGTTTGCTTAAAAACACAAAACTCTTAGATTAACCATTTTTCCCTGACTTACTTCCCTTGTCTTTATGTGAAATGGTTTTATTGTTATATCATTAATCACTGGTTTCCATTTTTATGTCTCTCTAGCTCATACTGAGAAACATGAGGAATCAGTTACCTTGGGAAGCCCAGATTTCCATACAATTAGTGAGGGGCAAAAATCTTCAGGAACTTCTAAAACAAGGAAAGGCAAAGAAAAATCTTTTGAGAAGGAAAAGACAGCTAAAGAAAAACAGGCACCTCGCTTTGAGCCTCAGGTGGGTGTGGTATTTTTTAAAATTTGAGTCACTTAATGAATTTAGGTCCATTGGATGCTTACTTGCCTATCTCTCCTGAGGACAAAACTGTGAAAAATTCTGTCTCCCTGATTACAGCAGCCATCCAAATACTCTGAGAACATTCCTTGGACATTTTCCCAGGCTTCCTTTTCCACTTCAGTATCAAAAAGCATTAATTGAACTTTTAGTGTATAGAATACTTTTCTTGGGACTTGGGCCTCTAAGATTAACATGATCCAGTCCCTACCCTAAAAGAACTCACAGTCTAATGGAGGAGATTAAAGATAAACAAGGAGTTTTAATGTTAGATGTCATAGGTACAGTGGTAGAAAGCATAGGTTCTAATCCAGCCTCTGCCACAGTGAGTGTTAAAGAGCAAAAAGTATATTTCCCAGGTTTCCAGCAGGATTAACTGAGTAGGATGTTGATATCATTGGTAAAATGGGCAATGAAGGAAAATTATTAATAGCAAATAAGGAGAAGTGACGATGATTCAGTCATTCCAGACTACAGAAAGGTCCACTTGCATTTGAAAGATTTTATTTCCCAGCTGAAGTCTACCCTTGGAAGTGAAGTAAATAAGTTTAACTCAACCCATGTATTCCTACAAGACACGTGGCCCTCCTGTAGTATCTTCACAGTGCTCCCTTCCCTCATCAAAACTGGATCCTAGAATAGTTTCTGATAAACTCATTTATCAAGCAATTTAAAAATGATAAAAGCCAATACACTGTGTTTTAAAAGGAAGAAATAAAAAATTTCCAGTTGTGAGATTTGGTTCTTACCAGAATATTAGGGGAATATTGCAGTTCGGTCCTTACAAGAATATTAGTGGAATACTGTAGGATGTAAGGTCTTTTTGGTAACACTGAAACCAAACTGCACACGAAAACTTTATTCAGTGGCTGTGCCAATTCCCCCTTCCCCAGCCACATTATTTGACATGGATAACGGACACAGTCTCAGCCTTATGTAAAGTGAAGTGTAACCACATCACTTTCAAGCCTCTCTTCCAACCCAGTTGCCACCAATGAGCCCCACCTATGCAGAAATTGTCAAGCCCTATATCAACCTGTTCCCAGTCTATGGTCCACTCAAGTGACCCTAGGAGACATCAAAATGCTGTTAGATTTCATAGTGGATATAGAGCAAGTATATGCAGACCTGGAAATGAGCAATTATCCTTCTCTCATTTTTGTGACAGGATTCTATAAGTGGGCATAAGTATAATTTAGAACAAAAAATTTAGAACTAAAAAAATTTAAAACAATTTTTGTTCTAAATTATACTTATGTATAATTTTAAGTAAAATTTGTATACAATGAAATGCACAAATCTTAATTGTACAATTCAATGAGTTTTGACAAGTGTATTCACCATGTAATTCATGTCCCTACCAAGATATATAGATCATTTCCACAAGCTCAGAAATACCTTCAAACTTCCCTGCAGTCATCCCCCTGCCACATCTCCCAGTAAGCACTGATCTTTCAGTCACTATATATTACTTTTGCTTGTTGTGGGATTTTATATAAATGAATCATACAAGATGTACTCTTTTGTCCTTAACAACTTCTCAGTAATCAGTAGTTTATTACTTTTTAATGTTAAGTAGTACCCAGTTATATAAATATACTATAATTTGTTTATCCATCCCTCAGTTGATAGGCATTTATGTGTTTTTCTTTTGGTGTTATTATGAATAAGACTGCAATGAACATTCTTGTTCAAGTCTTTTGTGAATATAAGTTTTCATATCTTTTGAGTAAAATACCTAACAGTGAAATTATGAATCATAAGGTAATATGCAGACCCTTATGAAAGGAGGAAAACCTCCTACCCAAAGGCTTTTATTTTATTTTATCAGACATCCATTATGCACTCTCAGCAAGAAGACCCAAATAAACCGTACTGGATTTTGAGGTTGGTCACTGAACACAGTGAATCAGAATTATTTGAAGTGAGAAAAGATACAGAACGAGCAGATGAAATCCGAGCCATGAAGCAAGCCTGGGAGACAACTGAGCCAGGAAGAGCAATCAAGGTTACCTGACTTTGAAAAGCTGTCATTTTTTTACTTTTCATCCTTAGGCAAGGTCTGAAAAAAAAGTCATGCAGGTCAAACCACAGTCTTTCCTTTAGAAATGGTGTCTAGAATTTTATCAGACATTGATTAACCAGATATTAAGATCACATTGGGACACACTGTGAAATGTTACTCTCTTGATAATCAAAGCAAAGCACACGCTGATGCCACTTACAGACCCAAACTATGAGTTACCTCATTCGTTTACATAGCCCTGCCTGTGTCCACGTCTGCCCTTAACACTCCCACGTAAGAAAGCAGAAAAATGTTTCCCATGTGCTTCCCAAAGCTTAGAACAGCCTTAGATAGATAAAAAGCACGCTGCCCCCTAGTGGAACATGCACACCTCGTCTCTCGCCCCTGTGTTTGATAAGAGTCATCGCCGTAGTGAAACACTGCTACTTAAATAAGCGTTTCGTGTTTCAACTCAGCGGCACTGGAGCAGATGAAAAGATTCAGGAGCAAATGAATCTAAGATAGCATGCCCCGCTTGTTAGTTTTAGGACTGCTTCTTCATTCATTCTCAAATACAACTGTGACAAAATTATGGCTGGTTCAGAATTTGAGTTTATTTGGTAATGAAGAAGAGCTGGCCTGGTTCAAACCGCCCTACTCAACTCACACGTCCCTGGTTCGAGACTATGTCACCGCCTGTACTGGTAGCTGATTTTCAAGAGCTTAAAAGGCCGCTTGTGTTTGTTCCTCAGGCTTTGCAGGCTCGTTTGTATTACCTCCTCCGGTTCATTCAGAAACCCAGCGAAGCTGAGAGCGCCAGTGGGCCTGCGGCTGAAAGCCAGGCCAAACCCGTGGAAGAAGGTCAGTGAATCCACCCCGGCTGCCTCAGAGCACACAGCTGTTACTTGCACCTCTTAAAAAATAGTCAGTGGGTCATGCTTGGTAAAAAGGACCCATTTCAGAATCTCTTTTCTTTAGGAAGTGGAAAAAGTCACGCAATTTCAGCTGTGTGAACAGCACTTCAATTATCAAATCGCTTTCACTCATTTTCTCATTTAGGTCCTACATTTCCTCCCCCTCCCCCCAGCACACACACACAAGTAAATAAGAAGCCAGAGATAAGAGTGCAGCCTAATTGGAAGGTAGCTGTATGGAACTTGAAGGCAGGCCTGCTACCATAATTCTGTCGCCTTTCTGATAACAACAATAGCAAATAATAACATGAAGAATTACAATAATAAAGCTAACTTAGTTTATTGAGTGATTGCCTTGCGCCAGGCACTGTGCTTTATATTAATTATTTCATTTAATGCTCACATCAATCCACTGAAGTATATAATATTATTTCCAGTTTATCAAGAAAGACAGCAGCACAGTGAGTGTCAATAATTTTTTAAGTTCACAAGATCCCCAGAGACAGAGCCAGCCTGCAGATGGGGCCCTCTGGGACCCTAGCATCTTCTAACAGCCACTTGACTGCTCCCTCTATCACAACACTGGTCTGTCCACGGAGGCTGAGGACATCCACATCCCAAATCATGCTTCTCCATTTTTATATCTTCAGGAATGTAATTCAATAATTGTTACACAAATAATGTCTCTTAACTTTTCATAGGAACAGTGTGAACAGCAAGCATCACCCTAACCCTACGATCCTGGGATGGGCACTGTGCCAAGCATTTTATACTCATTATCTCACTTTAACCTGTAGCAACTCTAAAGCAGATGTTACTATTCCCATTTCACAGATAAAGAGACTGAAGTTCAGAGGGTCACCTTTATCTAGGAAGTGACAAATTTGGGATTTGAAATATTTCTAACTTCTAAAGTACTCACTCCTCTAATAGTTAGAGTGTAGTGTAATGTTAGCAAAAATATAGGTGAATAAGATTAAGTTTTTATCTTTTTGGCTATAGTGTTTATTTTTTTAATTTGTATTAACATAGATGTAAAGAAAATTACACTGGACACATTAAAAATGACCAGAAAACTTTATTGAAGACTACTGAAACAGGGAAGAGAGACTGAACTCAACTTGGAATACAACAGGGACAAGTGGGTATTTATAGCCAATAAGGCCAGGAGAGGTAGTGGATGGAAAATTACCAAGAGGAACTTGATTGCATATCGAGGGTGGGTAGACTCTGGGTAAATTGGCTTCACAGGATTCTTTGCTAAAATGGAGTGAGCAGGCCAAAGACAGGGCCTAGTGAAGACCAGGACTCAGAGGCGCCTGACTTTGTCCGTAACATACACACAGTGAAGGCACAAATCTTAACTGTACAGCTCAATTATCTTTCGCATATGTACACACTCAGTAGCCACTGTTCAGATCAAGGTATAAAACACCACGTCCCACAAGTCCTCCTCATTTGCCTCCCAGTCACTTCCTCCCTCAAGGCAACCACTAGTCTAACGTCTGTCACCATCAATTAATTTTGCCTATTCTTGAACTTCATCAGTTTAGACTCATATGTACTTTATATGTCTCATGATTTGGTTTTTCTGTTTCTTCCTGTGTCGGCAGTAGGAAACTGTGTTTTACAAGAAATTTATCCATTTTACCTAGGTCCAACTTACTGGAGTAAATTTTATCTTTAACTCTTTTTTTTTTTTTTTTTTCCTCAATCAGTCTTGCTCTAGGGAGTGTGTCAATTTTAATAATGTTTTTCAAGAACCAACTTTTGACTATTGAATGTCTTTTATTTTTATATTTCTTCATACTCTTAAGCATTACCTTATCCACTGCCTTTCATTCAATGCAGATTATAACATGAATTTGATTACCTGAAATTGATAAGTAGGGAAAAAATGTCTGTATAATGCGGAAGTCGTGGTAGGTTTTATACAGTTTTTCCTGGGCCTAGGAATCAGGAACAATGGGAAGAGAATATGGCGTTAAAGAAAAACCTCCCAGCTTTACAACTTTACAAGCAAGAGCCCTTTTCAGCTTTGTTTTAGTGCAATTTCGAACAAGTGCCTGCACACAGGGCTCCCTCCCTGGGAAGGATACCCCATTCCTGCACAAGCACAGTTTTCAGCATAGGGCCGGTTGCCTTTTTTCCAGGGCCCATATTAATGGCAGCCCCAATAGTTCAAAGATATCATTTCCTTTTCTATTGTCTCAGCTCCTAAAAGCCTCTTTTTTTAATGTTAAGTTTTAATATCTTGAAGCAGCTGCCAGACACACTACTCGTCTGGGCCATCCACATCATCCTCTGAGGTACCAATGGTTGTTTTTCTGTGCTCTGGTAAGAAGTGGCAAAGCTTTTGAGTCATCTGCTCCAAATCTGTGCTTTTATAAGCAAGCCCTGTTACTTGTTGCATGTGATTTCATAGAATGCAAGCTTTCTTAGTAATGCACATGTCATGTTGTAGTAGAAAAGCCTGCAAGTGCTGTAAAAGAGCCAGAGGGAAAGAATTCTGTGGGTTCAGAGAGCAAAGAGATGGCAGGGAATGTGGTGTGGAAGAGGTGGCAAATGACCAATGGCTTGAGGTATCTGGCAAAATCCATGAGCAGTGAAAGTGAAGGAGCGCCCTCGTCAGGGAAGGAAGAGCGGAAGGAAGAGAGCAAGCAGATCGTGCAGAAGGAATATAGAAGTAAGTATTGCACCTGTTGGTAAGATAAATATGTATTTTCAAATAAACACTCTGGAGAAGATTGTTGCTTAAACACATGTGATGGCTAGGGCTATAAAAGTAGAAAAATATGTTCTTTAGATTCATAGGTCTTCATTTTACTTATCAGGGTTGGTAATTTGCTCAAGGACCTGATTATTAAATACTTAATTGCAAGATAAAAGTGGGCAAAAAAAAAAATTAGCAGGTATATTTTTCCGTTTGTAGGTTTTCTTGGTCTACAGATGCTAAAAGTGTCAGCCTCCACATGTACAATTGTCATTAGCACAGATCCTTTTTGATTTACCTATGGTATGCTATGTGATAGATTTTCTTTATAACAAATCTTAAGGAGTTAGTGTCTAAAATGTTGAAAAAGACCAATTTTCAGTGGTTAACAAGTCAGACTGACTTGATTCATTTCTGTATGGATTTGTATTTGTTCATGAAAATGAACCTAAATCTTTGATGGAAGGGAAATGCCTTTTCATACTCCACGAGGAAGAATTATCCCTAAGCAACTCCTGGACTCTTTCTGTCCCAAAGGGGACTAAGTGTCTTCTCTGACTGATACATTTGGAAAGAATGACTTGGGCTGCCCTTGGGAGCTTGAGTCCCCTGCTCCTGCCTGAGCGACGAGCACTACCTGTGCCTGCGCTGGAAGAGTTGGTTAGCTCCAGGTTTCTGTGATCAGTGTTCATTCGTTGTCTCTCACATCAAGCTACGTCCTCCAATTACACTGTACCAATAGCAAAATTTTCCTCGTTATTTCTCTGCTAGTTCTGAACCCAGGCAGGAAAGAAGGATGTTTTGGAAAGAAGCATTCTCAAAAACACCGACAAGGATTCTCTTCTCAAAATTGCTAAATCATTCTGAGAATTTTAAAATGAAGAAATGTTTAAGACTAAATCATGTTCTTGAATGATTTCCGTAGTAAGAGTAAAATTTCAAAATTCGAAAAACTCTTTCACTATACTAACAAGTGATTCTGATACTTTTGAACTGATTGTGAAAGTAAGTGTCGATTTAATAGGTAATGACTCACATGGCATTACCACTAAAACCTATTAGAACATCTTTCATCTAATATTAATATTTAATCTGTAGAGTGATTTTGCAAGTTTTAGTACTTGAGCTTTTATGAATTAGAGAAAGCATATACTGTTATCTCCACGTCATAAATGAGGGAATTGATAAATGATTCACCCAAGGGCAGGAAGCTGATGCAATTTGGATAGAACCAGGACTCAAATCTGGTTCTTTGGACTCCATATATTGTGATCTCTAACTGAACACAAATATTTCCCCATACTTCGTTAATTTAAAGATCTGTAAAATTTTTTAAAAATGTAAATAAAACGCTTGGGACTCTGACTCGGGGGAATGGGCGGGCCATGGACAATGTATATGACCTGAACTTATGTACCCCCATGATGAGCTGAAATAAAAAAAAAAAAGAAAAGTAAGTAAAACAGTGCAATTTAAATTCCGCGATATCAAATTATTTATTTGGTGACAAGGTAATCTTTTTTAAAAGAAGTTTCATTTTTAATTGACAATTTCATATATTTATGGGGTAAAATGTGATATTTTATTGCATGTATACATGGTGGAATGATCAAATCAGGGCAATTAGCATATTCATCACATCAAATACTATTTCTTTGTGGGGAAAACATTTAATTTCCATTCTTTTAGTTATTTTGAAACATACAATACACTATTATTAACTATAGTCACCAAGCTGTGCAATAGATCACCAGAACCTGTTCCTCCTATCTCACTGAAACTTTGTACCCTTGACCAACATTTCCCCTTTCCCTGTCCACTGCCCTCCACCCACACAACCTCCAGTTTCTGGTAACCACCATTTTATTTTCTAGTTCTATGAGTTTAACTTTTTAGATTGCACATATAAGTGAGATCATGCAGTATTTGTTTCTCTGTACCTGGCTTATTTCACTTAGCATAATGTCCTCCAGGTTGATCCCTATTGTTACAAATGACAGAATTTTCTACCTTTTTAAGGCTGAATAGTGTTCCACTATGTGTATATATACACCACATTTTTGTCATCCATTCATCCATGGATGGACACTTTAGTTCCATATCTTGGCTATTATGAATAATGCTGAAGGGAACATGGAACTGCAGACATCTCTTTGACATACTGATTTCAGTTCCTTTGGATATATAGCCAGAAATATGATTGCTACATGATATGGTAATTCTACTTTTAGTTTTTTGAAGAACCTCCATACTGTTTTCCAAATGGCTATACTAATTTACAATACCACCAACAGTGTACATGGGTACCCTTTTCTCCACATCCTTGCCAAAGCTTGTTATCTTTCAAATTTTTGATAATAGCCAATCTAACAGGTATAAGGCGATATCTCATTGTGGTTTTTATTTGCATTTCTCTGATAATTAGAGATGTTCAGCATTTTATTCATATATCTGTGGGTAATTTGTATGTCTTCTTTTGAGAAATGTCTATTTAGGTCCTTTGCCCATGTTTTAATCCAGTTGTCTTCTTGTTATTCAGTAGTTTAAATTCCTTTTATAATTTTTATATTAGCTCCTTACCTGATACATGATTTGTAAATATCTTCTCTCAATCTGTGAGTTTTTTCTTCACTATGTTAATTATTTACTTTGTTGTGCAGAGGTTTTTAGTTTGATACAGTCCCATTTGTCTATTTTTGCTTTTGTTGTTTGTGCTTTTAGGGTCATATCCAAGAAATCATTGCCAAGACCAATGTCATGGAATATTTCCCCTATGTTTTCTTCTAGTAGTTTTACAGTTTCAGGTCTTATGTTTAAGTATTTAATCCATTTTGAGTTGATTCTTGTTAAAGTGTAAGATAAAGGTCCATTTTCATTCTTACATACATGGATCTTCAGTTTTCCCAAGACCATTTATTGAAGAGACTATCTTTTCCTGTTGTGTGTTCTTGACATCTTTGTTGAAAATGAGTAGATTATAGGTATGCGTGTTTATTTCTGGGCTTTCTATCCTATTCTTTTGGTTGATGTGTCTGTTTTGATGCCAGTACCATGCTTTTTTGATTATTATATCTTTGTAATATAGTTTGAAATCCTATAGTGTGATACCTCCACACATGATCTTTTTGGTCAAGATTTATTTGACCATTTGGGGTCTTTTGTGGTTCCATACAAATTTTAGGAGTGTCTTTTCTGTTTCTCTGAAGAATGACATTGGAATTTGGATAGGGATTACCTTGAATCTATAGATTTCTTTGGCTAGTTTGGACATTTTATTATAACAATATTAATTCTTCCAGTCTATGAATATGGGATATCTTTCCATTTATTTGTGTCATCTTCAATTTCTCCTATCAATGTTTTGTCCAAGGCCACACCAACCTCCACCCATCAGGCCCCATTGTACTCTGAAGCTAACAAGGTAATCTTTAAATTGAGAAAACTGAATGTAATCATGATTCTTAACTTTACACCAGCCTGAGGGCAGTCACAGTGTAGACTTCATTTTTTTCCCAGAGCCACAGACCAGTGCTGTGAGGCACAGCAGTTTGTACCCCAGTTCCAGCTCCCGTACTCCCCATTTCTTCACATCATTGGCCATCAGAGTCTTAAGACATTTTCATTAAAGTCAACGTAATTGTGAAGGGGTGTACTTTTGGGTGGGGAGGAGGAATAAGGACAGGGAAGAAAGGTAAAAGTCAGCAGGAAAGGAGGACCCTAGCCAAGAAGCCTGTCATCAAGCAAAAAAAGTCTTCAAAATATTTCTCATTTAAAAACATTTATTATCATTTTAATTAAATGCATTAAATGAGAAATTTAATTGTGTACCATCAAGGAAAACTGACTTTCTTTCCCTTCAAGGAGAGGTATGCTGTTGCGTGATTCCATTACTGAAACACTGCCATGTACCACAGAAGCTATGGTTGTAGAGAAACCCTGATCAGAACCATGGGTTCAGGTGTCCAGCTGTTCTTGGGGACTCTGCATGTCAGCCCTTGTGTGCTGTTCATATACCCCCCACCCCTGGGCACTCACTCCAGAAGAAGCATCACTCATAAGAGATTATAGATTCTCCGAGAGTTTTCTGTGGTTTGGCCTCTACATTCCCATAGATAATTGTAACTCCTTTATGCTTGCAACTTCCTATTTTCATATATTACATAATGTATAATAGAACAGTTTCCCTCTTAGTGTCAGAGGACATGTCAGCCATGCCATTATGGATCTCACTCCTGAGCATTCTTCTCCAACTGTGAGCATCATCAAGATCAAACATCCAGCCATTGCGTTTACTTCCCCTTTCATTTCTGGGTATCTTGGAAAGTACTTCTTCCAGAGATGGGAAGTGATCTTTGCCTGTATCTCCAAATCTCTTTTTCCCTGGCTTGGCATTCAAAATATTTCTCATCATATTTTTTAAACATTGACTCTCACACTATGTATGACGAAAGAAGTTTTTTTCCACCAGTCTGTTGCAAACCAAATCTTTTGTAAAATATAATAAAAATGACCCAGAAGTTTCTAGTTGCCACACAAAATATTTCTAAATGCATTCTCTCACTTTTAGAACTTATCCCACAGTGGACAAGTTTGGAGATAGAGGATGGTACACATGTGCACACACACACTCACTTCGATAGTATTGTTCTAGAGGTCCAAGACTATCATACCAGACTCATACCCTATTCCTCCGTGTGTGTGTGTGTGTGTGTGTGTGTGTGTGTGTGTGTGTGTGTGCACGCGCGCGCGCACTTGTGCGCGTATAATTTGGCAAAATGTAAGAAAAACCAAACATCTAATTGATCAGGAAATATTTTCTTTCTAGTCAGAGTGAGCAGAGTTGGTGTCTTTTAGAAAGAATCCAAGTTTGAAATTCCAAAAATATATGCAATATAAGTAGATTCATGAGAAAAGCAAATGAATTTTAGAAATCTAAGATATCATAGTAATCATGATGAAAAAAGAAAAGCATTCCTCCTGGAGGCTGTAGGGAAGGATCTGTTTCGTTTGGCAGCTTCTAGGGCCACCTAACTCTTTGGCTGTGGCCTCTTCCTCATAGTCACAGCCAGCAGGAGAGCATCTTCACATCTCTCTCCCTCATTCACAATATCATCAATAATAAAAGTTTGGAAATAAATTTTTATATTGAAAACTACAAAACATCACCAAAGGAAATTTTATAAGATCTACATAAAGAATCCACGCTTTGGACTAGAAGACTCAGTATTGTTCAGATAGTAATCTTTCTCCCATTGATCTATAAATTCAGTATAATTTCCATCAAAATCATAATAGACATTTTATAGATTTGATAAGCTGATTCCAAAACTTATGTGTAAATGCAAAGGACCCAGAATGTCCAAAATAATTTTGAAAAAGAAAAAACAAATGGGAAGAGAACTTCCTCAACATGATAAAGAATATCAACAAAAAAACTGCAGCTAACATCATATTTGATGGTGAGGAACTGGAAGCTTTCTCACTAAGATCAGAAACAAGCCAAAGATGTCCTTTCTCACCACTCAGTTTCAACATTGTACTGAAAGTCCTAGCAAATGCAATAAGACAAGAAAAAGAAATTTAAAGATGTACTGACTGGGAAGGAAGAAATAAAACCGGCTTTGTTTGTAGATGGTGTGACTGTGTAACAAATGTCCCACTCTGATGGGGGGAGTCTATGTATGTGTTTCTTCAGACAAAGTCCTCCTCCCATTAGAGTGTATGTGGCTGTGGAAGGGAGCCTGTGAGTCTGCTATGAGCTCCCATGTCCCTGAACTCTTCCCAGAAAATACGCAGGGAGCTTCTCTGCCAGCTACAGAAGTTTGGCTCCTGGGAAGAGGGGATAGGTTTCTGGATTCATTTAAATGGTGTAGTATGAGTGCACAAAGCCAACTGTACAGGAACTGCTGATGTGTCTCTTGCTTATACCCTCCAGGGCTATATCCCTGAGGCTGACCAGAAGACAAGGCTGACTTTCGCAGGCCCAAGCTTGCCATAAGGCATAGTCAGTGGCACTGAGGTCACACAGTTACAAAAGCGTAACCTTGGGACTTGCCTCTCACTCCAAATCCTGTACTCTACAACATAGCAGGGTTTAGTAACTATTTAGATTGTAATGGTCACCAAGTCTAAGGAGTCATAGCATATGTTGCTAAATCTTCTGAATAAGAATTTATATGTTAAACTAAATGACATAGGACAGGTCATGGAACGCATGGAAGAAGTGTAGCTGGAGATTCATAAGTATTCTGTCTGGGCATCAGAAACATGAAACAGTTTGCAGCACGCCCAGGAGGAAGGATAACCCGGGCGTTTGTGTTAAGTTGTATTGCTGACGTGTGCCGGAAAACCTGCCAAGGGCCCGCAGCATGAAACAGGCAGTTGAAGAGAAATGGATCCATTCAATGGGATCTCAAAACCTTAGCTGGTTTGCAGGGTGTTTTTGTCTGGACACATGCATTATGAATTCCATGAAACGTTTATTTCCATGAGTGGGATTTCATTTACTTCCACACATTCATTTACCCATTGGGTCTAAAGACTGAAACAGGATCCGCACTTTTCACCCTTCCTTTCAGAATAATTTGATTCATCTGCTAGGAATGGCGATTCCTTCTCCAGACCAATCCAAGGCTAGGCCAAAGTAACTCGATCTTTCCAAGAGGTGTGTGGCACAACTTTTGAAAGAACCGAAGGTGGAGAACTATTTGGTATTTTTCCGTAGCACTTTTCACCGTAATTGTCATAAGGTTGGTCTCTGCATCCTAAAGCATACGAGAGATTTCACAGACGAAAGCAGGCTGAGACCCAGTAAACTTGGCATTTCCAAAAGTTGGTCCAAGAGACTACAAAGAAAGTGTTATTTTAAGTATTATTCCACTGTGGTTTCACCATTGTTTTCAGAAACCGAGTAGGTTTCTCGCCTTAGCATAAGAATCCTGCCTGGTAGTTGAGATTTCTGGGTGGGGTGGAAGTTCGGGGCTTCTGTCAGCCCTGCCTTTAATTTGTTTACCTCCAGAGTTGGTAAGTGCATATTTGCGTGAGATGGGAAAAGTGTGGATCGTGCTTCAGATTTCATCCTGACACTTTTGAAATCACCAGTATGTTGGTAATTATTTGCCATTTCCATAGAGTTTTCCACCATAATAGTCATGAGTTCGGTCTCTGCATCCTGAAGCATATGATACTTTTTGCAGAGACACCTATGCTGAGGCCCAGGTACCTTGCTATTTCCCAAAAGTGGCACCAGAGCCTTGGAAGATAGGATTGTTTTCACTATTACCAGAGCATGCTTTCACCACTGTTTCAAGAACGGGAGCCCTTTTCAACCATTAGCGGAAGAATCCTTCTTTGGAGATGAGATATTTTTCTGGGGTGGCAAGTGCAGGGCCTCTGTCAGTCCTGGGTTTGTTGGACTAGTGCCAGACATGAGAAGTGCGCCTTTGTGGGACAGGTGAATAGTGCGGATCCTGTTTCAGTCTAAAGACTGAAACAGGATCTGCACTTTTCACCGTTCCTTTCAAAATCATTTGATTAATCAGCTAGGAATGGCGATTCCTTCTCCAGAGCAATTCAAGGCTAGGACAAAGTAACTCGATCTTTCCAAGAGGTGTGTGGCAGAACTTTTGCAAGAACCGCTAGGTGGAGAATTATTCGGTATTTTTCCGTAGCACACTTCACCGTAATTGTCCTAAGGTTGGTCTCTGCATCCTAAGCATACGAGAGTTTTCACAGACGAAAGCAGGCTGAGGCCCAGTAATCTTGGCATTTCCAATAGTTGGTCCTAGAGAATCCCAAGAAAGTGTTCTTTTAAGTATTATTCCACTGTGGTTTCAGCATTATTTTCAGAACCCGAGCAAGGTTGTCACATTATCTTAAGAATGCTGTCTGGTAGTTGAGATTTCTGAGTGGAGTGTAAGTGCGGGGCTTCTATCACCCTGCCTTTGATTTGTTTACCTCCAGAGTTGCCACGTGCATATATGCGTGAGATGGGAAAAGTGAGGATCGTGCTTCAGATTTCATCCTGACACTTTTGAAATCACCAGTATGCTGGTAATAATTTGCCATTTCCATAGAGTTTTGCACCGTAAGAGTCATGAGGTTGGTCTCTGAATCCTGAAGTCTATGATGCTTTTTGCAGAGAAACCTCTGCTGAGGCCCAGGTAACTTGCTATTTCCCATAGTTGGCACAGGAGCCTTGGAAGATAGGATTGTTTTCAGTTTCATTTCACCATTTTTTCACCACTGTTTCAAGAACCGGAGACCTTTTCAGCCGTTAGCGGAAGAATCCTTCTTTGGAGATGAGATATTTTTCTGGGGTGGCAAGTGCAAGGCCTGTGTCTGTCCTGGGTTTGTTGGACTAGCGCCAGACATGAGAAGTGCGCCTTTGTGGGACAGGTGAATAGTGCGGATCCTGTTTCAGTCTAAAGACTGAAACAGGATCCGCACTTTTCACCATTCCTTTCAGAATCATTTGATTCATCAGCTAGGAATGGCGATTGCTTCTCCAGACCAACGGAAGGCTAGGCCAAAATAACTCGATCTTTCCAAGAGGTGTGTGGCCCAACTTTTCAAAGAACCGCTAAGTGGAGAACTATTTGTTATTTTTCGAAAGCACTTTTCACCGTAATAGTCATAAGGTTGGTCTCTGCATCCTTAAGCATACCAGAGTCTTCACAGACGAAACAGGCTGAGGCCCAGTAATCTTAGCATTTCCAATAGTTGGTCCTACAGACTACCAAGAAAGTGTTCTTTTAAGTATTATTCCATTGTGGTTTCAGCATTGTTTCCAAAACCCGAGCAGGGTTCTCGCATTAGCATAAGAATCCTGCCTGGTAGTTGAGATTTCTGGGTGTGGTGTAAGCGAGGGGCTTCTGTAGGCCCTGCCTTTGATTTGTTTACCTCCAGAGTTGGAAAGTGCATATTTGCGTGAGATGGGAAAAGTGTGGATCGTGCTTCAGATTTCATATTGACACATTGAAATGACCAGTGTGTTGGTAATTATTTGCCATTTCCATGGCGTTTGGCACCGTAATAGTCATGAGGTCGGTCTCTGCATCCTGAAGCCTATGATGATTTTTGCAGAGATACCTCTGCTGAGGCCCAGGTAACTTCCTATTTCCCATAGCTGGCACAGGAGCCTTGGAAGATAGGATTGTTTTCAGTATTATTTCACCATGCTTTCACCACTGTTTCAAGAAGGGGAGCCCTTTTCAACCGTTAGCGGAAGAGTCCGTCTTTGGAGATGAGATATTTTTCTGGGGTGGCAAGTGCAGGGCCTCTGTCAGTCCTGGGTTTGTTGGACTAGCGCCAGACATGAGAAGTGCGCCTTTGTGGGACAGGTGAATAGTGTGGATCCTGTTTCAGTGTAAAGACTGAAACAGGATCCGCACTTTTCACCGTTCCTTTCAGAATCATTTGATTCATCAGCTAGGAATGGCGATTGCTTCACCAGACCAATCGAAGGCTAGGCCAAAGTATCTTGATGTTTCCAAGAGGTGTGTGGCCCAACTTTTGAAAGAACCGCTATGTGGAGAACTATTTGGTATTTTTTCGAAGCACTTTTCACCGTAATTGTCATAAGGCTGGTCTCTGCAACCTTAAGCATAGGAGAGTTTTCACAGACGAAACAGGCTGAGGCCCAATAAAATTGGCATTTCCAATAGTTGGGCCTGGAGACTACCAAGAGAGTGTTCTTTTAAGTATTATTCCACTGTGGTTTCAACATTATTTTCAGAACCCGAGCAGGGTTCTCGCATTAGCATAAGAATCCTGCCTGGTAGTTGAGATTTCTGGGTCGGGTGTAAGTGCGGGGCTTCTGTCAGCCCTGCCTTTGATTTGTTTACCTTGAGAGTTAGAAAGTGCATATTGGCGTGAGATGGGAAAAGTGTGGATCGTGCTTCAGATTTCATCCTGACACTTTGAAATGACCAGTGTGTTGGTAATTATTTGACATTTCCATGGCGTTTGGCACCGTAATAGTCATGAGGTCGGTCTCTGCATCCTGAAGCCTATGATGCTTTTTGCAGAGAAACCTCTGCTGAGGCCCAGGTACCTTGCTCTTTCCCATAGCTGGCACAGGAGCCTTGGAAGATAGGATTGTTTTCAGTATTATTTCACCATCCTTTCACCACTGTTTCAAGAACGGGAGCCCTTTTCAACCGTTAGTGGAAGAATCCTTCTTTGGAGATGAGATATTTTTCTGGGGTGGCAAATGCAGGGCCTCTGTCAGTCCTGGGTTTGTTGGACTAGCGCCAGACATGAGAACTGCGCCTTTGTGGGACAGGTGAATAGTGCGGATACTGTTTCAGTCTAAAGACTGAAACAGGATCCGCACTTTTCACCGTTCCTTTCAGAATCATTCGATTCATCAGCAAGGAATGGCGATTGCTTCACCAGACCAATCGAAGGCTAGGCCAAAGTAACTCGATCTTTCCAAGAGGTGTGTGGCACAACTTTTGAAACAACCGCTAAGTGGAGAACTATTTGGTATTTTGCCGAAGCACTTTTCACAGCAATTGTCATGAGGCTGGTCTCTGCATCCTTAAGCATACGAGAGTTTTCACAGAGGAAACAGGCTGAGGCCTAGTAAAGTTGACATTTCCAATAGTTGGTCCTAGAGACTACAAAGAAAATGTTCTTTTAAATATTATTCCACTGTGGTTTCACCATTGTTTTCATAACCTGAGCAGGGTTCTCACATTAGCATAAGAATCCTGCCTGGTAGTTGAGATTTCTGCGTGGGGTCTAAGTGGGGGGCTTCTGTCAGCCCTGCGTTTGATTTGTTTACCTCCAGAGCTGGTAAGTGCATATTTGCGTGAGATGGGAAAAGAGTGGAGCGTGCTTCAGATTTCATCCTGACACTTTTGAAATCACCAGTATGTTGGTAATTATTTGCCATTTCCATAGCGTTTTGCACCGTAATAGTCACGAGGTCAGTCTCTGCATCCTGAAGCCTATGATGCTTTCCGCAGAGAAACCTATGCTGAGGCCCAGGTATCTTGCCATTTCCCATAGCTGGCACCGGAGCCTTGGAAGATAGGATTGTTTTCAGTATCATTTCACCATCCTTTCACCACTGTTTCAAGATCGGGAGCCCTTTTCAAACGTTAGCGTAAGAATCCTTCTTTGGAGATGAGATATTTTTCTGGGGTGGCAAGTGCAGGGCCTCTGTCAGTCCTGGGTTTGTTGGACTAGCGCCAGACATGAGAAGTGCACCTTTGTGGGACAGGTGATTAGTGCGGATCCTATTTCAGTCTTTAGACTGAAACAGGATCCGCACTTTTCACCATTCCTTTCAGAACCATTTGACTCATCAGCTAGGAATGGCGGTTCCCAATCCAGACCAAACGAAGGCTCGGCCAAAGTACCTCGATCTTTCCAAGAGGTGTGTGGCACAACTTTTGAAACAACCGCTAGGTGGAGAACTATTTGGTATTTTTCCGAAGCACTTTTCACCGTAATTGTCCTAAGGTTGGTCTCTGCATCCTTAAGCATACGAGAGTTTTCACAGGTGAAACAGGCTGAGGCCCAGTAAACTTAGCATTTCCAATTGTTGGTTCTAAGGCTACAAGGAAAGTGTTCTTTTAAGTATTATTCCACCCTGGATTCACCATTGTTTTCAAAATCCGAGCAGGATTCTCGCATTAGCATAAGAATTCTGCCTGGTAGTTGAGATTCCGGGGTAGGGTGTAACTGCGATGCTGCTGTCAGCCCTGCATTTGATAAGTTTACCTCCAGAGTTGGTAAGTGCATATTTGCGAGGGATGGGAAAAGTGTGGATCGTGCTTCAGATTTCATCCTGACAGTTTTGAAATCACCGGTATGTTCGTAATTATTTACTATTACCATAGCGTTTTGGAACGTAATAGTCATGAGGTCGGTCTGTGCATCCTGAAGCCCATGATGCTTTCTGCAGAGAAACCTCTGCTGAGGTCCAGGTAACTTGCTATTTCCCATAGCTGGCACCAGAGCCTTGGAAGATAGGATTGTTTTCAGTATTATTTCACCATCCTTTCACCAGTGTTTCAAGAACGGGAGCACTTTTCGACCGTTAGCGTAAGAATCCTTCTTTGGAGATGAGATATTTTTCTGGGGTGGCAAGTGCAGGGCCTCTGTCAGTCCTGGGTTTGTTGGACTAGCGCCAGACAAGAGAAGTGCGCCTTTGTGGGACAGGTGAATAGTGCGGATCCTGTTTCAGTCTAAAGACTGAAACCGGATCCGCACTTTTCACCGCTCCTTTCAGGATACTTTGATTCATCAGCTAGGAATGGCGAGTCCTTCTCCAGACCAATTGAAGGCTAGGCCAAAGTAACTGGATCTTTCCAAGAGTTGTGTGGCACAACTTTTGAAACAACCGCTAGATGTAGAACTATTTGGGGGTTTTCCGTAGCACTTTTTACCGTAATTGTCATAAGGTTGGTCTCTGCATCCTTAAGCATACGAGAGTTTTCACAGACGAAAGCAAGCTGAGGCCCAGTAAACTTGGCATTTCCAATATTTGGTCCTAGAGACTGCAAGAAAAGTGTTCTTTTAAGTATTATTCCACTGTGGTTTCACCATTGTTTTCAGAACCCGAGTAGTGTTCTCGCATTAGCCTAAGAATCCTCCCTGGTAGTTGAGATTTCTGGGTGGGCTGTAAGTGCGGGGCTTCTGTCATCCCTGGGTTTGATTTGTTTACCTCCACAGTTGGTAAGGGCATATTTGCGTGAGATGGGAAAAGTGTGGATCGTGCTTCAGATTTCATCCTGACAATTTTGAAATCACCAGTATGTTGGTAATTATTTGCCATTTCCATAGTGTTTTGCACTTTAATATTCATGAGGTCGGTCTCTGCATCCTGAAGCCTATGATGCTTTTCACAGTGAAACCTGTGCTGAGGTCCAGGTAACTTTCAATTTCCCATAGCTGGCACGGGAGCCTTTGAAGATAGGATAGTGTTCAGTATTATTTCACAATCCTTTCACCACTGTTTCAAGATTGGGAGCCCTTTTCATGTGTTAGCGTAAGAATCCTTCTTTGGAGATGAGATATTTTTCTGGGGTGGCAAGTGCAGGGCCTCTGTCAGTCCTGGGTTTGTTGGACTAGCGACAGACATGAGAAGTGCGCCTTTGTGGGACAGGTGAATAGTGCGGATCCTGTTTCAGTCTAAAGACTGAAACAGGATCCGCACTTTTCACCGTTCCTTTCAGAATCATTCGATTCATCAGCTAGGAATGGCTATTCCTTCTCCAGAAAAATCGAAGCTAGGCCAAAGTAATTCGATCTTTCCAAGGGGTGTGTGGCACATCTTTAGAAACAAACGCTAGGTGGAGAACTATTTGGTATTTTTCTGTAGCACTTTTCACCCTAATCGTCATAAGGTTGGTCTCTGCAACCTTAAGCATACGAGGGTTTTCACAGACGAAAGCATGCTGAGGCCCAGTAAACTTGGGATTTCCAATAGTTGGTCCTATAGACCACAAAGAAAGTGTCCTTTTAAGTATTATTCCACTGTGGTTTCAACATTATTTTCAGAACCCGAGCAGGGTTCTCGCATTAGCACAAGAATTCTGCCTGGTAGTTGAGATTTCTGGGTGGAGTGTAAGTGCGGATCTTCTGTCAGCCCTGCGTTTGATTTGATTACCTCCAGAGTTGGAAAGTGCATATTTGCGTGAGATGGGAAAAGTGTGGATCATGCTTCAGATTTCATGCTGACACTTTTGAAATCACCAGTATGTTGGTAATTATTCACCATTTCCATAGCGTTTTGCACCGTAATCGTCATGAGGTCGGTCTCTGCATCCTGAAGCCTATGATGCCTTTCACAGAGAAAACTCTACTGAGTCCCAGGTAACTTGGTATTTCCCAGAGCTGGCACCGGAGCCTTGGAAAATGGGATTGTTTTCAGTATTATTTCACCATCCTTTCACCACTGTTTCAAGAACGGGAGCACTTTTCAAGCGTTACCATAAGAATCCTTCTTTGGAGATGAGATATTTTTCTGGGTGGCAAGTGCAGGGCCTCTGTCAATCCTGGGTTTGTTGGACTAGCGCCAGACATGAGAAGTGCGCCTTTGTGTGAGAGGCCGGCTCCTTTCTCATCAGAGAGAGTGAAACCAGCAAAGGTGCCTTCTCCCTGTCTGTGAAGGATGTCACCGCCCAGGGGGAAATAGTAAAGCACTATAAGATCTGCTCCCTGGAGGAAGGGGGCTGCTACATCTCCCTCCGGGTCACCTTCCCCTCGCTCCAGGCCCTGGTGCTGCACTACTGCAAGAAAAGGGATGGTTTGTGCCAGAGGCTGACCGTGCCCTGCATCAGCCTTGCTCCTCATAACCCCTGGGCCCTGGACAAGTGGGAGATCCCCCGGCAGTCTCTCAGGCTGGTCAGGGAACTCGGATCAGGGCAGTTTGGCGAAGTCTGGATGGGCTACTAAAGAAACAATGTGAAGGTGGCCATCAAGACCTTGAATGAGGGAAGGATGTCTCCGGAAGCCTTCCTGGGTGAGGCGAACCTGATGAAGGCTCTGTAGCACGAGAGGCTGGTCTGGCTCTACACCATGGTCCCCAAGGAGCCCATCTATATTGTCACCGAGTATGTGGCCAGAGGGTGCCTGTTGGATTTCCTGAAGACAGACGACGGTGGCAGACT
This sequence comes from Lemur catta, assembly GCF_020740605.2. Lineage (NCBI taxonomy): Eukaryota > Metazoa > Chordata > Mammalia > Primates > Lemuridae > Lemur > Lemur catta. The sequence continues at coordinate 804,775 of NW_025423736.1, forward strand.
GTCCCTCCCGAGACTGATCGACATGTCAGCCCAGATCACCGAAGGGATGGCGTACATCAAGCACATGAATTCTATCCACCGCTACCTATGGGCGGCCAACATCCTGGTGTCTGAGACCTTGTGTTGCAAAATCGCTGACTTCGGTTTGGCCAGGATCATCGACAGTGAATACACTGCCCAGGAGGGTGAGCAGAGCCCCACAACTGCAGGGGAGACCTTGGGCCTTACCTCCCCGACTCCCCAAAGCCTCTTGACATTACATGGTACGGCCCCATGTGCAAAGACCTGAGAGCACTGTGGTTTCTACAATTCTAGACCAGCATTTCCCTAACTGTGTTCAGCAGAGTAGTAATGCCCCCAGACCTCCCACTGAGGAATGGCTTTAGGATAAGGTCAGTTTGGAGAAACTGCAGGTCATCACCCTTCCTGCCTTGGAGATTCCCAATGCACAGCAGCATAAAGGCACTGAGAAGTCCTGCAGCCAAGCAACAATTCACATTCACCTCACCTGGTGTCTCCTGAACTAGTTTCAGCCCCCAATACTATTTCCACCTGGGTCCTATTAATCTCCCACAGAACTAGGCTTTCACAGAGCACACTTTGGGAAACACAGCTCAAACGTGCGAGCAGCAAACCTTACACCTGAATTAGGGTCTGCACAGAGCTCTCAGTTTTCTCTGCTAATATAACTGAGGTACAAGTTGACTTCACAAGAGGATCCGAGGGGTCAAATACATTTGCCTGCGAGCCAGCGAGATTCGCCGAGCATATGGATCAGCCATGCAAAAGGGTAGATGCGGCTGGTTCCCTGGGGAACTTCAGGCTGGCTGGGCCACTGAGAGAGCCGGGCAAGGGGAGGGAGTGCCACTCGAGCCCTGTGCTCTCCTGGGAACGCCGACCAGGCCCACCGCTGTCACAGGGCCTCATGGGGAATCAGGATGCAAGTCCATCTTCATCGTGATTCTAGGTGGTCCAGGAATACCAAAAAAAAAAAAAAAAAAAAAGACTGAAAAAGGATCCAAACTTTTCATCGTTCCTTTCAGAATCATTTGATTCATCAGCTAGGAATGGCGATTCCTTCTCCAGACCAATCGAAGGCTAGGCCAAAGTAACTCCATCTTTCCAAGAGGTATGCGGCACAACTTTTGAAAAAACTGCTAGGTTGAGAACTATTTGGTATTTTTCCATAGCACTTTTCACCATAATTGTCATAAGGTTGGTCTCTGCATCCTTAAGCATACGAAAGTTTTCACAGACAAAAGTATGCTGAGGCCCAGTAAACTTGGCATTTCCAATAGTTGCTACTAGAGACTATAAAGAAAGTGTTCTTTTAAGTATTACTCCATTGTGGTTTCACCATTATTTTCAGAACCAGAGCAGGTTTCATGCATTAGCATAAGAATCCTTCCTCCTAGTTGAGATTTCTGTGTGGGGTGTAAGTGCGGGGCTTCTGTCAGCCCTGTGTTTGATTTGTTTACCTCCAGAGTTGGTAAGTGCATATTTGCGTGAGATGGGAAAAGTGTGGATCGTGCTTCAGATTTCATCCTGACACTTTTGAAATAACCACTATGTTGGTAATTATGTGCCGATTCCATAGCGTTTTTCACCGTAATAGTGATAAGGTTGGTCTCTGCATCCTTAAGCCTATGATGCCTTTCGCAGAGAAAACTCTACTGAGGCCCAGGTAACTTGGTATTTCCCAGAGCTGGCACCAGAACCTTTGAAGATACGATTGTTTTCAGTATTATTTCACTATCCTTTCACCACTGTTTCAAGAACGGGAGCACTGTTCAACCGTTAGGATAAGAATCCTTCTTTAGAGATGAGATATTTTTCTGGGGTGGCAAGTACAGGGCCTCTGTCAGTCCTGGGTTTGTTGGACTAGCGCCAGACAGGAGAAGTGCGCCTTTGTGTGAGAGGTGAATAGTGTGGATCCTCTTTCAGTTTAAAGTGTCAGGTTGAAGTCAGAAGCACAATCCACACTGTTCCCATCACACGCAAATATGCACTTACCAACTCTGGAGGTAAACAAATCAAACACAGGGCTGACAGAAGCCCCGCACTTACACCCCACACAGAAATCTCAACTAGGAGGAAGGATTCTTTTGCTAATGGATGAAATCTGCTCTGGTTGTGAAAATAATAGTGAAACCACAGTGGAAGAAGGACTTGCATCCTGATTCCCCATGAGGCCCTGTGACAGTGGTAGGCCTGGTCGGAGTTCCCAGGAGAGCACAGGGCTCGAGTGGCACTCCCTCCCCTTGCCCGACTCTCTCAGTGGCCCAGCCAGCCTGAAGTTCCCCAGGGAACCAGCCACATCTACCCTTTTGCATGGCTGATTCATATGCTCAGCGAACTAGCTTGCTTGCAGGGAAATGTATTTGACACCTCAGATCCTCTTGTAAAAGTGAATTTGTACCTCAGTTATATTAGCAGAGAAAACTGAGAGCTCTGTGCAGACCCTAATTCAGGTGTAAGGTTTGCTGCTCGCACATTTGAGCTGTGTTTCCCAAAGTGTGCTCTGTGAAAGCCTAGTTCTGCGGGAGACTAATAGGACCCAGGTGGAAATAGTATTGGGGGCTGAAACTAGTTAAGGAGACACCAGTCTAAAGACTGAAACAGGATCCACACTTTTCACTGTTCTTCTCAGAATCATTTGATTCATCAGCTAGGAATGGCGATTCCTTCTCCAGACCAATCGAAGGCTAGGCCAAAGTAACTCCAGATTTCCAAGAGGTGTGTGGCAAAACCTTTGAAATAACTGCTACGTTGAGAACTACTTGGTATTTTTTGGTAGCACTTCTCACCATAGTTGTCATAAGGTTGGTCTCTGCATCCTTAAGCATACGATAGTTTTCAAGGACAAAAGTATGCTAAGGCCCAGTAAACTTGGCATTTCCAATAGCTGGTAATAGAGACTATAAAAAAAGTGTTCTTTTAAGTATTATTCCACTGTGGTTTCACTATTACTTTCAGAACCAGAGCAGGTTTCTCCCATTAGCATAAGAATCCTGCCTGGTAGTTGAGATTTCTGTGTGGGGTGTAAGTGCCCGGCCTCTGTGAGCCCTGTGTTTGATTTGTTTACCTCCAAAGTTGGTAAGTGCATATTTGCATATGATGGGAACAGTGTGGATCGTGCTTCTGATTTCATCCTGACACTTTTCAAATAACCAGTATGTTGGTAATTATGTGCCATTTCCATAGCATTTTTAACCGTAATAGTGATAAGGTTGGTCTCTGCATCCTTAAGCCTATGATGCTTTTCGCAGAGAAAACTCTACTGGGGCCCAGGTAAGTTGGTGTTTCCCATACCGGGCACCAGAGCCTTTGAAGATACGATTGTTTTCAGTATTATTTGACCATCCTTTCACCACTGTTTCAAGAACGGGAGTACTTTTCAAGTGTTAGCATAAGAATCCTTCTTTGGAGATGAGAGATTTTTCTGGGTGGCAAGTGCAGGGCCTCTGTCAGTCCTGGGTTTGTTGGACTAGCGCCAGACATGAGAAGTGCGCCTTTGTGTGAGAGGTGAATAGTGCGGATCCTGTTTCAGAACTTGTAACTGTTCTTCTCAGAATCATTTGATTCATCAGTTAGGAATGACGATGCCTTCTCCAGACCAATCGAAGGCTAGGCCAAAGTAACTCGATCTTTACAAGAGGTGTGTGGCAAAACTTTTGAAATAACCGCTAGGTTGAGAACTATTTGGTGTTTTTTCGTAGCACTTTTCACCATAATTTTCATAAGATTGTTCTCTTCTTCCTTAAGAGTAACGTTGTTTTCACAGACAGAAGTATGCTGAGGCCAAGTAAACTTGGCATTTCCAATAGTTGGTACTAGAGACTATAAGGAAAGTGTTCTTTTAAGTATTATTGCACTGTGGTTTCACCATTATTTTCAGAACCAGAGCAGGTTTAGCCAATTGGCGTAAGAATCCTTCCTCGTAGTTGAGATTTCTGTGTGGGGTGTAAGTGCGAGGCTTCCGTTAGCCCTGTTTTTGGTTTGTTTACCTCCAGAGTTGGTAAGTGCATATTTGCCTGACATGGGAAAAGGGTCGATCTTGCTTCAGATTTCATTCTGACACTTTTGAAATAAGCAGTATGTTGGTAAATATTTGCCATTTCCATAGCGTTTTTCACAGTAATAGTGATAAGGTTGGTCTCTGCATACCTAAGCCTACGTTGTTTTTCACAGAGAAAACTCTACTGAGGCCCAGGTAACTTGGTATTTTTCAAACCTTGCACCAGAGCCTTTGAAGACACGATTGTTTTCAGTATTATTTCACCATCCTTTCACCACTGTTTCAACAACAGGAGCACTTTTCAAGCGTTAGCATAGGAAATCTTCTTTGGAGATGAGAATTTTTCTTTTTGGGGTGGCAAGTGCAGGGCCTCTGTCAGTCCTGGGTTTGTTGGACTAGCGCCAGACAGGAGAAGTGCGCCTTTTTGTGAGAGGTGAATAGTGCGAATCCTGTTTCAGTGTAAAAGACTGAAACAGGATCCGCACTTTTAACTATTCTTTTCAGAATCATTTGATTCATCAGCTAGGAATGGGGATTCCTTCTCCAGACCAAACGAAGGCTAGGCCAAAGTAACTCGATCTTTCCAAGGGGTGTGTGGCACAACGTTTGAAATAACCGCTAGGTTGAGAACTATTTCATATTTTTTCGTAGCACTTTTCACCATAATTGTCATAAGGTTGTTCTCCGCATCCTTAAGAAATCAATAGTTTTCACAGAGAGAAGCATGCTGAGGCCCAGTAAACTTCGCATTTCCAATAGTTTGTACTAGAGACTATAAAGAAAGTGTTCTTTTAAGTATTATTCCATTGTGGTTTCACCATTATTTTCAGAACCTGAGCAGGTTTTACGCATTAGCATAAGTATCCTTCCTCCTAATTTAGATTTCTGTGTGGGAATAACTGCGGGGCTTCTGTCAGGACTGTGTTTTATTTGTTTACCTCCAGAGTTGGTAAGTGCATATTTGCATGAGATGTAAAAAGTGTGGGTCGTGCTTCAGATTTCATCCTGACACTTTTGAAATCACCAGTATGTTGGTAATTTTTTGCCGTTTCCATAGCGTTTTTCAGCATAATAGTGGTTGGTCTCTGCATGGTTAAGCCTATGATGCTTTTCGCACAGGAAACTTTACTGAGGCCCAGGTAACTTGGTATTTCCGGTACCTTGCACCAGAGCCTTTGAAGATACAATTGTTTTGAGCATTGTTTCACTATCCTTTCACCAGTGTTTCAAGAATGGGAGCACTTTTCAACCGTTAGCATAAGAATCCTTGTTTGGAGATGAGATATTTTTCTCAGGTGACAAGTGCAGGGCCTCTGTCAGTCCTGGGTTTGTTGGACTAGCTGCACACATGAGAAATGTGCCTTTGTGTGTGGTGAATAGTGCGGATTCTGTTTCAGAACTTTTAACCGTTCTTTTCAGAATCATTTGATTCATCAGTTAGGAATGGCGATGTCTTCTCCAGACCAATCGAAGGCTAGGCCAAAGTAACTCGATCTTTCCAAGAGGTGTGTGGCACAACTTTTGAAATAACCACTAGGTTGAGAACTATTTGGTATTTTTTCCTAGCACTTTTCACCATAATTGTCATAAGGTTGATGTCTGCATCCTTAAGCATACAATAGATTTCTCAGACAAAAGATGCTGAGGCCCAGTAAACTTGGCATTTATAATAGTTGGTACTAGAGACTGTAAAGAAAATGTTCTTTTAAGTATTATTTCACTGTGGTTTCACGATTACTTTCAGATCCAGAGCAGGTTTCACGCATTAGCATAAGAGGCCTTCATGTTAGTTCAGATTTCGGTGTGGGATGTAAATGCCGGGCTTCTGTCAGCCCTGTGTTTGATTTGTTTACCTCTAGACTTGGTAAGTGCCTATAGGCGTGAGAAGGTAAAAGTTTGGATCTTGCTTCACATTTCATCCTGACACTTTTGAAGGAACCAGTATGTTGGGAATTATTTCCCTTATCCATAGCGCTTTGTACCGTAACAGTGATAAGGTTAGTCTCTGCATCTTTAAGCCTATGATGCTTTTTGCAGAGAAAACTCTACTGAGGGCCAGATAACTTAGTATTTCCCATACCAGGCACCAGAGTCTTTGAAGATACGATAGTTTTCAGTATTATTTCACAATCCTTTCACCATAGTTTCAAGAATGGGAGCACCTTTCAACCATTAGCATAAGCATCCTTCATTGTAGATGAAATAATTTTCTGGGTTGGCAAGTGCAGGGCCTCTGTCAGTCCTCGATTTTTTGGACTAGTGGCAGACATGAGAAGTGCGCCTGTGTGTGAGAGTTGAATAGTGTCTAAAGACTGAAACAGGATCCGCACTCTTCACCGTTCCTTTCAGAATCATTTGATTCATCAGCTAGGAAGGGCGATTCCTTCTCCAGACCAATCTAATGTTGGTCAAAGTAACTCGATATTTCCAAGAGGTGTGTGGCACAACTTTTGAAATAACCGCTACGTTGAGAATTATTTGTATTTTTCCATAGCACTTTTCACCATAATTGTCATAAGGTTGGTGTCTGCATCCTTAAGTATACGATAGTTTTCACAGACAAAAGTATGCTGAGGCCCAGTAAACTTGGCATTTCCAATAGTTGGTACTAGAGACTATAAAGAAAGTGTTCTTTTAAGTTGTATTCCACTGTGGTTTGACCATTATTTTCATAACCAGAGCTGGTTTCTCGCATTAGCGTAAGAATTTTACCTCCTGGTTGAGATTTCTGTGTGGGGTGTAAGTGCGGGGCTTCTGTCAGCCCTGTGTTTGATATTTTACCTCTAGACTTGGTAAGTGCATATTTGCGTGAGAGGGGAAAAGTGTGGGTCATGCTTCAGATTTCATCCTGACACTTTAGAAATAACCGGTATGTTGGTAATTATTTCCCATTTCCATAGCAATTTGCACCGTAATAGTGGTTGGTCTCTGCATCCTTAAGCCTATGATGCTATTGCAGAGAAAACTCTACTGAGGCCTAGGACACATGGTATTTCCAATACCTGGCACCAGAACCTTTGAAGATACGATTGTTTTCAGTATTATTTCATCATCCTTTGAACACTGTTTCAAGAATGGGAGCACTTTTCAACAATCAGGCTAAGAATCTTTCTTTGGAGATGAGATATTTTTCTGTAGTGGCAAGTGCAGAGCCTCTGCCGGTCATGGGTTTGTTTGACTAGCGCCAAAAATGTGAAGTGTGCCTTTGTGTGAGAGGTGGATAGTGCGGATCCTGTTTCAAAACTTTTAAATGTTCTTTTCAGAATCATTGATTCATCAGCTACGAATGGCAATTCCTTCTCCAGACCAATGGAGGGCTAGGACAAAGTAATTCGATCTTTCCAAGAGGTATGTGGCACAACTTTTGAAATAACTGCTAGGTTGAGAACTATTTGGTACTTTTTCGTACCACTTTTCACCATAATTGTCATAAAGTTGGTCTTTGCATCCTTAAGCCTATGATGCTTTTCGAATAGAAAACTCTACTAAGGCCCAGGTAACTTGGTATTTCCCATACCTGGCAACAGAGCCTTTGAAGATACGATTGTTTTCAGTATTATTTCACCATCCTTTCACCACTGTTTCAAGAATGGGAGCACTTTTCAACCATTAGCATAAGAATCCTTTTTGGAGATGAGATATTTTACTGGGGTGGCAAGTGCAGGGCCTCTTTGAGTCCTGGGTTTTTTGGACTAGCTCCAGACATGAGAAGTGTGCCTTTGTGTGAGAGGTGAAAAATGCAGATCCTGTTTCAGTCTTTAGACTGAAACAGGATCCACACTTTTCACCGTTCCTTTCAGAATCATTTGATTTATCAGCTAGGAATGGCGATTCCTTCTCCAGACCAATCAAAGGCTAGGCCAAAGTAACTGGATCTTTCCAAGAGCTGTGTGGCACAACTTTTGAAATAACCACTATCTTGAGAACTATTTGGTATTTTTCTGTAGCACGTTTGACCATAATTGTCATAAGGTTGGTCTCTGCATCCTTAAGCATAGGATAGTTTTCACAGACAAAAGTATGCTGAGGCCCAGTAAACTTGGCATTTCCAATAGTTGGTACGAGTACTATAAAGAAAGTGTTCTTTTCAGTATTACTGCACTGTGGTTTCACCACTGTTTTCAGAACCAGAGCAGGTTTCACGCATTAGCATAAATATCCTTCTTCCTTGTTGAGATTTCTGTGTGGGGTGTAAGTTCGCGGCTTCTGGCAGCCCTGTGTTTGATTTCTTTACCTTTAGAGTTGGTAAGTGCATATTTGCGTGAGATGGGAAAAGTGTGGATCGTGCTTCAGATTTCATCCTGTCACTTTTGAAATAACCAGTACGTTGCTAATTATTTTGCATTTCAATTGCGCTTTACACCATGATAGTAGTTGGTCTCTGCATCCTTAAGCCTATGATGCGTTTCGCAGAGAAAACTCTTCTCCAGCCCAGGTAACTTGGTGTTTCCCATACCTGGCACCAGAGCCTTTGAAGATACGATTGGTTTCAGTATTATTTCACCATCCTTTGACCACTATTTCAAGAACGGGAGAACTTTTCAACCGTTAGCATAGGAATCCTTCTTTGGATATGACATATTTTTCTGGGGAGGCACCTGCAGGACCATTGTCAGTCCTGTGTTTGTTGGACTAGGGCCAGACATGAGAAGTGCGCCTTTGTGTGAGAGGTGAAAAATGCAGATCATGTTTCAGTCTTTAGACTGAAACAGGATCTGCACTTTTCACCGTTCCTTTCAGAATCATTTGATTCATCAGCTAGGAATGGCGATTCATTCTCCAGACCAATCAAAAGGCTAGGCCAAAGTAAATCGATCTTTCCAAGAGGTGTGTGGCACAACTTTTGAAACAACCGCTAGGTGTAGAACTATTTGGGGTTTTTCCGTAGCACTTTTCACCGTAATTGTCATAAGGTTGGTCTCTGCATCCTTAAGCATACGAGAGTTTTCACAAACGAAAGCAGGCTGAGGCCCAGTAAACTTGGCATTTCCAATAGTTGGTCCTAGAGACTACATAGAAGGTGTTCTTTAAAGTATTATTCCACTGTGGTTTCACCATTGTTTTTAGAACCCAAGCAGGTTTCTGGCATTAGAATATGAATCCTGCCTGGTAGTTGAGATTTCTGGGTGGGGTGTAAGTGCAGGGCTCCTGTCAGCCCTGTCTTTGATTTGTTTACCTCCAGAGCTGGTAAGTGCATATTTGCGTGAGATGGGAAAAGTGTGGATCGTGCTTCAGATTTCATCCTGACACTTTTGAAATCACCAGTATGTTGGTAATTATTTGCCATTTCCATAGCGTTTTGCACCGTAATAGTCACGAGGTCGGTCTCTCCATCCTGAAGCCTATGATGCTTGTTGCAGTGAAACCTCTGGTGAGTCCTAGGTAGCTTGCTATTTCCCATAGCTGGCACCGGAGCCTTGGAAGATAGGATTCTTTTCAGTATTATTTCACCATCCTTTAACGACTGTTTCAAGAACGGGAGCCCTTTTCAAACTTTAGAGTAAGAATCCTTCCTTGGAGATGAGATATTTTTCTGAGGTGGCAAGTGCAGGGCCTCTGTCAGTCCTGGGTTTGTTGGACTAGCGCCAGGCATGAGAATTGCGCCTTTGTGGGACAGGTGAATAGTGCGGATCCTGTTTCAGTCTAAAGACTGAAACAGGATCTGCACTTTTCACCGTTCCTTTCAGAATCATTTCATTCACCAGCTAGGAATGCCGATTCCTTCTCCAGCCTAATCGAAGTCTAGGCCAAAGGAACTCGATCTTCCCAAGAGGCGTGTGGCACAACTTTTGAAACAACCGCTAGGGGGAGAACTATTTGGGGTTTTTCCGTAGCACTTTTCACCGTAATTGTCATAAGGTTGGTCTCTGCATCCTTAAGCATATGAGAGCTTTCACAGACGAAAGCAGGCTGAGGCACAGTAAACATGGCATTTCCAATAGTTGGTCCTACAGACTACAAAAAATGTGTTCTTTAAAGTATTATTCCACTGTGGTTTCACCATTGTTTTCAGAACCCAAGCAGGTTTCTCTCATTAGCATAAGAATCCTGCCTGGTAGTTGAGATTTCTGCGTGGCGTGTAAGTGCGGGGCTTCTGTCAGCCCTGAGTTTGATTTGTTCACCTCGAAAGCTGTTAAGTGCATATTTGCGTGAGATGGGAAAAGTGTGGATCGTGCTTCAGATTTCATCCTAACACTTTTGAAATCACCAGTATGTTGGTAATTATTTGCCATTACCATAGCGTTTTGCACCGTAATAGTCACGAGGTCGGTCTCTGCATCCTGAAGCCTATGATGCTTTCTGCAGTGAAACCTCTGGTGAGTCCCAGGTAGCTTGCTATTTCCAATAGCTGGCACTGGAGCCTTGGATGACAGGATTGTTTTCAGTATTATCTCACCATCCTTTCACCACTGCTTCAAGAACGGGAGCCGTTTTCGACCGTTAGCGTAAGTATCCTTCTTTGGAGATGAGATAATTTTCTGGGGTGGCAAGTGCAGGGCCTCTGTCAGTCCTGGGTTTGTTGGACTAGCGCCAGACATGAGAAGTGCGCCTTTGTGGGACAGGTGAATAGTGCGGATCCTGTTTGAGTCTAAAGACTGAAACAGGATCCGCACTTTTCACCCTTCCTTTCAGAATCATTTGATTCATCAGCTAGGAATGGCGATTCCTTCTCCAGACCATTCGGAGGCTAGGCCAAAGTAACTCGATCTTTCCAAGAGGTGTGTGGCACAACTTTTGAAACAACCGCTAGGTGGATAACTCTTTGGAATTTTTCCGTAGTACTTTTCACCGTAATTGTCATAAGGTTGGTCTCTGTATCCTTAAGCATACGAGAGTTTTCACAGATGAAACAGGCGGAGGCCCAGTAAACTTGGCATTTCAAATAGTTGGTCCTAAGGCTACAACGAAAGTGTTCTTTTACGTATTATTCCACTACGGTTTCACCATTGTTTTCACAACCAGAGCAGGGTTCTGGCATTTGCATAAGAATCCTGCCTGGTAGTTTAGATTTCTGGGTGGGGTGTAAGTGGGGGGCTTCTGTCAGACCTGCGTTTGATTTGTTTACCTCCAAAGCCTGTAAGTACATATCTGCGTAAGATGGGAAAAGTGTGCATCTTGCTTCAGATTACATCCTGACAGTTTTGAAATCACCAGTATGTTGGTAATTATTTGCCATTTCCATAGCGTTTTGCACCGTAATAGTCACGAGGTCGGTCTCTGCATCCTGAACCCTATGATGCTTTTCGCAGAGAAACCTCTGCTGTGCTCCAGGTAACTTGCTATTTTCCATAGCTGGCACCGGAGCCTTGGAAGATAGGATTGTTTTCAGTATTATTTCACCATCCTTTCACCACTGTTTCAAGATCGGGAGCCCTTTTCAAACGTTAGCGTAAGAATCCTTCTTTGGAGATGAGATATTTCTTTGGGGTGGCAAGTGCAGGGCCTCTCTCAGGCCTGGATTTGTTGTACTGGCGCCAGACATGAGAAGTGCGCCTTTGTGGGACAGGTGAATAGTGCGGATCCTGTTTCAGTCTAAAGACTGAAACAGGATCCGCACTTTTCACCGTTCCTTTCAGAATCATTTGATTAATCAGCTAGGAATGGCGATTCCTTCTCCAGACCAATCAAAGGCTAGGCCAAAGTAACTCGAACTTTCCAAGAGGTGTGTGGCACAACATTTGAAACAATCGCTAGGGGGAGAACTATTTGGTATTTTTCCGTAGCAGTTTTCACCATAATTGTCATAAGGTTGGTCTCTGCATCCTTAAGCCTACGAGAGCTTTCACAGACGAAATAGGCTAAGGCCCAGTAAACGTGGCATTTCCAATAGTTGGTCCTAGAGACTACAAACAATGTGTTCTTTAAAGTATTATTCCACTGTAGTTTCACCATTGTTTTCAGACCCCAAGCAGGTTTCTGGCATTAGCATAAGAATCCTTCCTGGTAGTTGAGATTTCTGGGTGGGGTGTAAGTGCGGGGCTTCTGTCAGCCCTACGTTTGATTTGTTTACCTCCATAGTTGGTAAGTACATATTTGCGGGAGATGGGAAAAGTGTGGATCGTGGTTCAGATTTCATCCTGACACTTTTGAAATCACCAGTATGTTGGTAATTATTTGCCATTTCCATAGCGTTTTGCACCGTAATAGTCATGAGGTCGGTCTCTGCATCCGGATGCCTATGATGCTTTTCCCAGAGATACCTCTGCTGAGGCCCAGGTAACTTGCTATTTCCCATAGCTGGCACCGGAGCCTTGGAAGATAGGATTGTTTTCAGTATTATTTCACCATCCTTTCACCACTGTTTCAAGAACGGGAGAACTTTTCAACCGTTAGCGTAAGAATCCTTCTTTGGAGATGAGATATTTTTCTGGGGTGGCAAGTTTAGGTCCTCTGTCAGTCCTGGGTTTGTTGGACTAGCGCCAGACATGAGAAGTGCGCCTTTGTGGGACAGGTGAATAGTGCGGATCCTGTTTGAGTCTAAAGACTGAAACAGGATCCGCACTTTTCACTGTTCCTTTCAGAATCATTTGATTCATCACCTAGGAATGGCGATTCCCTCTCCACACCAATCGAAGGCTAGGCCAGAGTAACACGATCTTTCCAAGAGGTGTGTAGCACAACTTTTGAAACAACCTTTAGGTGGAGAACTATTTGGGATTTTTCCGTAGCACTTTTCACCGTAATTGTCAAGAGGTTTGTCTCTGTATCCTTAAGCATACTAGAGTTTTCACAGGAGAAAGCAGGGTGAGGCCCAGTAAACTTGGCATTTCCAATAGTTGGTCCTAGAGCCTACAAAGAATGTGTTCTTCTAAGTATTATTACAGTGTGGTTTCACCATTGTTTTCAGAACCTGAGCAGGTTTCTCGCAGTAGCATAAGAATCCTGCCTGGTAGTTGAGATTTCTGGGTAGGGTGTAAGTTGGGAGCTTTTGTCAGCCCTACGTTTGATTTGTTGACCTCCAGAGTTGGTAAGTACATATTTGCATGCGATGGGAAAAGTGTGGATCGTGCCTCAAATTTCATCCTGACAGTTTTGAAATCACCAGTATGTTGGTAATTATTTGCCATTTCCATAGCGTTTTGCACCGTAATAGTCACGAGGTCGGTCTCTGCATCCGGAAGCCTATGATCATTTTCCCAGAGATACCTCTGCTGAGGCCCAGGTAACTTGCTATTTCCCATAGCTAGCACCGGAGCCTTGGAAGATAGGATTGTTTTCAGTATTATTTCACCATCCTTTGACCACTGTTTCAAGAACGGGAGCCCTTTTCAACCGTTAGGGAAAGAATCCTTCTTTTGAGATGTGATACTTTTCTGGGGTGGCAAGTGCAGGGCCTCTGTCAGTCCTGGGTTTGTTGGACTAGCGCCAGACATGAGAAGTGCTCCTTTGTGGGACAGGTGAATAGTGCGGATCCTGTTTCAGTCTAAAGACTGAAACAGGATCCGCACTTTTCACTCTTCCTTTCAGAATCATTTGATTCATCAGCTAGGAATGGCGATTCCTTCTCCAGCCCAATCGAAGGCTAGGCCAAAGTAACTCGATCTTTCCAAGAGGTGTGTGGCACAACTTTTGAAACAACCGCTAGGGGGAGAACTATTTGGTATTTTTCCATAGCAGTTTTCACCATAATTGTCATAAGGTTGGTCTCCGCATCCTTAAGCCTGCGAGTGTTTTCACAGACGAAATAGGCTTAGGCCCAGTACACGTGGCATTTCCAATAGTTGGTCGTAGACACTACAAACAATGTGTTCTTTAAAGTATTATTCCACTGTGGTTTCACCATTGTTTTCAGAACCCGAGCAGGTTTCTCGCATTAGCATAAGAATCCTGCCTGGTAGTTGAGATTTCTGGGTGGGGTGTAAGTGGGGGGCTTCTGTCAGCCCTGCGTTTGATTTGTGTACCTCATGAGCTGGTAAGTGCATATTTGCGTGAGATGGGAAAAGTGTGGATCGTGCTTCAGATTTCATCCTGACACTTTTGAAATCACCAGTATGTTGGTAATTATTTGCCATTTCCATAGAGTTTTGCACCGTAATAGTCACGAGGTCTGTCTCTGCATCCAAGAGCCTATGATGCTTTTTGCAGAGAAACCTCTGCTGAGGCCCAGGTAACTTCCTATTTCCCATAGCTGGCACCGGAGCCTTGGAAGATAGGATTGTTTTCAGTATTATTTCACCATCCTTTCACCACTCTTTCAAGCACGTGAGCACTTTTCAACCGTTAGCATAAGAATCCTTCTTTGGAGATGAGATTTTTTTATCGGGTGGCAAGTGCAGGGCCTCTGTCAGTCCTTGGTTTGTTGGACGAGCGCCAGACATGAGAAGTGCGCCTTTGTGGGACAGGTGAATAGTGCGGATCCTGTTTCAGTCTAAAGACTGAAACAGGATCCGCACTTTTCACTGTTCCTTTCAGAACCATTTGATTCATCAGCTAGGAATGGCGATTCCTTCTCCAGACCAAACGAAGGCTAGGCCAAAGTAACTCGATCTTTCCAAGAGGTGTGTGGCACAACTTTTGAAACAACCGCTAGGTGGAGAACTATTTGGCATTTTTTGGTAGCACTTTTCACTGTAATTGTCATAATGTTGGTCTCTGTATCCTTAAGCATACGAGAGTTTTCACAGACGAAACAGGCGGAGGCCCAGTAAACTTGGCATTTCCAATTGTTTTTCCTAAGGCTATAAAGAAAGTGTTCTTTTAAGTATTATTCCACTGTGGTTTCACCATTATTTTCACAACCCAAGCAGGGTTCTCGCATTTGCATAGGAATCCTGCCTGGTAGTTGAGATTTCTGGGTGGGGTGTAAGTACGGGGCTTCTGTCAGACCTGTCTTTGATTTGTTTACCTCCAGAGTTGGTAAGTGCATATTTGCATGAGCTGGGAAAGTGTGGATCATGCTTCAGATTTCATCCTGACAGTTTTGAAATCACCAGTATGTTGCTAATTATCTGCCATTTCCATAGCGTTTTGCACCGTAATAATCACGAGGACGGTCTCTGCATCCTGAAGCCTATGATGCTTTTCGCAGAGAAATCTCTGCTGAGGCCCAGGTAACTTGCTATTTCCCATAGCTGGCACCAGAGCCTTGGAAGATAGGATAGTTTTCAGTATTATTTCACCATCCTTTCACCATTGTTTCAAGAACGTGAGCGCTTTTCAAACGTTTGCGTAAGAATCCTTCTTTGGGGCTGAGATATTTCTTTGGGGTGGCAAGTGCAGGGTCTCTGTCAGTCCTGTGTTTGTTGGATTGGCGCCAGACATGAGAAGTGGGCGTTTGTGGGACAAATGAATAGTGCAGATCCTGTTTCAGTCTAAAGACTGAAACAGGATCCGCACTTTTCACCGTTCCTTTCAGAAGCATTTGATTCATCAGCTAGGAATGGCGATTGCTTCACCAGACCAATCGAAGGCTAGGCCAAAGTAACTCGATCTTTCCAAGAGGTGTGTGGCACAACTTTTGAAACAACCGCTAGGGGCAGAACTATATGGTATTTTTCCGTAGGAGATTTCACCGTAATTGTCATAAGGTTTGTCTCTGCATCCTTAAGCATACGAGAGTTTTCACAGACAAAATATGCTGAGGACCAGTAAACGTGGCATTTCCAATAGTTGGTCCTAGAGACTACAAAGAATGTGTTCTTTAAAGTATTATTCCACTGTGGTTTCACCATTTTTTTCAGAACCCAAGCAGGTTTCTCGCATTAGCATAAGAATCCTGCCTGGTAGTTGAGATTTCTGGGTGGGGTGTAAATACGTGGCTTCTGTCAGCCCTGGGTTTGATTTGCTTACCTCCAGAGTTGGTAAGTGCACATTTGCGTTAGATGGGAAAAGTGTGGATCGTGCCTCAGATTTCATCCTGACAGTATTGAAATCACCAGTATTTGGTAATTATTTTCCATTATCATAGCGTTTTGCAACGTAATATTCATGAGGTCGGTCTATGCTTCCTGAAGCCTATGATGCTTTCTGCAGGGAAACCTCTGCTGAGCCCATGTAACTTGCTATTTCCAATACCTGGCACTGGAGCCTTGGAAGATAGGATTGTTTCCAGTATTATTTCACCATACTTTCCCCACTGTTTCAAGAACAGGAGCCCTTTTCTACCGTTAGCATAAGAATCCTTCTTTGGATAAGGAAATTTTCTGGAGTGGCAATTGCAGAGCCTCTGTCAGTCCTGGGTTTGTTGGACTAGCGCGAGACATGAGAAGTGCGCCTTTGTGGTACAGGTGAATAGTGCGGATCCTGTTTCAGTCTCAAGACTGAAACAGGATCCGCACTCTTCACCGTTTCTTTCAGAATCATTTGATTCATCAGCTAGGAATGGCGATTCCTTCTCCAGACCAATCAAAGGCTAGGCCAAAGTAATTCGATCTTTCCAAGAGATTTGTGGCACAACTTTTGAAACAACCGCTAGGTGGGGAACTATTTGGGATTTTTCCATAGCACTTTTCACCGTAATTGTCATAAGGTTGGTCTCTGCATCCCTAAGCATACGAGAGTTTTCACAGACGAAATAGGCTGAGGCCCATTAAACTTGGCATTTCCAATAGTTGTTCCTAAGGCTACAACGAAAGTGTTCTTTTAGGTATTATTCCACTGTGGTTTCACCATTGTTTTCACAACCTGAGCACGGTTCTCGCATTTGCACAAGAATCCTGCCTGGTAATTGAGATTTGTGGGTGGGGTGTAAGTGGGGGGCTTCTGTCAGCCCTGCGTTTGATTTGTTTACCTCCAGAGCTGGTAAGTGCATATTTGCGTGAGATGGGAAAAGTGTGGATCGTGGTTCAGATTTCATCCTGACAGTTTTAAAATCCCCAGTATGTTGGTAATTATTTGCCATTTTCATAGCGTTTTCCAACGTAATAGTCACGAGGTTGGTCTCTGCATCCTGAAGCCTATGATGCTTTTCGCAGAGAAACCTCTGCTGTGGTACAGGTAACTTGCTATTTCCCACAGCTGGCACCAGAGCCTTGGAAGATAGGATTGTTTTCAGTGTTATTTCACCATCCTTTCACAACTGTTTCAAGAACAGGAGCCCTTTTCTACCGTTAGCATAAGAATCCTTCTTTGGAAAAGAGAAATTTTTTGGAGTGGCAATTGCAGGGCCTCTGTCAGTCCTGGGTTTGTTGGACTAGCGCCAGACATGAGAAGTGCGCCTTTGTGGGATAGGTGAATAGTGCGGATCCTGTTTCAGTCTAAAGACTGAAACAGGATCCGCACTTTTCACCGTTCCTTTCAGAATCATTTAATTCATCAGCTAGGAATGGCGACTCCTTCTCCAGACCAATCGAAGGCTAGGCCAAAGTAACTAGATCATTCCAAGAGGTGTGTGGCTCAACCTTTGAAACAACCGCTAGGGAAAGAACTATTTGGTATTTTTCCGTAGCAGTTTTCACCGTAATTGTCATAAGGTTGGTCTCTGCATCCTTAAGCACAGGAGAGTTTTCACAGACGAAATAGGCTGAGGCCCAGTAAACGTGGCATTTCCAATAGTTGTTCCTAAGGCTACAACGAAAGTGTTCTTTTAGGTTTTATTCCACTGTGGTTTCACCATTGTTTTCACAACCTGAGCAGGGTTCTCGCGTTTGCATAAGAATCCTGCCTGGTAGTTGAGATTTCTGGGTAGAGTGTTAGTGGGGGGCTTCTGTCAGAACTGCCTTTGATTTGTTTACCTCCAGAGTTGGTTAGTGCATATTTGCGTGAGATGGGAAAAGTGTGGATCGTGTTTCAGATTTCATCGTGACAGTTTGAAATCACCAGTATGTTGGTAATTATTTGCTATTACCATAGCGTTTTGGAACGTAATAGTCATGAGGTCCGTCTGTGCATCCTGAAGCCTATGATGCTTTCTGCAGAGAAACCTCTGCTTAGGCCCAGGTAACTTGCTATTTACAATAGCTGGCACCAGAGCCTTGGAAGATAGTATTGTTTTCAGTATTATTTCACCATCCTATCACCACTGTTTCAAGAACGGGAGCCCTTTTCGACCGTTTGCGTAAAAATCCTTCTTTGGAGATGAGATATTTTTCTGGCGTGGCAAGTGCAGGGCCTCTGTCAGTCCTGGGTTTGTTGGACTAGCGCCAGACATTAGAAGTGCGCCTTTGTGGGACAGGTGAATAGTGCGGATCCTGTTTCAGCCTAAAGACTGAAACAGGATCCGCACTCTTCACCATTCCTTTCAGAATCATTTGATTCATCAGCTAGGAATGGCGATTGCTTCTCCAGACCAATCGAAGGCTAGGCCAAAGTGACTCGATCTTTCCAAGAGGTGTGTGGCCCAACTTTTTAAAGAACCGCTAAGTGGAGAACTATTTGTTATTTTTCCAAAGCACTTTTCACCATAATTGTCATAAGGTTGGTCGCTGCATCCTTAAGCACACTAGAGTTTTCACAGACGAAACAGGCTGAGGCCCAGTAATCTTGGCATTTCCAATAGTTGGTCCTAGACACTACCAAGAATGTGTTCTTTTAAGTATTATTCCACTGTGGTTTCACCATTGTTTTCAGAACCCGATCAGGTTTCTCGCATTCTCATAAGCATCCTGCCTGGTAGTTGAGATTCCTGGGTAGGGTGTAAGAGCGAGGCTTCTGTCAGCCCTGCATTTGATAAGTTTACCTCCAGAGTTGGTAAGTGCATATTTGCGTGGGATGGGAAAAGTGTGGATCGTGCTTCAGATTTCATCCTGACAGTTTTGAAATCACCAGTATGTTGGTAATTATTTGCCATTAACATACAGTTTTGCAACGTAATATTCATGAGGTCGGTCTATGCATCCTGAATCCTATGATGCTTTCTGCAGAGAAACCTCTGCTGAGGCCCAGGTAACTTGCTCTTTCCGATAGCTGGCACCGGAGCCTTAGAAAGTAGGATTGTTTTCAGTATTATTTCACCATCCTTTCATCCCTGTTTCACGAACGAGAGCCCTTGTCGACCATTAGCATAAGAATGCTTCTTTGGAGATGAGATATTTTTCTGGAGTGGCAAGTGCCGGGCCTCTGCCATTCCTGGGTTTGTTGGACTAGCGCCAGACATGAGAAGTGCGCCTTTGTGGGACAGGTGCATAGTGCAGATCCTGTTTCAGTCTAAAGACTGAAACAGGATCCGCACTTTTTATCGTTCCATTCAGAATCATTTGATTCATCAGCTAGGAATGGCGATTCCTTCTCCAGACCAATCGAAGGCTAGGCCAAAGTAACTCGATCTTTCCAAGAGGTGTGTGGCACAACTTTTGAAACTACCGCTAGGTGGACAACTCTTTGGTATTTTTCCGTAGCACTTTTCACCGTAATTGTCATAATGTAGGTATCTGCAACCTTAAGCGTAGCAGAGTTTTTGAAATGCAAATAATTACCAACACACTGATCATTTCAAAGTGTCAGGATCAAATCGGAAGCACGATCCACACTTTTCCCATCTCACGCAATTATGCCCTTACCAACACTGGAGGTAAACAAATCAAAGGCAGGGCTGACAGAAGCCCTGCACTTACACCCCACCCAGAAATCTCAACTACCAGGCAGGATTCTAATGCTAATGCGAGAAACCTGCTAGGGTTCTGAAAACAATGGTGAAACCACAGTGGAATAATAGTTAAAAGAACACTCTCTTGGTAGTCTCTAGGCCCAACTATTTGAAATGCCAATTTTATTGGGCCTCAGCCTGTTTCGTCTGTGAAAACTCTGGTATGCTTAAGGATGCAGAGACCAACCTTATGACAATTATGGTGAAAAGTGCTTCGGAAAAATCCCAAATAGTTCTCCACCTAGCAGTTGTTTCAAAAGTTGTGCCACACACCTCTTGGAAAGATCGAGTTACTTTGGCCTAGCCTTCGATTGGTCTGGAGAAGGAATCGCCATTCCTAGCTGATGAATCAAATGATTCTGAAAGGTACGGTGAAAAGTGCGGATCCTGTTTCAGGCTTCAGACTGAAACAGGATCCGCACTATTCACCTGTCCAACAAAGGCGCACTTCTCATGTCTGGCGCTAGTCCAACAAACCCTGGACTGACAGAGGCCCTGCACTTGCCACCCCAGGAAAATATCTCATCTCCAAAGAAAAATTTTTACGCTAATGGACGAAAAGGGCTCCCGTTCTTGAAACAGTGGTGAAAGGATCATGAAATAATACTGAAAACAATCCTATCTTCCAAGGCTTCCGTGCCAGCTAGGGGAAATAGCAAGTTACCTGGGCCTCAGCAGAGGTTTCTCTGCAGAAAGCATCATAGGCAACAGGATGCATAGACCGACCTCATGAATATTACGTTGCAAAACGCTATGGTAATGGCAAATAATTACCAACATACTGGTGATTTCAAAAGTGTCAGGATGAAATCTGAAGCACGAACCACACTTTTTCCATCTCTCCCAAATGTGCACTTACCAACTCTGGATGTAAATAAAACAAACGCAGGGCTGACAGAAGCCACGCACTTATACCCCACCCAGAAATCTCAACTACCAGGCAGGATTCTTATGCTAATGCGAGAACCCTGCTCGGGTTTGAAAACACTGGTGAAACCACAGTGCGATAATACTTAAAAGAACACTTTCGTTGTAGCCATAGGACCAACTATTGCAAATGCCAAGTTTACTGGGCCTCCGCCTGTTCCATCTGTGAAAACTCTCGTATGCTTAAGGATGCAGAGAACAACCTTATGAAAATTACGGAGAAAAGTGCTACGGAAAAATACCAAATAGTTCTCCACCTAGCGGTTCTTTCAAAAGTTGTGCCACACACCTCTTGGAAAGATCGAGTTACTTTGGCCTAGCCTTCGATTGGGCTCGAGAAGGAATCGCCATTCCTAGCTGATGAATAAAATGATTCTGAAAGGAACGGTGAAAAGTGAGGATCCTGTTTCAGTCTTTAGACTGAAACAGGATCCGAACTATTCACCTGTCCCACAAAGGCGCACTTCTCATGTCTGGCGCTAGTCCAACAAACCCAGGACTGACAGAGGCCCTGCAATTGCCACCCCAGAAAAATATCTCAACTCCAAAGAAGGATTCTTACGCTAACGGTTTAAGGGGCTCCCGTTCTTGAAACATGGGTGAAAAAATGGTGAAATAATACTGAAAACAATCCTATCTTCCAAGGCTCTGGTGCCAGCTATGGGAAATACCAAGTTACCTGGACCTCAGCAGAGGTTTCACTGCATAAAGCATCATAGGCTTCAGGATGCATAGAGCGACCTCATGAATATTACGTTGCAAAACGCTATGGTAATGGCAAATAATTACCAACATACTGGTTATTTCAAAAGTGTCAGGATGAAATCTGAAGCACGATCCACACTTTTCCCATCTCACCCAAATATGCACTTACCAACTCTGGAGGTAAACAAATCAAACGCAGGGCTGACAGAAGCCTCGCACTTACACACTACCCAGTAATCTCAACTACCAGGCAGGATTCTTATGCTAAGGCGAGAAACCTGCCTGGGTTCTGAAAAAAATGGTGAAACCACAGTGGAATAATACTTTAAAGAACACATTCTTTGTAGTCTCTAGGACCAACAATTGGAAATGCCACGTTTACTGGGACTCAGCCTATTTTGTCTGTGAAAACTCTCGTATGCTTAAGGATGCAGAGATCAACCTTATGACAATTACGGTGAAAACTGCTATGGAAAAATACCAAATAGTTCTCCCGCTAGCGGTTGTTTGAAAAGTTGTGCCACACAACTCTTGGAAAGATGGAGTTACTTTAGCCTAGCCTTCGATTGGTCTGGAGAAGGAATCGCCATTCCTAGCTGATGAATCAAATAATTCTGAAAGGAAGGGTGAAAAGTGCGGATCCTGTTTCAGTCTTTAGACTGAAACAGGAACCGCACTATTCACCTGTCTCACAGAGGCGCACTTCTCATGTCTGGCGCTAGTCCAACAAACCCAGGACTGACAGAGGCCCTGCACTTGTCACCCCAGAAAAATATCTCATCTCCAAAGAAGGATTCTTCCGCTAACGGTTGAAAAGGGCTCCCGTTCTTGAAACAGTGGTTAAAGGATGGTGAAATAATACTGAAAACAATCCTATCTTTCAAGGCTCCTGTGCCAGCTATGGGAAATAGCAAGTTACCTGGGCCTCAGCAGAGGTTTCTCTGCAGAATGCATCATAGTTTTCAGGATGCATAGACCGACCTCGTGAATATTACGTTGCAAAACGCTATGGAAATGGCAAATAATTACCAACATACTGGTGATTTCAAAAGTGTCAGGATGAAATCTGAAGAACGATCCACACTTTTCCGATCTCACTCAAATATGCACTTACCAGCTCTGGAGGTAAACAAATCAAAGACAGGGCTGACAGAAGCCCGCACTTACACCCCACCCAGAAATCTCAACTACCAGGCAGGATTCTTATGCTAATGCGAGAAACCTGCTGGGGTTCTGAAAAAAATGGTGAAACCACAGTGGAATAATACTTTAAAGAACACATTCTTTGTAGTCTCTAGGACCAACTATTGGAAATGCCACGTTTACTGGGCATCAGCCTATTTTCTCTGTGAAAACTCTCGTATGCTTAAGGATGCAGAGACCAACCTTTTGACAATTACGGTGAAAACTGCTACGGAAAAATATCAAATAGCTCTCCCCCTAGCGGTTGTT
The DNA here is from genome assembly GCF_020740605.2 of Lemur catta. Taxonomy (NCBI): domain Eukaryota; kingdom Metazoa; phylum Chordata; class Mammalia; order Primates; family Lemuridae; genus Lemur; species Lemur catta. Next base: position 827,400 of record NW_025423736.1, read on the forward strand.
TCAAAAGTTGTGCCACACACCTCTTGGAAAGATCGAGTTACTTTGGCCTAGCCTTCGATTGGGCTGGAGAATTAATCGCCATTCCTAGCTGGTGAATCAAATGATTCTGAAAGGAACGGTGAAAAGTGCGGATCCTGTTTCAGGCTTTAGACTGAAACAGGATCCGCACTATTCACCTGTCCAACAAAGGCGCACTTCTCATGTCTGGCGCTAGTCCAACAAACCCAGGACTGACAGAGGCCCTGCACTTGCCACCCCAGGAAAATATCTCATCTCCAAAGAAAAATTTTTACGCTAATGGACGAAAAGGGCTCCCGTTCTTGAAACAGTGGTGAAAGGATGGTGAAATAATACTGAAAACAATCCTATCTTCCAAGGCTTCCGTGCCAGCTAGGGGAAATAGCAAGTTACCTGGGCCTCAGCAGAGGTTTCTCTGCGAGAAGCATCATAGGCTTCAGGATGCATAGACCGACCTCATGAATATTACGTTGCAAAACGCTATGGTAATACCAAATAATTACCAACATACTGGTGATTTCAAAACTGTCAGGATGAAATCTGAAGCACGATCCACACTTTTCCCATCTCACGCAAATATGCACTTACCAACTCTGGAGGTAAACAAATCAAACGCAGGGCTGACAGAAGCCCCGCACTTACACCCCACCCAGAAATCTCAACTACCAGGCAGGTTTCTTATGCTAATGCGAGAAACCTACTTGGGTTCTGAAAACAATGGTGAAACCACCGTGGAATAATACTTTGAAGAACACATTCTTGGTAGTCTCTGGGACCAACTATTAGAAATGCCAAGTTTACTGGGGGTCACCCTGCTTTCGGCTGTGAAAACTCTTGTGTGCTTCAGGATGCGGACACCAACTTTATGACAATTATGCTGAAAAGTGCTACGTAAAAATGTCAAATAGTTCTCCACCTAGCGGTTGTTTCAAAAGTTGTGCCACCCACCTCTTGGAAAGATCTAGTTACTTTGGCCTAGCCTTCGATTGATATCGAGAAGGAATCGCCTTTCATAGCTGATGAATCAAATGATTCTGAAAGGAACAGTGAAAAGTGCGGATCCTGTTTCAGTCTAGACTGAAAGAGGATCCGCACTATTCACCTGTCCAACAAAGGCGCACTTCTCATGTCTGGCGCCAGTCCAACAAACCCAGGACTGACAGAGGCCCTGCACTTGCCACCCCAAAGAAATATCTCATCTCCAAGGAAGGATTCTTACGCAAATGGTTGAAAAGGGCTCATGTTCTTGAAACAGTGGTGAAAGGATGGTGAAATAATACTGAAAACAATCCTATCTTCCAAGGCCCCGGTTCCAGCTATGGGAAATAGCAAGTTACCTGGGCCTCAACAGAGGTTTCTCTGCGAGAAGCATCATAGGCTTCAGGATGCAGAGACCGACATCGTGACTATTACGGTGAAAAACCCTATGGAAATGGCAAATAATTACGAACATACTGGTGATTCCAAAACTGTCAGGATGAAATCTGAAGCACGATCCACACTTTTCCCATCTCACGCAAATATGCACTTTCCAACTCTGGAGGGAAACAAATCAAAGGCAGGGCTGACAGAAGCCCCGCACTTACACCCCACCCAGATAACTCAACTACCAGGCAGGATTCTTATGCTAATGCGAGAACCCTGCTCGGGTACTGGAAATAATGCTGAAACCTCAACGGAATAATACTTAAAAGAACACTTTCTTGGTAGTCTCTAGGACCAACTATTCGAAATGCCAAGATTAATGGGCCTCAGCCTGTTTCGTCTGTGAAAACTCTGGTATGCTTAAGGATGCAGAGACCAACCTTAGGACAATTACGGTGAAAACTGCTACAGAAAAATACCAAATAGTTCTCCCCCTAGCAGTTGTTTCAAAAGTGGTGCCACACATCTCTTGGAAAGATCGAGTTACTTTGGCCTAGCCTTCGATTGGACTGGAGAAGGAATCGCCATTCCTAGCTGATGAATCAAATGATTCTGAAAGGAACGGTGAAAAGTTCAGGTCCTGTTTGAGTCTTTAGACTGAAACAGGATCCGCGCTATACATCTGTCCCACAAAGGCGCACTTCTCATGTCTGGCGCTAGTCCAACAAACCCAGGACTGACAGAGGCCCTGCACTTGCCACCCCAGAAAAATATCTCATTTTCAAAAAAGGATTCTTAGGCTAATGGTTGGAAAGGGCTCCCATTCTTGCAACAGTGGTGAAAGGATGGTGAAATAACATTGAAAACAATCCTATCTTCCAAGACTCCGGTGCCAGCTATCGGAAACAGCAAGTTACCTGGGCCTGAGCAGAGGTTTATCTGCAAAAAGCATCATAGGCTTCAGGATGCAGAAACCGACCTCGTGAGTATTACGGTGTAAAACGCTATGGAAATGGCAAATAATTACCAACATACCGGTGATTTCAAAAGTGTCAGAATGAAATCTGAAGCACGATCCACACTTTTCCGATCACACGCAAATATGCACTTACCAACTCTGGAGGTAAACAAATCAAACTCAGGGCTGACAGAAGCCCCGCACTGACATACCACTCAGAAATCTCAACTACCAGGCAGGCTTCTTATGCTAATGCGAGAAACCTGCTCGGGTTCTGAAAACAATGGTGAAACCACAGTGCGATAATAGTTAAAAGAACAATTTCGTTGTAGCCTTAGGACCAACTATTGGAAATGCCAAGCTTACTGGGCCTCCGCCTGCTGCATCCGTGAAAGCTCTCATATGCTTAAGAATGCAGAGACCAACCTTGTGACAATTACGGTGAAAACTGCTACGGAAAAATACCAAATAGTTCTCCACCTAGCGGTTGTTTCAAAAGTTGTGCCACACATCTCTTGGAAAGATCGAGTTACTTTGGCCTAGCCTCCGATTGGTCTGGAGAAGGAATCGCCATTCCTAGCTGATGAATCCAATGATTCTGAAAGGAACGGTGAAAAGTGCGGATCCTTTTTCAGTCTTTAGACTCAAACAGGATCCGCACTATTCACCTGTCCCACAAAGGAGCACTTCTCATGTCTGGCACTTGTCCAACAAACCCAGGACTGACAGAGGCCCTGCACTTGCCACCCCAAAGAAATATCGCATCTCCAAAGAAGGATTCTTACGCAAATGGTTGAAAAGGGCTCATGTTCTTGAAACAGTGGTGAAAGGATGGTGAAATAATACTGAAAACAATCCTATCTTCCAAGGCCCCGGGTCGAGCTATGGGAAATAGCAAGTTACCTGGGCCTCAGCAGAGGTTTCTCTGCATAAAGCATCATAGGCTTCAGGATGCATAGACCGACCTCATGAATATTACGTTGCAAAACGCTATGGTAATGGCAAATAATTACCAACATACTGGTGATTTCAAAAGTGTCAGGATGAAATCTGAAGCACGATCCACACTTATCCCATCTCACGCAAATATGCACTTACCAACGCTGGAGGTAAACAAATCAAACGCAGGGCTGACAGAAGCCTCGCACTTACACACTACCCAGTAATCTCAACTACCAGGCAGGATTCCTATGCTAATGGGAGAAACCTGCTGGGGTTCTGAAAACAATGGTGAAACCACAGTGGAATAATACTTAAAAGAACACATTCTTGGTAGTCTCTAAGACCAACTATTGGAAATGCCAAGTTTACTGGGCCTCAGCCTGCTTTCGTCTGTGAAAACTCTCGTATGCTTAAAGATGCAGAGACCAACCTTATGACAATTACGGTGAAAAGTGCTACGGAAAAATGCCAAATAGTTCTCCACCTAGCGGTTGTTTCAAAAGTTGTGCCACACACCTCTTGGAAAGATCGAGTTACTTTGGCCTAGCCTTCGATTAGTCTGGAGAAGCAATCGCCATTCCTAGCGGATGAATCAAATGATTCTGAAAGGAACGGTGAAAAGTGCGGATCCTGTTTCAGTCTTTAGACTGAAACAGGAACCGCACTATTCACCTGTCCCACAGAGGCACACTTCTCATCTCTGGCGCTAGTCCAACAAACCCAGGACTGACAGAGGCCCTGCACCTGCCACCCCAGAAAAATATCTCATCTCCAAAGAAGGATTCTTACCCTAACGGTCGAAAAGCGCTCCCGTTCTTAAAACAGTGGTGAAAGGATGGTGAAATAATACTGAAAACAATCCTGTCTTCCAAGGCTCCAGTGCCAGCTATAGGAAATAGCAAGTTACCTTGGCCTCAGCAGAGGTTTCTCTGCAGAAAGCATCATAGGCAACAGGATGCATAGACCGACCTCATGAATATTACGTTGCAAAACGCTATGGTAATGGCAAATAATTACCAACATACTGGTGATTTCAAAAGTGTCAGGATGAAATCTGAAGCACGAACCACACTTTTTCCATCTCTCGCAAATATGCACTTACCAACTCTGGATGTAAATAAAACAAACGCAGGGCTGACAGAAGCCACGCACTTACACCCCACCCAGAAATCTCAACTACCAGGCAGGATTCTTATGCTAATGCGAGAACCCTGCTCGGGTTTGAAAACACTGGTGAAACCACAGTGCGATAATACTTAAAAGAACACCTTCGTTGTAGCCATAGGACCAACTATTGCAAATGCCAAGTTTACTGGGCCTCCGCCTGTTCCATCTGTGAAAACTCTCGTATGCTTAAGGATGCAGAGAACAACCTTATAAAAATTATGGAGAAAAGTGCTACGGAAAAATACCAAATAGTTCTCCACCTAGCGGTTCTTTCAAAAGTTGTGCCACACACCTCTTGGAAAGATCGAGTTACTTTGGCCTAGCCTCCGATTGGTCTGGAGAAGGAATCGCCATTCCTAGCTGATGAATCAAATGATTCTGAAAGGAACGGTGAATAGCGCGGATCCTGTTTCAGTCTTTAGACTGAAACAGGATCCGCGCTATTCACCTGTCCTAGATAGGCGCACTTCTCATGTCTGGCGCTCGTCCAACAAACCCAGGACTGACAGAGGCCCGGCACTTGCCACTCCAGAAAAATATCTCATCTCCAAAGAAGCATTCTTACGCTAACGGTCGAAAACGTCTCCCGTTTGTGAAACAGGGTGAAAGGATGGTGAAATAATACTGAAAACAATCCTATCTTCTAAGGCTCTGGTGCCAGCTATGGGAAAGAGCAAGTTACCTGGGCCTCAGCAGAGGGTTCTCTGCAGAAAGCATCATAGGCTTCAGGATGCAGAGACCGACCTGGTGACTATTACGGTGCAAAACGCTATGGAAATGGCAAATAATTTCCAACATACTGGTGATTTCAAAACTGTCAGGATGAAATCTAAAGCACGATCCACACTTTACCCATCTCACGCAAATATGCACTTACCAGCTCTGGAGATAAACAAATCAAACGAAGGGCTGACAGAAGCCACGCACTTACATCCCACCCAGAAATCTCAACTACCAGGCAGCATTCTTATGCTAATGCAAGAAACCTGCACCAGTTCTGAAAACAATGGTGAAACCACAGTGGAATAATACTTTAAAGAACACATTCTTTGTAGTCTCTAGCACCAACTATTGGAAATGCCACGTTTACTGGGGCTCCGCCTGTTTCGTCTGTGAAAACTCTCGTATGCTTAAGGATGCAGAGACCAACCTCATGACAATTACGGTGAAAAGTGCTACGGAAAAATCCCAAATAGTTCTCCACCTAGCGGTTGTATCAAAAGTTGTGCCACACACCTCTTGGAAAGATCGAGTTACTTTGGCCTAGCCTTCGATTGGTCTGGAGAAGGAATCGCCATTCCGAGCTGATGAATCAAATGATACTGAAAGGAACGGTGAAAAGTGCGGATCCTGTTTCAGTATGAAGACTGAAACAGGATCCGCATTATTCACCTGTCCAACAAAGGAGCACTTCTCATGTCTGGCGCTAGTCCAACAAACCCAGGACTGACAGAGGCCCTGCACTTGCCACCCAGAAAAACATCTCATCTCCAAAGAAGGATTCTTACGCTAAAGGTAGAAAAGGGCTCCCGTTCTTGAAACAGTGGTGAAAGGATGGTGAAATAATACTGAAAACAATCCTATCTTCCATGGCTCCGGTGCCAGCTATGGGAAATAGGTAGTTACCTGGGCCTCAGCAGAGGTTTCTCTGCAGAAAGCATCATAGGCTTCAGGATGCAGAGACCGACCTCATGAATATTACGTTGCAAAACGCTATGGTAATGACAAATAATTACCAACATACTCGTGATTTGAAAACTGTCAGGATGAAATCTGAAGCACGATCCACACTTTTCCCATCTCACGCAAATATGCACATACCAACTCTGGAGGTAAACAAATCAAACACAGGGCTGACAGAAGCCCCGCACATACACCCTACCCAGAAATCTCAACTACCAGGCAGGATTCTTATGCTAATGCGAGAAACCTGCTGGGGTTCTGAAAACAATGGTCAAACCACAGTGGAATAATACTTAAAAGAACACATTCTTTGTAGTCTCTAGGACCAACTATTGGAAATGCCAAGTATACTGGGCTTCACCCTGCTTTCATCTGTGAAATCTCTCGTATGCTTAAGGAAGCAGAGACCAACCTTATGACAATTAGGGTGAAAAGTGCTACGGAAAAATCCCAAATAGTTCTCCACCTAGCGGTAGTTTCAAAAGTTGTGCCACACACCTGTTGGAAAGATCGAGATACTTTGGCCTTGCCTTCGATTGGTCTGGAGAAGCAATCGCCATTCCTAGGTGATGAGTCAAACGATTCTTAAAGGAAGGGTGAAAAATTAGGGTCCTGTTTCAGTCTTTAGACTGAAACAGGATCCGCACTATTCACCTGTCCCACAAAGGCGCACTTCTCATGTCTGGCGCTAGTCCAACAAACCCAGGACTGACAGAGGCCCTGCACTTGCCACCCCAGAAAAATATCTCATCTCGAAAGACGGATTCTTACGCTAATGGTCGAAAAGGGCTCCCGTTCTTGAACAGTGGTGAAAGGATGGTGAAATAAAACTGAAAAGAATCCTATCTTCCAAGGCTCCGGTGCCAGCTATGGGAAATAGCAAGTTACCTTGGCCTTAGCAGAGGTTTCTCTGCAGAAAGCATCATAGGCTTCAGGATGCAGACACCGACCTCATGAATATTACGTTGCAAAATGCTATGGTAATGGCAAATAATTACCAACATACTGGTGATTCCAAAACTGTCAGGAAGAAATCTGAAGCACGATCCACACTTTTTCCATCTCACGCAAATATGCACTTACCAGCTTTGGAGGAAAAAAAAATCAAACGCAGGGGTGACAGAAGCCTCGCACTTACACCCTACCCAGGAATCTCAACTACCAGACAGGATTCTTATGAGAATGCGTGAAACCTGATCGGGTTCTGAAAACAATGGTGAAACCACAGCGCAATAATACTTAAAAGAACACATTCTTGGTAGTCTCTAGGACCAACTATTGGAAATGCCAAGTTTACTGGGCCACAGCCTGCTTTCATCTGTGAACATTGTCGTATGATTAAGGATGCATAGACCAACCTTATGACAATTACGGTGAAAAGTGCTACGGTAAAATGCCAAATAGTTCTCCACCTAGCGGTTGTTTCAAAATTGTGCCACACACCTCTTGGAAAGATCGAGTTACTTTGGCCTAGCCTTCGATTGGTCTGGAGAAGGAATCGCCATTCCTAGCTGATGAATCAAATGCTTCTGAAATAAACGGTGAAAAGTGCGGATCCTGTTTCAGTCTTTAGACAGAGGCCCTGCACTTGCCACGCCAGAAAAATATCTCATCTCCAAAGAAGGATTTTTACGCTAACGGTTGAAAAGGGCTCCGGTTCTTGAAACAGTGGTGAAAGGATGGTGAAATAATACTGAAAACAATCCTATCTTCCAGGCTCCAGTGCCAGCTGTGGGAAATAGCAAGTTACCTGGGCCTCAGCAAAGGTTTCTCTGCAGAAAGCATCATAGGCTTCAGGATGCACAGACCGACCTCATGACTATTACGTTCCAAAACCCTATGGTAATAGCAAATAATTACCAACATGCTGGTGATTTCAAAACTGCCAGGATGAAATCTGAAGCACGATCCTCACTTTTCCCATCTCACGCAAATATGCACTTACCAACTCTGGAGGTAAAGAAATGAAACGCAGGTCTGACAGAACCACCCACTTAACCCTACCCAGAAATCTCAACTACCAGGCAGGATTCTTATGCTAATGCGAGAACCCTGCTTGGGTTCTGAAAAAAATGGTGAAACCACAGTGGAATAATACTTTAAAGAACACATTCTTTGTAGTCTCTAGGACCAACTATTGGAAATGCCACATTTACTGGGCCTCAGCCTGTTTCGTCTGTGAAAACTCTCCTATGCTTAAGGATGCAGAGACCAACCTTATGAGAATTACGGTGAAAAGTGCTACGGAAAAATACCAAATAGTTCTTTCCCTAGCGGTTGTTTCAAAAGTTGTGCCACACACCTCTTGGAAAGATCGAGTTACTTTGGCCTAGCCTTCGATTGTTCTGGAGAAGGAATCGCCATTCCTAGCTGATGAATCAAATGATTCTGAAAGGAACGGTGAAAAGTGCAGATCCTGTTTCAGTCTTTAGACTGAAACAGGATCCGCACTATTCACCTGTCCCACAAAGGCGCACTTCTCATGTCTGGCGCTAGTCCAACAAACCCAGGACTGACAGAGGCCCTGCACTTGCCACCCCAGAAAAATATCTCAACTCCAAAGAAGGATTCTTACGCTAACGGTTTAAAGGGGCTCCCGTTCTTGAAACAGTGGTGAAAGGATGGTGAAATAATACTGAAAACAATGCTAACTTCCAAGGCTCCGGTGCCAGCTATGGGAAATAGGAAGTTACCTGGGCCTCAGCAAAGGTTTCTCTGCAAAAAGCATCATAGGCTTCAGGATGCAGAGACTGACCTCGTGAATATTACGGTGCAAAACGCTATGGAAATGGCAAATTATTACCATCATACTGGTGATTTCAAAAGTGTCAAGATGAAATGGAAGAACGATCCACACTTTTCCGATCTCACTCAAATATGCAATTACCAGGCCTGGAGGTAAACAAATCAAAGACAGGGCTGACAGAAGCCCGCACTTACACCCCACCCAAAAATCTCAACTACCAGGCAGGATTCTTATGCTAATGCGAGAAACCTGCTCGGGTTCTGAAAAAAATGGTGAAACCACAGTGGAATAATGCTTTAAAGAACACATTCTTTGTAGTCTCTAGGACCAACTATTGGAAATGCCACGTTAATGGGCATCAGCCTATTTTCTCTGTGAAAACTCTCGTATGCTTAAGGGTGCAGAGACCAACCTTATGACAATTTCGGTGAAAAGTGCTACGGAAAAATCCCAAATAGTTCTCCACCTAGCGGTTGTTTCAAAAGTTGTGTCACACACCTCTTGGAAAGATCGAGTTACTTTGGCCTAGCCTTCGCTTGGTCTGGAGAAGGAATCGCCATTCCTAGATGATGAATCAAATGATTCTGAAAGGAACGGTGAAAAGTGCGGATCCTGTTTCAGTCTTTAGACTGAAACAGGATCCGCACTATTCACCGGTCCCCCAAAGGCGCACTTCTCATGTCTGGCGCCAGTCCAACCAACCCAGGACTAACAGAGGCCCTGCACTTGCCACCCCAGAAAAATATCTCATCTGCAAAGAAGAATTCTTACGCTAACGGTCGAAAAGGGCTCCCGTTCTTGAAACAGTGGTGAAAGGATGGTGAAATAGTACTGAAAACAATCCTATCTTCCAAGGCTCCGGTGCCAGCTATGGGAAATAGCAAGTTACCTGGCCCTCAGCAGAGGTTTCTCTGCGAGAAGCATCATAGGCTTCAGGATGCAGAGACCGACCTCATGACTATTAGGGTGCAAAACGCTAAGTTAATGGCAAATAATTACCAACATACTGGTGATTTCAAAAGTGTCAGGATGAAATCTGAAGCACGATCCACACTTTTCCCATCTCACGCAAATATGCACTTACCAGCTCTGGACGTAAACAAATCAAACGCAGGGATGACAGCAGCCCCCCACTTACACCCCACCCAGAAATCTCAACTACCAGGAAGGATTCTTATGCTAATGCGAGAAACCTGCTTGGGTTCTGAAAACAATGGTGAAACCACAGTGGAATAATACTTTGAAGAACACATTCTTTGTAGTCTCTAGGACCAACTATAGGAAATGCCAAGTTTACTGAGCCTCAGCCTCCTTTCGTCTGTGAAAACGCTCGTATGCCTAACGATGCAGAGACCAACCTTATGACAATTTTGGTGAAAAGTGCTACGGAAAAATCCCAAATAGTTCTCCACCTAGCGGTTGTTTCAAAAGTTGTGCCACACACCTCTTGGAAAGATCGAGTTACTTTGGCCTAGCCTTCGATTGGGCTGGAGAAGGAATCGCCATTCCTAGCTGATGAATCAAATGATTCTGAAAGGAACGGTGAAAATTGCGGATCCTGTTTCAGTCTTTAGACTAAAACAGGATCGGCACTACTCACCTGTCCCACAAAGGCGCACTTCTCATGTCTGGCGCCAGTCCAACAAACCCAGGACTGACAGAGGCCCTGCACTTGCCACCCCAAAGAAATATTTCATCTCCAAAGAAGGATTCTTATGCTAACGGTTGAAAAGGGCTCCCGTTCTTGAAACAGTTGTGAAAGGATGGTGAAATAATACTGAAAACAATCCTATCTTCCAAGGCTCCGGTGCCAGCTATGGGAAATAGCAAGTTACCTGGGCTTCAGCAGAGGTTTCTATGCATAAAGCATCATAGGCTTCAGGATGCATAGACCGACCTCATGAATATTACGTTGCAAAACGCTATGGTAATGGCAAATAATTACCAACATACTGGTGATTTCAAAAGTGTCAGGATGAAATCTGAAGCACGATCCACACTTTTCCCATCTCACGCAAATATGCACTTACCAGCTCTGGAGGTAAACAAATCAAACGCAGGGCTGACAGAAGCCTCGCACTTACACACTACCCAGTAATCTCAACTACCAGGCAGGATTCTTATGCTAATGGGAGAAACCTGCTGGGGTTCTGAAAACAATGGTGAAACCATAGTGGAGTAATACTAAAAGAACACATTCTTGGTAGTCTCTAAGACCAACTATTGGAAATGCCAAGTTTGCTGGGCCTCAGCCTGCTTTCGTCAGTGAAAACTCTCGTATGCTTAAAGATGCAGAGACCAACCTTATGAGAATTACGGTGAAAAGCGCTAGGGAAAAATGCCAAATAGTTCTCCACCTAGCGGTTGTTTCAAAAGTTGTGCCACACACCTCTTGGAAAGATGGAGTCACTTTGGCCTAGCCTTCGATTAGTCTGGAGAAGGAATCGCCATTCCTAGCTGATGAATCAAATGATTCTGAAAGGAACGGTGAAAAGTGCGGATCCTGTTTCAGTCTTTAGAATGAAACAGGAACCGCACTATTCACCTGTCCCACAAAGGAGCACTTCTCATGTCTGGCGCCAGTCCAACAAACCCAGGACTGACAGAGGCCCTGCACTTGCCACCCCAAAGAAATATCTCATCTCCAAAGAAGGATTCTTACGCAAACGGTTGAAAAGGGCTCATCTTCTTGAAACAGTGGTGAAAGGATGGTGAAATAATACTGAAAACAATCCTATCTTCCAAGGCTCCGGTGCCAGCTATGGGAAATAGCAAGTTACCTGGGCCTCAGCAGAGGTTTCTCTGTGAGAAGCATCATAGGCTTCAGGATGCAGAGACCGACCTCATGACTATTAGGGTGCAAAACGCTAAGGAAATGGCAAATAATTACCAACATACTGGTGATTTCAGAAGTGTCAGGATGAAATCTGAAGCACGATCCACACTTTTCCCATCTCACGCAAATATGCACTTACCAGCTCTGGACGTAAACAAATCAAACGCAGGGATGACAGCAGCCCCCCACTTACACCCCACCCAGAAATCTCAACTACCAGGAAGGATTCTTATGCTAATGCGAGAAACCTGCTTGGGTTCTGAAAACAATGGTGAAACCACAGTGGAATAATACTTTGAAGGACACATTCTTTGTAGTCTCTAGGACCAACTATAGGAAATGCCAAGTTTACTGAGCCTCAGCCTCCTTTCGTCTGTGAAAACTCTCGTATGCCTAACGATGCAGAGACCAACCTTATGACAATTTTGGTGAAAAGTGCTACGGAAAAATCCCAAATAGTTCTCCACCTAGCGGTTGTTTCAAAAGTTGTGCCACACACCTCTTGGAAAGATCGAGTTACTTTGGCCTAGCCTTCGATTGGGCTGGAGAAAGAATCGCCATTCCTAGCTGGTGAATCAAATGATTCTGAAAGGAACGGTGAAAATTGCGGATCCTGTTTCAGTCTTTAGACTAAAACAGGATCGGCACTATTCACCTGTCCCACAAAGGCGCACTTTTCATGTCTGGCGCTAGTTCAACAAACCCAGGACTGACAGAGGCCCTGCACTTGACACCCCAAAGAAATATCTCATCTCCAAAGAAGGATTTTTACGCAAACGGTTGAAAAGGGCTCATGTTCTTGAAACAGTGGTGAAAGGACGGTGAAATAATACTGAAAACAATCCTATCTTCCAAGGCTCCGGTGCCAGCTATGGGAAATAGCAAGTTACCTGGGCCTCAGCAGAGGTTTCTCTGCGAGAAGCATCTTAGGCTTCAGGATGCAGAGACCGACCTCGTGACTATTACGGTGAAAAACACTATGGAAATGGCAAATAATTACGAACATACTGGTGATTTCAAAACTGTCAGGATGAAATCTGAAGCACGATCCACACTTTTCCCATCTCACGCAAATATGCACTTACCAGCTCTGGAGGTAAGCAAATCAAACGCAGGGCTGACAGAAGCCACGCACTTACACCCCACCCAGATCTCTCAACTACCAGGCAGGATTCTTATGGTAATGCGAGAAACCTGCTCGGGTTCTGAAACAATGGTGAAACCACAGTGGAATAATACTTAAAAGAACACATTCTTTGTAGTCTCTAGGACCAACTATTGGAAATGCCAAGTTTACTGGGCCTCCGCCTGTTTCATCTGTGTAAACTCTCTTAGGCTTAAGGATGCAGAGACCAACCTTATGACAATTACGGTGAAAACTGCTACAGAAAAATACCAAATAGTTCTCCCCCTAGCAGTTGTTTCAAAAGTGGTGCCACATATCGCTTGGAAAGATCGAGTTACTTTGGCCTAGCCTTCGATTGGTCTGGAGAAGGAATCGCCATTCCTAGGTGATGAATCAAATGATTCTGAAAGGAACGGTGAAAAGTTCAGGTCCTGTTTCACTCTTTAAACTGAAACAGGATCCGCACTATTCACCTGTCCCACAGAGGCGCACTTCTCCTGTCTGGCGATAGTCCAAGAAACCCAGGACTGACAGAGGCCCTGCACTTGCCACCCCAGAAAAATATCTCATCTCCAAAAAAGGATTCTTAGGATAAAGTTTGGAAAGGGCTCCCGTTCTTGAAACAGTGGTGAAAGGATGGTGAAATAACACTGAAAACTATCCTATCCAAGACTCCGGTGCCAGCTATGGGAAATAGCAAGTTACCTGGGCCTGAGCAGAGGTTTATCTGCAAAAAGCATCATAGGCTTCAGGATGCAGAAACCGACCTCGTGAGTATTACGGTGTAAAACGCTATGGAAATGGCAAATAATTACCAACATACTGGTGATTTCAAAAGTGTCAGAATGAAATCTGAAGCACGATCCACACTTTTCCCGTCACACGCAAATATGCACTTACCAACTCTGGAGGTAAACAAATCAAACTCAGGGCTGACAGAAGCCCCGCACTTACACCCCACACATAAATCTCAACTACCAGGCAGGATTCTTATGCTAATGCTAGAAACCTGCTTGGGTTCTGAAAACAGTGGTGAAACCACAGTGGAATAATACTTTAAAGAACACATTCATTGTAGTCTCTAGGACCAACAATTGGAAATGCCAAGTTTACTGGGCCTCAGCCTGCTTTCGTCTGTGAAAACTATCGTATGCTTAAGGATGCAGAGGATAACATTATGACAATTACGGTGAAAAGTGCTACGGAAAAATGCCAAATAGTTCTCCACCTAGCGGTTGCTTCAAAAGTTGTGCCACACACCTCTTGGAAAGATCGAGGTACTTTGCCCTAGCCTTCGATTGGTCTGGAGAATGAAACGCCATTCCTAGCTGATGAGTCAAACGATTCTGAAAGGTACGGTGAAAAGTGCAGATCCTGTTTCAGTCCTTAGACTGAAACAGGTTCCGCACTATTCACCTGTCCCACAAAGGCGCACTTCTCATGTCTGGCGCTTGTCAGACAAACCCAGGACTGACAGAGGCCCTGCACTTGCCACCCCAGAGAAATATCTCATCTCCAAAGAAGGATTCTTACGCTAATGGTCGAAAAGGGCTCCCGTTCTTGAAACAGTCGTGAAAGGATGGTGAAATAACACTGAAAACAATCCTATCTTCCAAGGCTCCGGTGCCAGCTATGGGAAATAGCAAGTTACCTGGGCCTCAACAGAGGTTTCTCTGCAGAAAGCATCATAGGCTTGAGGATGCATAGACCGACCTCATGAATATTAAGGTGCAAAAAGCTATGGTAATGGCAAATAATTACCAACATACTGGTGATTTCAAAAGTGTCAGGATGAAATCTAAAGCACGAACCACGATTTTCCATCTTTCGCAAATATGTACTTACCAACTCTGGAGGTAAACAAAACAAACGCAGGGCTGACAGAAGCCACGAACTTACATCCCACCCAGAAATCTCAACTACCATGCAGGGTTCTTATGCTAATGCGAGAATCCTGCTCGGGTTCTGAAAACAATGGTGAAACCACAGTGCGATAATACTTAAAATAACACTTTCTTTGTAGCCTTAAGACCAACTATGGAAATGCCAAGTTTACTGGGCCTCCGCCTGCTCCATCTGTGAAAACTCTCATATGCTTAAGGATGCAGAGACCAACCTTGTGACAATTACACTGAAAAGTGCTACGGAAAAATACCAAATAGTTCTCCACCTAGCGGTTGTTTCAAAAGTTGTGCCACACACCTTTTGGAAAGATCGAGTTACTTTGGCCTAGCCTCCGTTTGGTCTGGAGTAGGAATCGCCATTCCTAGCTGATGAATCAAATGATTCTGAAAGGAACGGTGAAAAGTGCGGATCCTGTTTCAGTCTTTAGACTCAAACAGGATCCGCACTATTCACCTGTCCCACAAAGGTGCACTTCTCATGTCTGGTGCTAGTCCAACAAAACCTGGACTGACAGAGGCCCTGCACTTGCCACTCCAGAAAAATATCTCATCTCCAAAGAATGATTCTTACGCTCACGGTCGAAAAGGGCTCCCGTTCTTGAAACAGTGGTGAAAGGATGGTGAAATAATACTGAAAACAATCCTATCTTCCAAGGCTCCAGTACAACTACGGTAAATAGCAAGTTACCTGGGCCTCAGCAGAGGTTTCTCTGAAGAAAGCATCATAGGCTTCAGGATGCAGAGACCGACCTCATGAATATTACGGTGCAAAACGCGATGGTAATGGCAAATAATTACCTACATACTGGTGATTTCAAAAGTGTCTGGATGAAATCTGAAGCACGAACCACACTTTTTCCATCTCTCGCAAATATGCACTTACCAACTCTGGAGGTAAACAAAACAAACGCAGAGCTGACAAAAGCCATGCACTTACACCCCACCCAGAAATATCAACTTCCAGGCAGGATTCTTATGCTAATGCAAGAACCCTGCTCGGGTTCTGAAAACACTGGTGAAACCACAGTGCAATAATACTTAAAAGGACACTTTCGTTGTAGCCTTAGGACCAACTATTGGAAATGCCAAGTTTACTGGGCCTCCGCCTGTTCCATCTGTGAAAACTCTCGTATGCTTAAGGATGCAGAGACCAACCTTATGAAAATTACGGAGAAAAGTGCTACGGAAAAATACCAAATTGTTCTCCACCTAGCGGTTCTTTCAAAAGTTGTGCCACACACCTCTTGTAAAGATCGAGTTACTTTGGCCTAGCCTTCGATTGGTCTGGAGAAGGAATCGCCATTCCTAGCAGATGAATCAAATGATTCTGAAAGGAAGGGTGAAAAGTGCGGATCCTGTTTCAGTCTTTAGACTGAAACAGGATCCGCACTATTCACCTGTCCCACAAAGGCGCACTTCTCATGTCTGGCGCTAGTCCAACTAACCCAGGACTGACAGAGGCCCTGCACTTGCCACCCCAGAGAAATATCTCATCTCCAAAGAAGGATTCTTACGCTAATGGTCGAAAAGGGCTCCCGTTCTTGAAACAGTCGTGAAAGGATGGTGAAATAACACTGAAAACAATCCTATCTTCCAAGGCTCCGGTGCCAGCTATGGGAAATAGCAAGTTACCTGGGCCTCAACAGAGGTTTCTCTGCAGAAAGCATCATAGGCTTGAGGATGCATAGACCGACCTCATGAATATTAAGGTGCAAAAAGCTATGGTAATGGCAAATAATTACCAACATACTGGTGATTTCAAAAGTGTCAGGATGAAATCTAAAGCACGAACCACGATTTTCCATCTTTCGCAAATATGTACTTACCAACTCTGGAGGTAAACAAAACAAACGCAGGGCTGACAGAAGCCACGAACTTACATCCCACCCAGAAATCTCAACTACCATGCAGGGTTCTTATGCTAATGCGAGAATCCTGCTCGGGTTCTGAAAACAATGGTGAAACCACAGTGCGATAATACTTAAAATAACACTTTCTTTGTAGCCTTAAGACCAACTATGGAAATGCCAAGTTTACTGGGCCTCCGCCTGCTCCATCTGTGAAAACTCTCATATGCTTAAGGATGCAGAGACCAACCTTGTGACAATTACACTGAAAAGTGCTACGGAAAAATACCAAATAGTTCTCCACCTAGCGGTTGTTTCAAAAGTTGTGCCACACACCTTTTGGAAAGATCGAGTTACTTTGGCCTAGCCTCCGTTTGGTCTGGAGTAGGAATCGCCATTCCTAGCTGATGAATCAAATGATTCTGAAAGGAACGGTGAAAAGTGCGGATCCTGTTTCAGTCTTTAGACTCAAACAGGATCCGCACTATTCACCTGTCCCACAAAGGTGCACTTCTCATGTCTGGTGCTAGTCCAACAAAACCTGGACTGACAGAGGCCCTGCACTTGCCACTCCAGAAAAATATCTCATCTCCAAAGAATGATTCTTACGCTCACGGTCGAAAAGGGCTCCCGTTCTTGAAACAGTGGTGAAAGGATGGTGAAATAATACTGAAAACAATCCTATCTTCCAAGGCTCCAGTACAACTACGGTAAATAGCAAGTTACCTGGGCCTCAGCAGAGGTTTCTCTGAAGAAAGCATCATAGGCTTCAGGATGCAGAGACCGACCTCATGAATATTACGGTGCAAAACGCGATGGTAATGGCAAATAATTACCTACATACTGGTGATTTCAAAAGTGTCTGGATGAAATCTGAAGCACGAACCACACTTTTTCCATCTCTCGCAAATATGCACTTACCAACTCTGGAGGTAAACAAAACAAACGCAGAGCTGACAAAAGCCATGCACTTACACCCCACCCAGAAATATCAACTTCCAGGCAGGATTCTTATGCTAATGCAAGAACCCTGCTCGGGTTCTGAAAACACTGGTGAAACCACAGTGCAATAATACTTAAAAGGACACTTTCGTTGTAGCCTTAGGACCAACTATTGGAAATGCCAAGTTTACTGGGCCTCCGCCTGTTCCATCTGTGAAAACTCTCGTATGCTTAAGGATGCAGAGACCAACCTTATGAAAATTACGGAGAAAAGTGCTACGGAAAAATACCAAATTGTTCTCCACCTAGCGGTTCTTTCAAAAGTTGTGCCACACACCTCTTGTAAAGATCGAGTTACTTTGGCCTAGCCTTCGATTGGTCTGGAGAAGGAATCGCCATTCCTAGCAGATGAATCAAATGATTCTGAAAGGAAGGGTGAAAAGTGCGGATCCTGTTTCAGTCTTTAGACTGAAACAGGATCCGCACTATTCACCTGTCCCACAAAGGCGCACTTCTCATGTCTGGCGCTAGTCCAACTAACCCAGGACTGACAGAGGCCCTGCACTTGCTACCCCAGAAAAATATCTCAACTCCAAAGAAGGATTCTTATGCTAACGGTTGAAACGGGCTCCCGTTCTTGAAACAATGGTGAAAGGATGCTGAAATAATACTGAAAACAATCCTAACTTCCAATGCTCCGGTGCCAGCTATGGGAAATAGCAAGTTACCTGGGCCTCAGCAGAGGTTTCTCTGCGAGAAGCATCATAGGCTTCAGGATGCAGAGACCGACCTCATGACTATTACGGCGCAAAACGCTATGGAAATGGCAAATAATTACCAACATACTGGTGATTTCAAAACTGTCAGGATGAAATCTGAAGCATGATCCACACTTTTCCCATCTGACGCAAATATGCACTTACCAGCTCTGGACGTAAACAAATCAAACGCAGGGCTGACAGAAGCCCCCAACTTACACCCCACCCAGAAATCTCAACTACCAGGAAGGATTCTTAAGCTAATGCAAGAAACCTGCTTGGGTTCTGAAACCAATGGTGAAACCATAGTGGAATAATAATTTCAAGAACATATTCTTTGTAGTCTCTAGGACCAACTATAGGAAATGCCAAGTTTACTGGGCTTCAGCCTGCTTTCGTCTGTAAAAACTCTCATATGCTTTACGATGCAGAGACCAACCTTATGACAATTTTGGTGAAAAGTGCTACGGAAAAATCCCAAATAGTTCTCCACCTAGCGGTTGTTTCAAAAGTTGTGCCACACACCTCTTGGAAAGATCGAGTTACTTTGGCCTAGCCTTCGATTGGGCTGGAGAAAGAATCGCCATTCCTAGCTGGTGAATCAAATGATTCTGAAAGGAACGGTGAAAATTGCGGATCCTGTTTCAGTCTTTAGACTAAAACAGGATCGGCACTATTCACCTGTCCCACAAAGGCGCACTTTTCATGTCTGGCGCTAGTTCAACAAACCCAGGACTGACAGAGGCCCTGCACTTGCCACCCCAAAGAAATATCTCATCTCCAAAGAAGGATTTTTACGCAAACGGTTGAAAAGGGCTCATGTTCTTGAAACAGTGGTGAAAGGACGGTGAAATAATACTGAAAACAATCCTATCTTCCAAGGCTCCGGTGCCAGCTATGGGAAATAGCAAGTTACCTGGGCCTCAGCAGAGGTTTCTCTGCGAGAAGCATCTTAGGCTTCAGGATGCAGAGACCGACCTCGTGACTATTACGGTGAAAAACACTATGGAAATGGCAAATAATTACGAACATACTGGTGATTTCAAAACTGTCAGGATGAAATCTGAAGCACGATCCACACTTTTCCCATCTCACGCAAATATGCACTTACCAGCTCTGGAGGTAAGCAAATCAAACGCAGGGCTGACAGAAGCCACGCACTTACACCCCACCCAGATCTCTCAACTACCAGGCAGGATTCTTATGGTAATGCGAGAAACCTGCTCGGGTTCTGAAACAATGGTGAAACCACAGTGGAATAATACTTAAAAGAACACATTCTTTGTAGTCTCTAGGACCAACTATTGGAAATGCCAAGTTTACTGGGCCTCCGCCTGTTTCATCTGTGTAAACTCTCTTAGGCTTAAGGATGCAGAGACCAACCTTATGACAATTACGGTGAAAACTGCTACAGAAAAATACCAAATAGTTCTCCCCCTAGCAGTTGTTTCAAAAGTGGTGCCACATATCGCTTGGAAAGATCGAGTTACTTTGGCCTAGCCTTCGATTGGTCTGGAGAAGGAATCGCCATTCCTAGGTGATGAATCAAATGATTCTGAAAGGAACGGTGAAAAGTTCAGGTCCTGTTTCACTCTTTAAACTGAAACAGGATCCGCACTATTCACCTGTCCCACAGAGGCGCACTTCTCCTGTCTGGCGATAGTCCAAGAAACCCAGGACTGACAGAGGCCCTGCACTTGCCACCCCAGAAAAATATCTCATCTCCAAAAAAGGATTCTTAGGATAAAGTTTGGAAAGGGCTCCCGTTCTTGAAACAGTGGTGAAAGGATGGTGAAATAACACTGAAAACTATCCTATCCAAGACTCCGGTGCCAGCTATGGGAAATAGCAAGTTACCTGGGCCTGAGCAGAGGTTTATCTGCAAAAAGCATCATAGGCTTCAGGATGCAGAAACCGACCTCGTGAGTATTACGGTGTAAAACGCTATGGAAATGGCAAATAATTACCAACATACTGGTGATTTCAAAAGTGTCAGAATGAAATCTGAAGCACGATCCACACTTTTCCCGTCACACGCAAATATGCACTTACCAACTCTGGAGGTAAACAAATCAAACTCAGGGCTGACAGAAGCCCCGCACTTACACCCCACACATAAATCTCAACTACCAGGCAGGATTCTTATGCTAATGCTAGAAACCTGCTTGGGTTCTGAAAACAGTGGTGAAACCACAGTGGAATAATACTTT
This sequence comes from Lemur catta, assembly GCF_020740605.2. Taxonomy (NCBI): domain Eukaryota; kingdom Metazoa; phylum Chordata; class Mammalia; order Primates; family Lemuridae; genus Lemur; species Lemur catta. The sequence continues at coordinate 847,902 of NW_025423736.1, forward strand.
AAAGAACACATTCATTGTAGTCTCTAGGACCAACAATTGGAAATGCCAAGTTTACTGGGCCTCAGCCTGCTTTCGTCTGTGAAAACTATCGTATGCTTAAGGATGCAGAGAATAACATTATGACAATTACGGTGAAAAGTGCTACGGAAAAATGCCAAATAGTTCTCCACCTAGCGGTTGCTTCAAAAGTTGTGCCACACACCTCTTGGAAAGATCGAGGTACTTTGCCCTAGCCTTCGATTGGTCTGGAGAATGAAACGCCATTCCTAGCTGATGAGTCAAACGATTCTGAAAGGTACGGTGAGAAGTGCAGATCCTGTTTCAGTCCTTAGACTGAAACAGGTTCCGCACTATTCACCTGTCCCACAAAGGCGCACTTCTCATGTCTGGCGCTTGTCAGACAAACCCAGGACTGACAGAGGCCCTGCACTTGCCACCCCAGAGAAATATCTCATCTCCAAAGAAGGATTCTTACGCTAATGGTCGAAAAGGGCTCCCGTTCTTGAAACAGTCGTGAAAGGATGGTGAAATAACACTGAAAACAATCCTATCTTCCAAGGCTCCGGTGCCAGCTATGGGAAATAGCAAGTTACCTGGGCCTCAACAGAGGTTTCTCTGCAGAAAGCATCATAGGCTTGAGGATGCATAGACCGACCTCATGAATATTAAGGTGCAAAAAGCTATGGTAATGGCAAATAATTACCAACATACTGGTGATTTCAAAAGTGTCAGGATGAAATCTAAAGCACGAACCACGATTTTCCATCTTTCGCAAATATGTACTTACCAACTCTGGAGGTAAACAAAACAAACGCAGGGCTGACAGAAGCCACGAACTTACATCCCACCCAGAAATCTCAACTACCATGCAGGGTTCTTATGCTAATGCGAGAATCCTGCTCGGGTTCTGAAAACAATGGTGAAACCACAGTGCGATAATACTTAAAATAACACTTTCTTTGTAGCCTTAAGACCAACTATGGAAATGCCAAGTTTACTGGGCCTCCGCCTGCTCCATCTGTGAAAACTCTCATATGCTTAAGGATGCAGAGACCAACCTTGTGACAATTACACTGAAAAGTGCTACGGAAAAATACCAAATAGTTCTCCACCTAGCGGTTGTTTCAAAAGTTGTGCCACACACCTTTTGGAAAGATCGAGTTACTTTGGCCTAGCCTCCGTTTGGTCTGGAGTAGGAATCGCCATTCCTAGCTGATGAATCAAATGATTCTGAAAGGAACGGTGAAAAGTGCGGATCCTGTTTCAGTCTTTAGACTCAAACAGGATCCGCACTATTCACCTGTCCCACAAAGGTGCACTTCTCATGTCTGGTGCTAGTCCAACAAAACCTGGACTGACAGAGGCCCTGCACTTGCCACTCCAGAAAAATATCTCATCTCCAAAGAATGATTCTTACGCTCACGGTCGAAAAGGGCTCCCGTTCTTGAAACAGTGGTGAAAGGATGGTGAAATAATACTGAAAACAATCCTATCTTCCAAGGCTCCAGTACAACTACGGTAAATAGCAAGTTACCTGGGCCTCAGCAGAGGTTTCTCTGAAGAAAGCATCATAGGCTTCAGGATGCAGAGACCGACCTCATGAATATTACGGTGCAAAACGCGATGGTAATGGCAAATAATTACCTACATACTGGTGATTTCAAAAGTGTCTGGATGAAATCTGAAGCACGAACCACACTTTTTCCATCTCTCGCAAATATGCACTTACCAACTCTGGAGGTAAACAAAACAAACGCAGAGCTGACAAAAGCCATGCACTTACACCCCACCCAGAAATATCAACTTCCAGGCAGGATTCTTATGCTAATGCAAGAACCCTGCTCGGGTTCTGAAAACACTGGTGAAACCACAGTGCAATAATACTTAAAAGGACACTTTCGTTGTAGCCTTAGGACCAACTATTGGAAATGCCAAGTTTACTGGGCCTCCGCCTGTTCCATCTGTGAAAACTCTCGTATGCTTAAGGATGCAGAGACCAACCTTATGAAAATTACGGAGAAAAGTGCTACGGAAAAATACCAAATTGTTCTCCACCTAGCGGTTCTTTCAAAAGTTGTGCCACACACCTCTTGTAAAGATCGAGTTACTTTGGCCTAGCCTTCGATTGGTCTGGAGAAGGAATCGCCATTCCTAGCAGATGAATCAAATGATTCTGAAAGGAAGGGTGAAAAGTGCGGATCCTGTTTCAGTCTTTAGACTGAAACAGGATCCGCACTATTCACCTGTCCCACAAAGGCGCACTTCTCATGTCTGGCGCTAGTCCAACTAACCCAGGACTGACAGAGGCCCTGCACTTGCTACCCCAGAAAAATATCTCAACTCCAAAGAAGGATTCTTATGCTAACGGTTGAAACGGGCTCCCGTTCTTGAAACAATGGTGAAAGGATGCTGAAATAATACTGAAAACAATCCTAACTTCCAATGCTCCGGTGCCAGCTATGGGAAATAGCAAGTTACCTGGGCCTCAGCAGAGGTTTCTCTGCGAGAAGCATCATAGGCTTCAGGATGCAGAGACCGACCTCATGACTATTACGGCGCAAAACGCTATGGAAATGGCAAATAATTACCAACATACTGGTGATTTCAAAACTGTCAGGATGAAATCTGAAGCATGATCCACACTTTTCCCATCTGACGCAAATATGCACTTACCAGCTCTGGACGTAAACAAATCAAACGCAGGGCTGACAGAAGCCCCCAACTTACACCCCACCCAGAAATCTCAACTACCAGGAAGGATTCTTAAGCTAATGCAAGAAACCTGCTTGGGTTCTGAAACCAATGGTGAAACCATAGTGGAATAATAATTTCAAGAACATATTCTTTGTAGTCTCTAGGACCAACTATAGGAAATGCCAAGTTTACTGGGCTTCAGCCTGCTTTCGTCTGTAAAAACTCTCATATGCTTTACGATGCAGAGACCAACCTTATGACAATTACGGTGAAAAGTGCTACGGAAAAATACCAAATGGTTCTCCAGCTAGCGGTTGTTTCAAAAGTTGTGCCACACACCTCTTGGAAAGACCGAGTTACTTTGGCCTAGCCTTCGATTGGTCTGGAGAAGGAATCGCCATTCCTAGCTGATGAATCAAATGATTCTAAAAGGAACGGTGAAAAGTGCGGATCCTGTTTCAGTCTTTAGACTGAAACAGGATCCGCACTATTCACCTGTCCCACAAAGGCGCACTTCTCATGTCTGGCGCTAGTCCAACAAACCCAGGACTAGCAGAGGCCCTTCACTTGCCACCCCAGAAAAATATCTCATCTCCAAAGAAGAATTCTTACGCTAACGGTCGAAAAGGGCTCCCGTTCTTGAAACAGTTGTGAAAGGATGGTGAAATAATACTGAAAACAATCATATCTTCCAAGGCTCCGGTGCCAGCTATGGGAAATAGCAAGTTACCTGGGCCTCAGCAGAGGTTTCTCTGCGAGAAGCATCATAGGCTTCAGGATGCAGAGACCGACCTCATGACTATTACGGCGCAAAACGCTATGGAAATGGCAAATAATTACCAACATACTGGTGATTTCAAAACTGTCAGGATGAAATCTGAAGCATGATCCACACTTTTCCCATCTGACGCAAATATGCACTTACCAGCTCTGGACGTAAACAAATCAAACGCAGGGCTGACAGAAGCCCCCAACTTACACCCCACCCAGAAATCTCAACTACCAGGAAGGATTCTTAAGCTAATGCAAGAAACCTGCTTGGGTTCTGAAACCAATGGTGAAACCATAGTGGAATAATAATTTCAAGAACATATTCTTTGTAGTCTCTAGGACCAACTATAGGAAATGCCAAGTTTACTGGGCTTCAGCCTGCTTTCGTCTGTAAAAACTCTCATATGCTTTACGATGCAGAGACCAACCTTATGACAATTACGGTGAAAAGTGCTACGGAAAAATACCAAATGGTTCTCCAGCTAGCGGTTGTTTCAAAAGTTGTGCCACACACCTCTTGGAAAGACCGAGTTACTTTGGCCTAGCCTTCGATTGGTCTGGAGAAGGAATCGCCATTCCTAGCTGATGAATCAAATGATTCTAAAAGGAACGGTGAAAAGTGCGGATCCTGTTTCAGTCTTTAGACTGAAACAGGATCCGCACTATTCACCTGTCCCACAAAGGCGCACTTCTCATGTCTGGCGCTAGTCCAACAAACCCAGGACTAGCAGAGGCCCTTCACTTGCCACCCCAGAAAAATATCTCATCTCCAAAGAAGAATTCTTACGCTAACGGTCGAAAAGGGCTCCCGTTCTTGAAACAGTTGTGAAAGGATGGTGAAATAATACTGAAAACAATCATATCTTCCAAGGCTCCGGTGCCAGCTATGGGAAATAGCAAGTTACCTGGGCCTCAGCAGAGGTTTCTCTGCAGAAAGCATCATAGGCTTCAGGATGCATAGACCGACCTCATGAATAATACGTTGCAAAACGCTATGGTAATGGCAAATAATTACCAACATACTGGTGATTTCAAAAGTGTCAGGATGAAATCTGAAGCACGATCCACACTTTTCCCATCTCACGCAAATATGCACTTACAAACTCTGGAGGTAAACAAATCAAACGCAGGTCTGACAGAAGCCCAGCACTTAAACCCTACCCAGAAATCTCAACTACCAGGGAGGATTCTCATGCTAATGCGAGAAACCTGCACCGGTTCTGAAAACAATGGTGAAACCACAGTGGAATAATACTTAAAAGGACACATTCTTTGTAGTCTCTAGGACCAACTATTGGAAATGCCAAGTTTACTAGGCCTCAGTCTGCTTTGGTCTGTGAAAACTCTCATATGCTTAAGGATGCAGAGACGAACCTTATGACAGTTACCGTGAAAAGTGCTACAGAAAAATGCCAAATAGTTCTCCACCTAGCGGTTGTTTCAAAAGTTGTGCCACACACCTCTTGGAAAGATCGAGTTACTTTGGCCTAGCCTTTGATTGGTCTGGAGAAGGAATCGCCATTCCTAGCTGCTGAATCAAATGATTCTGAAAGGAACGGTGAAAAGTGCAGATCCTGTTTCAGTCTTTAGACTGAGACAGGATCCGCACTATTCACCTGTCCCCCAAAGGCGCACTTCTCATGTCTGGGGCTAGTCCAACCAATCAAGGACTAACAGAGGCCCTGCACTTGCCACCCTAGAAAAATATCTCATCTGCAAAGAAGAATTCTTACGCTAACGGTCGAAAAGGGCTCCCGTTCTTGAAACAGTGGTGAAAAAATGGTGAAATAATGCTGAAAACTATCCTATCTTCCAAGGCTCTGGTGCCAGCTATGGGAAATACCAAGTTACCTGGGCCTCAGCAGAGGTTTCACTGCATAAAGCATCATAGGCTTCAGGATGCATAGACCGACCTCATGAATATTACGTTGCAAAACGCTATGGTAATGGCAAATAATTACCAACATACTGGTGATTTCAAAAGTGTCAGGATGAAATCTGAAGCACGATCCACACTTTTCCCATCTCACCCAAATATGCACTTACCAACTGTGGAGGTAAACAAATCAAACGCAGGGCTGACAGAAGCCTCGCACTTACACACTACCCAGTAATCTCAACTACCAGGCAGGATTCTTATGCTAAGGCGAGAAACCTGCCTGGGTTTTGAAAAAAATGGTGAAACCACAGTGGAATAATACTTTAAAGAACACATTCTTTGTAGTCTCTAGGATCAACAATTGGAAATGCCACGTTTACTGGGACTCAGCCTATTTTGTCTGTGAAAACTCTCGTATGCTTAAGGGTGCAGAGATCAACCTTATGACAATTACGGTGAAAACTGCTATGGAAAAATACCAAATAGTTCTCCCGCTAGCGGTTATTTGAAAAGTTGTGCCACACAACTCTTGGAAAGATGGAGTTACTTTGGCCTAGCCTTCGATTAGTCTGGAGAAGGAATCGACATTCCTAGCTGATGAATCAAATGATTCTGAAAGGAACGGTGAAAAGTGCGGATCCTGTTTCAGTATGAAGACTGAAACAGGATCCGCACTATTCACCGGTCTCACAGAGGCGCACTTCTCATGTCTGGCGCTAGTCCAACAAACCCAGGACTGACAGTGGCCCTCCACTTGCCACCCCAGAAAAATATCTCATCTCCAAAGAAGGATTCTTACGCTAACGGTTGAAAAGGGCTCCCGTTCTTGAAACAGTGGTGAAAGGATGGTGAAATAATACTGAACACAATCCTATCTTTCAAGGCTCCTGTGCCAGCCATGGGAAATAGCAAGTTACCTGGGCCTCAGCAGAGGTTTCTCTGCAGAATGCATCATAGTTTTCAGGATGCATAGACCGACCTCATGAATATTACGTTGCAAAACGCTATGGAAATGGCAAATAATTACCAACATACTGGTGATTTCAAAAGTGTCAGGATGAAATCTGAAGAACGATCCACACTTTTCCGATCTCACTCAAATGTGCACTTACCAGCTCTGGAGGTAAACAAATCAAAGACAGGGCTGACAGAAGCCCGCACTTACACCCCACCCAGAAATCTCAACTACCAGGCAGGATTCTTATGCTAATGCGAGAAACCTGCTGGGGTTCTGAAAAAAATGGTTAAACCACAGTGGAATAATACTTTAAAGAACACATTCTTTATAGTCTCTAGGTCTAACTATTGGAAATGCCACATTTACTGGGCCTCAGCCTATTTTCTCTGTGAAAACTCTCGTATGCTTAAGGATGCAGAGACCAACCTTTTGACAATTACGGTGAAAACTGCTACGGAAAAATATCAAATAGTTCTCCCCCTAGCGGTTGTTTCAAATGTTGTGCCACACAACTCTTGGAAAGATCGAGTTACTTTGGCCTAGCCTTCGATTGGTCTGGAGAAGGAATCACCATTCTTAGGTGATGAATCAAATGATTCTGAAAGGAACGGTGAAAAGTGCAGAAACTGTTTCAGTCTTTTGACTGAAACAGGATCCGCACTATTCACCTGTCCCACAACGGCGCACTTCTCATGTCTGGCGCCAGTCCAACAAACCCAGGACTGACAGAGGCCCTGCACTTGCCACCCCAAAGAAATATTTCATCTCCAAAGAAGGATTCTTATGCTAACGGTTGAAAAGGGCTCCCGTTCTTGAAACAGTTGTGAAAGGATGGTGAAATAATACTGAAAACAATCCTATCTTCCAAGGCTCCGGTGCCAGCTATGGGAAATAGCAAGTTACCTGGGCTTCAGCAGAGGTTTCTATGCATAAAGCATCATAGGCTTCAGGATGCATAGACCGACCTCATGAATATTACGTTGCAAAACGCTATGGTAATGGCAAATAATTACCAACATACTGGTGATTTCAAAAGTGTCAGGATGAAATCTGAAGCACGATCCACACTTTTCCCATCTCACGCAAATATGCACTTACCAGCTCTGGAGGTAAACAAATCAAACGCAGGGCTGACAGAAGCCTCGCACTTACACACTACCCAGTAATCTCAACTACCAGGCAGGATTCTTATGCTAATGGGAGAAACCTGCTGGGGTTCTGAAAACAATGGTGAAACCATAGTGGAGTAATACTAAAAGAACACATTCTTGGTAGTCTCTAAGACCAACTATTGGAAATGCCAAGTTTGCTGGGCCTCAGCCTGCTTTCGTCAGTGAAAACTCTCGTATGCTTAAAGATGCAGAGACCAACCTTATGAGAATTACGGTGAAAAGCGCTAGGGAAAAATGCCAAATAGTTCTCCACCTAGCGGTTGTTTCAAAAGTTGTGCCACACACCTCTTGGAAAGATGGAGTCACTTTGGCCTAGCCTTCGATTAGTCTGGAGAAGGAATCGCCATTCCTAGCTGATGAATCAAATGATTCTGAAAGGAACGGTGAAAAGTGCGGATCCTGTTTCAGTCTTTAGAATGAAACAGGAACCGCACTATTCACCTGTCCCACAAAGGAGCACTTCTCATGTCTGGCGCCAGTCCAACAAACCCAGGACTGACAGAGGCCCTGCACTTGCCACCCCAAAGAAATATCTCATCTCCAAAGAAGGATTCTTACGCAAACGGTTGAAAAGGGCTCATCTTCTTGAAACAGTGGTGAAAGGATGGTGAAATAATACTGAAAACAATCCTATCTTCCAAGGCTCCGGTGCCAGCTATGGGAAATAGCAAGTTACCTGGGCCTCAGCAGAGGTTTCTCTGTGAGAAGCATCATAGGCTTCAGGATGCAGAGACCGACCTCATGACTATTAGGGTGCAAAACGCTAAGGAAATGGCAAATAATTACCAACATACTGGTGATTTCAGAAGTGTCAGGATGAAATCTGAAGCACGATCCACACTTTTCCCATCTCACGCAAATATGCACTTACCAGCTCTGGACGTAAACAAATCAAACGCAGGGATGACAGCAGCCCCCCACTTACACCCCACCCAGAAATCTCAACTACCAGGAAGGATTCTTATGCTAATGCGAGAAACCTGCTTGGGTTCTGAAAACAATGGTGAAACCACAGTGGAATAATACTTTGAAGGACACATTCTTTGTAGTCTCTAGGACCAACTATAGGAAATGCCAAGTTTACTGAGCCTCAGCCTCCTTTCGTCTGTGAAAACTCTCGTATGCCTAACGATGCAGAGACCAACCTTATGACAATTTTGGTGAAAAGTGCTACGGAAAAATCCCAAATAGTTCTCCACCTAGCGGTTGTTTCAAAAGTTGTGCCACACACCTCTTGGAAAGATCGAGTTACTTTGGCCTAGCCTTCGATTGGGCTGGAGAAAGAATCGCCATTCCTAGCTGGTGAATCAAATGATTCTGAAAGGAACGGTGAAAATTGCGGATCCTGTTTCAGTCTTTAGACTAAAACAGGATCGGCACTATTCACCTGTCCCACAAAGGCGCACTTTTCATGTCTGGCGCTAGTTCAACAAACCCAGGACTGACAGAGGCCCTGCACTTGCCACCCCAAAGAAATATCTCATCTCCAAAGAAGGATTTTTACGCAAACGGTTGAAAAGGGCTCATGTTCTTGAAACAGTGGTGAAAGGACGGTGAAATAATACTGAAAACAATCCTATCTTCCAAGGCTCCGGTGCCAGCTATGGGAAATAGCAAGTTACCTGGGCCTCAGCAGAGGTTTCTCTGCGAGAAGCATCTTAGGCTTCAGGATGCAGAGACCGACCTCGTGACTATTACGGTGAAAAACACTATGGAAATGGCAAATAATTACGAACATACTGGTGATTTCAAAACTGTCAGGATGAAATCTGAAGCACGATCCACACTTTTCCCATCTCACGCAAATATGCACTTACCAGCTCTGGAGGTAAGCAAATCAAACGCAGGGCTGACAGAAGCCACGCACTTACACCCCACCCAGATCTCTCAACTACCAGGCAGGATTCTTATGGTAATGCGAGAAACCTGCTCGGGTTCTGAAACAATGGTGAAACCACAGTGGAATAATACTTAAAAGAACACATTCTTTGTAGTCTCTAGGACCAACTATTGGAAATGCCAAGTTTACTGGGCCTCCGCCTGTTTCATCTGTGTAAACTCTCTTAGGCTTAAGGATGCAGAGACCAACCTTATGACAATTACGGTGAAAACTGCTACAGAAAAATACCAAATAGTTCTCCCCCTAGCAGTTGTTTCAAAAGTGGTGCCACATATCGCTTGGAAAGATCGAGTTACTTTGGCCTAGCCTTCGATTGGTCTGGAGAAGGAATCGCCATTCCTAGGTGATGAATCAAATGATTCTGAAAGGAACGGTGAAAAGTTCAGGTCCTGTTTCACTCTTTAAACTGAAACAGGATCCGCACTATTCACCTGTCCCACAGAGGCGCACTTCTCCTGTCTGGCGATAGTCCAAGAAACCCAGGACTGACAGAGGCCCTGCACTTGCCACCCCAGAAAAATATCTCATCTCCAAAAAAGGATTCTTAGGATAAAGTTTGGAAAGGGCTCCCGTTCTTGAAACAGTGGTGAAAGGATGGTGAAATAACACTGAAAACTATCCTATCCAAGACTCCGGTGCCAGCTATGGGAAATAGCAAGTTACCTGGGCCTGAGCAGAGGTTTATCTGCAAAAAGCATCATAGGCTTCAGGATGCAGAAACCGACCTCGTGAGTATTACGGTGTAAAACGCTATGGAAATGGCAAATAATTACCAACATACTGGTGATTTCAAAAGTGTCAGAATGAAATCTGAAGCACGATCCACACTTTTCCCGTCACACGCAAATATGCACTTACCAACTCTGGAGGTAAACAAATCAAACTCAGGGCTGACAGAAGCCCCGCACTTACACCCCACACATAAATCTCAACTACCAGGCAGGATTCTTATGCTAATGCTAGAAACCTGCTTGGGTTCTGAAAACAGTGGTGAAACCACAGTGGAATAATACTTTAAAGAACACATTCATTGTAGTCTCTAGGACCAACAATTGGAAATGCCAAGTTTACTGGGCCTCAGCCTGCTTTCGTCTGTGAAAACTATCGTATGCTTAAGGATGCAGAGGATAACATTATGACAATTACGGTGAAAAGTGCTACGGAAAAATGCCAAATAGTTCTCCACCTAGCGGTTGCTTCAAAAGTTGTGCCACACACCTCTTGGAAAGATCGAGGTACTTTGCCCTAGCCTTCGATTGGTCTGGAGAATGAAACGCCATTCCTAGCTGATGAGTCAAACGATTCTGAAAGGTACGGTGAAAAGTGCAGATCCTGTTTCAGTCCTTAGACTGAAACAGGTTCCGCACTATTCACCTGTCCCACAAAGGCGCACTTCTCATGTCTGGCGCTTGTCAGACAAACCCAGGACTGACAGAGGCCCTGCACTTGCCACCCCAGAGAAATATCTCATCTCCAAAGAAGGATTCTTACGCTAATGGTCGAAAAGGGCTCCCGTTCTTGAAACAGTCGTGAAAGGATGGTGAAATAACACTGAAAACAATCCTATCTTCCAAGGCTCCGGTGCCAGCTATGGGAAATAGCAAGTTACCTGGGCCTCAACAGAGGTTTCTCTGCAGAAAGCATCATAGGCTTGAGGATGCATAGACCGACCTCATGAATATTAAGGTGCAAAAAGCTATGGTAATGGCAAATAATTACCAACATACTGGTGATTTCAAAAGTGTCAGGATGAAATCTAAAGCACGAACCACGATTTTCCATCTTTCGCAAATATGTACTTACCAACTCTGGAGGTAAACAAAACAAACGCAGGGCTGACAGAAGCCACGAACTTACATCCCACCCAGAAATCTCAACTACCATGCAGGGTTCTTATGCTAATGCGAGAATCCTGCTCGGGTTCTGAAAACAATGGTGAAACCACAGTGCGATAATACTTAAAATAACACTTTCTTTGTAGCCTTAAGACCAACTATGGAAATGCCAAGTTTACTGGGCCTCCGCCTGCTCCATCTGTGAAAACTCTCATATGCTTAAGGATGCAGAGACCAACCTTGTGACAATTACACTGAAAAGTGCTACGGAAAAATACCAAATAGTTCTCCACCTAGCGGTTGTTTCAAAAGTTGTGCCACACACCTTTTGGAAAGATCGAGTTACTTTGGCCTAGCCTCCGTTTGGTCTGGAGTAGGAATCGCCATTCCTAGCTGATGAATCAAATGATTCTGAAAGGAACGGTGAAAAGTGCGGATCCTGTTTCAGTCTTTAGACTCAAACAGGATCCGCACTATTCACCTGTCCCACAAAGGTGCACTTCTCATGTCTGGTGCTAGTCCAACAAAACCTGGACTGACAGAGGCCCTGCACTTGCCACTCCAGAAAAATATCTCATCTCCAAAGAATGATTCTTACGCTCACGGTCGAAAAGGGCTCCCGTTCTTGAAACAGTGGTGAAAGGATGGTGAAATAATACTGAAAACAATCCTATCTTCCAAGGCTCCAGTACAACTACGGTAAATAGCAAGTTACCTGGGCCTCAGCAGAGGTTTCTCTGAAGAAAGCATCATAGGCTTCAGGATGCAGAGACCGACCTCATGAATATTACGGTGCAAAACGCGATGGTAATGGCAAATAATTACCTACATACTGGTGATTTCAAAAGTGTCTGGATGAAATCTGAAGCACGAACCACACTTTTTCCATCTCTCGCAAATATGCACTTACCAACTCTGGAGGTAAACAAAACAAACGCAGAGCTGACAAAAGCCATGCACTTACACCCCACCCAGAAATATCAACTTCCAGGCAGGATTCTTATGCTAATGCAAGAACCCTGCTCGGGTTCTGAAAACACTGGTGAAACCACAGTGCAATAATACTTAAAAGGACACTTTCGTTGTAGCCTTAGGACCAACTATTGGAAATGCCAAGTTTACTGGGCCTCCGCCTGTTCCATCTGTGAAAACTCTCGTATGCTTAAGGATGCAGAGACCAACCTTATGAAAATTACGGAGAAAAGTGCTACGGAAAAATACCAAATTGTTCTCCACCTAGCGGTTCTTTCAAAAGTTGTGCCACACACCTCTTGTAAAGATCGAGTTACTTTGGCCTAGCCTTCGATTGGTCTGGAGAAGGAATCGCCATTCCTAGCAGATGAATCAAATGATTCTGAAAGGAAGGGTGAAAAGTGCGGATCCTGTTTCAGTCTTTAGACTGAAACAGGATCCGCACTATTCACCTGTCCCACAAAGGCGCACTTCTCATGTCTGGCGCTAGTCCAACTAACCCAGGACTGACAGAGGCCCTGCACTTGCTACCCCAGAAAAATATCTCAACTCCAAAGAAGGATTCTTATGCTAACGGTTGAAACGGGCTCCCGTTCTTGAAACAATGGTGAAAGGATGCTGAAATAATACTGAAAACAATCATATCTTCCAAGGCTCCGGTGCCAGCTATGGGAAATAGCAAGTTACCTGGGCCTCAGCAGAGGTTTCTCTGCGAGAAGCATCATAGGCTTCAGGATGCAGAGACCGACCTCATGACTATTACGGCGCAAAACGCTATGGAAATGGCAAATAATTACCAACATACTGGTGATTTCAAAACTGTCAGGATGAAATCTGAAGCATGATCCACACTTTTCCCATCTGACGCAAATATGCACTTACCAGCTCTGGACGTAAACAAATCAAACGCAGGGCTGACAGAAGCCCCCAACTTACACCCCACCCAGAAATCTCAACTACCAGGAAGGATTCTTAAGCTAATGCAAGAAACCTGCTTGGGTTCTGAAACCAATGGTGAAACCATAGTGGAATAATAATTTCAAGAACATATTCTTTGTAGTCTCTAGGACCAACTATAGGAAATGCCAAGTTTACTGGGCTTCAGCCTGCTTTCGTCTGTAAAAACTCTCATATGCTTTACGATGCAGAGACCAACCTTATGACAATTACGGTGAAAAGTGCTACGGAAAAATACCAAATGGTTCTCCAGCTAGCGGTTGTTTCAAAAGTTGTGCCACACACCTCTTGGAAAGACCGAGTTACTTTGGCCTAGCCTTCGATTGGTCTGGAGAAGGAATCGCCATTCCTAGCTGATGAATCAAATGATTCTAAAAGGAACGGTGAAAAGTGCGGATCCTGTTTCAGTCTTTAGACTGAAACAGGATCCGCACTATTCACCTGTCCCACAAAGGCGCACTTCTCATGTCTGGCGCTAGTCCAACAAACCCAGGACTAGCAGAGGCCCTTCACTTGCCACCCCAGAAAAATATCTCATCTCCAAAGAAGAATTCTTACGCTAACGGTCGAAAAGGGCTCCCGTTCTTGAAACAGTTGTGAAAGGATGGTGAAATAATACTGAAAACACTCATATCTTCCAAGGCTCCGGTGCCAGCTATGGGAAATAGCAAGTTACCTGGGCCTCAGCAGAGGTTTCTCTGCAGAAAGCATCATAGGCTTCAGGATGCATAGACCGACCTCATGAATAATACGTTGCAAAACGCTATGGTAATGGCAAATAATTACCAACATACTGGTGATTTCAAAAGTGTCAGGATGAAATCTGAAGCACGATCCACACTTTTCCCATCTCACGCAAATATGCACTTACAAACTCTGGAGGTAAACAAATCAAACGCAGGTCTGACAGAAGCCCAGCACTTAAACCCTACCCAGAAATCTCAACTACCAGGGAGGATTCTCATGCTAATGCGAGAAACCTGCACCGGTTCTGAAAACAATGGTGAAACCACAGTGGAATAATACTTAAAAGGACACATTCTTTGTAGTCTCTAGGACCAACTATTGGAAATGCCAAGTTTACTAGGCCTCAGTCTGCTTTGGTCTGTGAAAACTCTCGTATGCTTAAGGATGCAGAGACGAACCTTATGACAGTTACCGTGAAAAGTGCTACAGAAAAATGCCAAATAGTTCTCCACCTAGCGGTTGTTTCAAAAGTTGTGCCACACACCTCTTGGAAAGATCGAGTTACTTTGGCCTAGCCTTTGATTGGTCTGGAGAAGGAATCGACATTCCTAGCTGATGAATCAAATGATTCTGAAAGGAACGGTGAAAAGTGCAGATCCTGTTTCAGTCTTTAGACTGAGACAGGATCCGCACTATTCACCTGTCCCCCAAAGGCGCACTTCTCATGTCTGGGGCTAGTCCAACCAATCAAGGACTAACAGAGGCCCTGCACTTGCCACCCTAGAAAAATATCTCATCTGCAAAGAAGAATTCTTACGCTAACGGTCGAAAAGGGCTCCCGTTCTTGAAACAGTGGTGAAAAAATGGTGAAATAATGCTGAAAACTATCCTATCTTCCAAGGCTCTGGTGCCAGCTATGGGAAATACCAAGTTACCTGGGCCTCAGCAGAGGTTTCACTGCATAAAGCATCATAGGCTTCAGGATGCATAGACCGACCTCATGAATATTACGTTGCAAAACGCTATGGTAATGGCAAATAATTACCAACATACTGGTGATTTCAAAAGTGTCAGGATGAAATCTGAAGCACGATCCACACTTTTCCCATCTCACCCAAATATGCACTTACCAACTCTGGAGGTAAACAAATCAAACGCAGGGCTGACAGAAGCCTCGCACTTACACACTACCCAGTAATCTCAACTACCAGGCAGGATTCTTATGCTAAGGCGAGAAACCTGCCTGGGTTTTGAAAAAAATGGTGAAACCACAGTGGAATAATACTTTAAAGAACACATTCTTTGTAGTCTCTAGGATCAACAATTGGAAATGCCACGTTTACTGGGACTCAGCCTATTTTGTCTGTGAAAACTCTCGTATGCTTAAGGGTGCAGAGATCAACCTTATGACAATTACGGTGAAAACTGCTATGGAAAAATACCAAATAGTTCTCCCGCTAGCGGTTATTTGAAAAGTTGTGCCACACAACTCTTGGAAAGATGGAGTTACTTTGGCCTAGCCTTCGATTAGTCTGGAGAAGGAATCGACATTCCTAGCTGATGAATCAAATGATTCTGAAAGGAACGGTGAAAAGTGCGGATCCTGTTTCAGTATGAAGACTGAAACAGGATCCGCACTATTCACCGGTCTCACAGAGGCGCACTTCTCATGTCTGGCGCTAGTCCAACAAACCCAGGACTGACAGTGGCCCTCCACTTGCCACCCCAGAAAAATATCTCATCTCCAAAGAAGGATTCTTACGCTAACGGTTGAAAAGGGCTCCCGTTCTTGAAACAGTGGTGAAAGGATGGTGAAATAATACTGAACACAATCCTATCTTTCAAGGCTCCTGTGCCAGCCATGGGAAATAGCAAGTTACCTGGGCCTCAGCAGAGGTTTCTCTGCAGAATGCATCATAGTTTTCAGGATGCATAGACCGACCTCATGAATATTACGTTGCAAAACGCTATGGAAATGGCAAATAATTACCAACATACTGGTGATTTCAAAAGTGTCAGGATGAAATCTGAAGAACGATCCACACTTTTCCGATCTCACTCAAATGTGCACTTACCAGCTCTGGAGGTAAACAAATCAAAGACAGGGCTGACAGAAGCCCGCACTTACACCCCACCCAGAAATCTCAACTACCAGGCAGGATTCTTATGCTAATGCGAGAAACCTGCTGGGGTTCTGAAAAAAATGGTTAAACCACAGTGGAATAATACTTTAAAGAACACATTCTTTATAGTCTCTAGGTCTAACTATTGGAAATGCCACGTTTACTGGGCCTCAGCCTATTTTCTCTGTGAAAACTCTCGTATGCTTAAGGATGCAGAGACCAACCTTTTGACAATTACGGTGAAAACTGCTACGGAAAAATATCAAATAGTTCTCCCCCTAGCGGTTGTTTCAAATGTTGTGCCACACAACTCTTGGAAAGATCGAGTTACTTTGGCCTAGCCTTCGATTGGTCTGGAGAAGGAATCACCATTCTTAAGTGATGAATCAAATGATTCTGAAAGGAACGGTGAAAAGTGCAGAAACTGTTTCAGTCTTTTGACTGAAACAGGATCCGCACTATTCACCTGTCCCACAACGGCGCACTTCTCATGTCTGGCGCCAGTCCAACAAACCCAGGAATGACAGAGGCCCTGCACTTGCCACCCCAAAGAAATATCTCATCTCCAAAAAAGGATTCTTACGCAAACAGTTGAAAAGGGCTCATCTTCTTGAAATAGTGGTGAAAGGATGTTGATATAATACTGAAAACAATCCTATCTTCCAAGGCTCCGGTGCCAGCTATGGGAAATAGCAAGTTACCTGTGCCTCAGCAGAGGTTTCTCTGCGAGAAGCATCATAGGCTTCAGGATGCAGAGACCGACCTCATGACTATTACGGTGCAAAACGCTAAGGAAATGGAAAATAATTACCAACATACTGGTGATTTCAAAAGTGTAAGGATGAAATCTGAAGAACGATCCACACTTTTCCCATCTCACGCAAATATGCACTTCCCAGCTCTGGACGTAAACAAATCAAACGCAGGGATGACAGAAGCCCCCCACTTACACCCCACCCAGAAATCTCAACTACCAGGAAGGATTCTTATGCTAATGCGAGAACCCTGCTCGGGTTCTGAAAACACTGGTGAAACCACAGTGCGATAATACTTAAAAGAACACTTTCGTTGTAGCCTTAGGACCAACTATTGGAAATGCCAAGTTTACTGGGCCTCCGCCTCTTCCATCTGTGAAAACTCTCGTATGCTTAAGGATGCAGAGACCAACCTTATGAAAATTACGGAGAAAAGTGCTACGGAAAAATACCAAATAGTTCTCCACCTAGCGGTTCTTTCAAAAGTTGTGCCACACACCTCTTGGAAAGATCGAGTTACTTTGGCCTAGCCTTTGATTGGTCTGGAGAAGGAATCACCATTCCTAGCTGATGAATCAAATGATTCCGAAAGGAACGGTGAAAAGTGCGGATCATGTTTCAGTCTTTAGACTGAAACAGGATCCGCACTGTTCACCTGTCCCACTAAGGCGCACTTCTCATGTCTGGCGCTAGTCCAACAAACCCAGGACTGACAGAGGCCCTGCACTTGCCACCCCAGAAAAATATCTCTACTCCAAAGAAGGATTCTTACGCTAACGGTTGAAAGGGGCTCTCGTTCTTGAAACAGTGGTGAATGGATGGTGAAATAATACTGAAAACAATGCTAACTTCCAAGGCTCCCGTGCCAGCTATGGGAAATAGCAAGTTACCTGGGCCTCAGCTGAGGTTTCTCTGCGAAAAGCATCATAGGCTTCAGGATGCAGAGACCGACCTCGTGATTATTACGGTGCAAAACGCTATGGTAATGGCAAATAATTGCCAACATACTGGTGATTTCAAAACTGTCAGGATGAAATCTGAAGCACGATCCACACTATTCCCATCTCACGCAAATATGCACTTAGCAACTCTGGAGGTAAACAAATCAAGCGGAGGGCTGACACAAGCCCCGCACTTACACCCCACCCAGAAAACTCAACTACCAGGCAGGATTCTTATGCTAATGCGAGAAACTTGCTTGGGTCTGAAAACAGTGGTGAAACCACAGGGGAATAATACTTTAATGAACCCTTTCTTTGAAGTCTCAAGGACCAACTATTGGAATTGCCAAGTTTACTGGGCCTCAGCCTGCTTTCGTCTGTGAACACTCTCGTATGTTTGAAGATGCAGAGACCAACCTTATGACAATTACGGTGAAAAGTGCTAGGGAAAAATACCAAATAGTTCCCCACCTAGCAGTTGTTTCAAAAGTTGTGCCACACACCTCTTGGAAAGATCGAGTTACTTTGGCCTAGCCTCCGATTGGTCTGGAGAAGGAATCGCCATTCCCAGCTGCTGAATCAAATGATTCTGAAAGGAACGGTGAAAAGTGCGGATCCTGTTTCAGTCTTTAGACTGAAACAGGATCCGCACTATTCACCTGTCCTAGATAGGCGCCCTTCTCATGTCTGGCGCTAGTCCAACAAACCCAGGACTGACAGAGGCCCGGCACTTGCCACTCTAGAAAAATATCTCATCTCTAAATAAGCATTCTTACGCTAACGGTCGAAAACGTCTCCCGTTTGTGAAACAGGGTGAAAGGATGGTGAAATAATACTGAAAACAATCCTATCTTCTACGGCTCTGGTGCCAGCTATGGGAAAGAGCAAGTTACCTGGGCCTCAGCAGAGGGTTCTCTGCAGAAAGCATCATAGGCGTCAGGATGCAGAAACCGACCTCGTGACTATTACGGTGCAAAACGCTATGGAAATGGCAAATAATTTCCAACATACTGGTGATTTCAAAACTGTCAGGATGAAATCTAAAGCACGATCCACACTTTACCCATCTCACGCAAATATGCACTTACCAGCTCTGGAGATAAACAAATCAAACGAAGGGCTGACAGAAGCCACGCACTTACATCCCACCCAGAAATCTCAACTACCAGGCAGGATTCTTATGCTAATGCGAGAAACCTGCACCAGTTCTGAAAACAATGGTGAAACCACAGTGGAATAATACTTTAAAGAACACATTCTTTGTAGTCTCTAGGACCAACTATTGGAAATGCCACGTTTACTGGGGCTCCGCCTGTTTCGTCTGTGAAAACTCTCGTATGCTTAAGGATGCAGAGATCAACCTCATGACAATTACGGTGAAAAGTGCTACGGAAAAATCCCAAATAGTTCTCCACCTAGCGGTTGTTTCAAAAGTTGTGCCACACACCTCTTGGAAAGATCGAGTTACTTTGGCCTAGCCTTCGATTGGTCTGGAGAAGGAATCGCCATTCCTAGCTGATGAATCAAATGATACTGAAAGGAATGGTGAAAAGTGCGGATCCTGTTTCAGTATGAAGACTGAAACAGGATCCGCACTATTCACCTGTCCAACAAAGACGCACTTCTCATGTCTGGCGCTAGTCCAACAAACCCAGGACTGACAGAGGCCCTGCACTTGCCACCCAGAAAAACATCTCATCTCCAAAGAAGGATTCTTACGCTCAAGGTAGAAAAGGCCTCCCCTTCTTGAAACAGTGGTGAAAGGATGGTGACATAATACTGAAAACAATCCTACCTTCCATGGCTCCGGTGCCAGCTATGGGAAATAGCAAGTTACCTGGGCCTCAGCAGAGGTTTCTCTGCAGAAAGCATCATAGGCTTCAGGATGCAGAGACCGACCTCATGAATATTACGCTGCAAAACGCTATGGTAATGACAAATAATTACCAACATACTGGTGATTAGAAAACTGTCAGGATGAAATGTGAAGCACGATCCACACTTTTCCCATCTCACGCAAATATTCACTTACCAACTCTGGAGGTAAACAAATCAAACACAGGGCTGACAGAAGCCCCGCACATACACCCTACCCAGAAATCTCAACTACCAGGCAAGATTCTTATGCTAATGCGAGAAACCTGCTGGGGTTCTGAAAACAATGGTCAAACCACAGTGGAATAATACTTAAAAGAACACATTCTTTGTAGTCTCTAGGACCAACTATTGGAAATGCCAAGTATACTGGGCTTCACCCTGCTTTCATCTGTGAAATCTCTCGTATGCTTAAGGAAGCAGAGACCAACCTTATGACAATTACGGTGAAAAGTGCTACGGAAAAATCCCAAATAGTTCTCCACCTAGCGGTAGTTTCAAAAGTTGTGCCACACACCTGTTGGAAAGATCGAGATACTTTGGCCTTGCCTTCGATTGGTCTGGAGAAGCAATCGCCATTCCAATGTGATGAGTCAAACGATTCTGAAAGGAACGGTGAAAAATGAGGGTCCTGTTTCAGTCTTTAGACTGAAACAGGATCCGCACTATTCACCTGTCCCACAAAGGCGCACTTCTCATGTCTGGCGCTTGTCCAAAAAACCCAGGACTGACAGAGGCCCTGCACTTGCCACCCCAGAAAAATATCTCATCTCGAAAGACGGATTCTTACGCTAATGGTCGAAAAGGGCTCCCGTTCTTGAAACAGTGGTGAAAGGATGGTGAAATAAAACTGAAAACAATCCTATCTTCCAAGGCTCCGGTGCCAGCTATAGGAAATAGCAAGTTACCTTGGCCTTAGCAGAGGTTTCTCTGCAGAAAGCATCATAGGCTTCAGGATGCAGAGACCGACGTCATGAATATTACGTTGCAAAATGCTATGGTAATGGCAAATAATTACCAACATACTGGTGATTCCAAAACTGTCAGGAAGAAATCTGAAGCACGATCCACACTTTTTCCATCTCACGCAAATATGCACTTACCAGCTTTGGAGGTAAACAAATCAAACGCAGGGGTGACAGAAGTCTCGCACTTACACCCTACCCAGGAACCTCAACTACCAGACAGGATTCTTATGAGAATGCGAGAAACCTGATCGGGTTCTGAAAACAATGGTGAAACCACAGCGGAATAATACTTAAAAGAACACATTCTTGGTAGTCTCTAGGAACAACTATTGGAAATGCCAAGTTTACTGGGCCATAGCCTGCTTTCATCTGTGAACATTCTCGTATGATTAAGGATGCATAGACCAACCTTATGACAATTACGGTGAAAAGTGCTACGGTAAAATGCTAAATAGTTCTCCACCTAGCGGTTGTTTCAAAATTGTGCCACACACCTCTTGGAAAGATCGAGTTACTTTGGCCTAGCCTTCGATTGGTCTGGAGAAGGAATCGCCATTCCTAGCTTATGAATCAAATGCTTCTGAAATAAACGGTGAAAAGTGCGGATCCTGTTTCAGTCTTTAGACAGAGGCCCTGCACTTGCCACGCCAGAAATATATCTCATCTCCAAAGAAGGATTTTTACGCTAACGGTTGAAAAGGGCTCCCGTTCTTGAAACAGTGGTGAAAGGATGGTGAAATAATACTGAAAACAATCCTATCTTCCAGGCTCCAGTGCCAGCTATGGGAAATAGCAAGTTACCTGGGCCTCAGCAAAGGTTTCTCTGCAGAAAGCATCATAGGCTTCAGGATGCACAGACCGACCTCATGACTATTACGTTCCAAAACGCTATGGTAATAGCAAATAATTACCAACATGCTGGTGATTTCAAAACTGTCAGGATGAAATCTGAAGCACGATCCTCACTTTTCCCATCTCACGCAAATATGCACTTACCAACTCTGGAGTTAAAAAAATCAAACGCAGGTCTGACAGAACTCCCCACTTAACCCTACCCAGAAATCTCAACTACCAGGCAGGATTCTTATGCTAATGCGAGAACCCTGCTTGGGTTCTGAAAAAAAATGGTGAAACCACAGTGGAATAATACTTTAAAGAACACATTCTTTGTAATCTCTAGGACCAACTATTGGAAATGCCACATTTACTGGGCCTCAGCCTATTTCGTCTGTGAAAACTCTCCTATGCTTAAGGATGCAGAGACCAACCTTATGAGAATTACGGTTAAAAGTGCTACGGAAAAATACCAAATAGTTCTTTCCCTAGCGGTTGTTTCAAAAGTTGTGCCACACACCTCTTGGAAAGATCGAGTTACTTTGGCCTAGCCTTCGATTGGTCTGGAGAAGGAATCGCCATTCCTAGCTGATGAATCAAATGATTCTGAAAGGAACGGTGAAAAGTGCAGATCCTGTTTCAGTCTTTAGACTGAAACAGGATCCGCACTATTCCCCTGTCCCACAAAGGCGCACTTCTCATGTCTGGCGCTAGTCCAACAAACCCAGGACTGACAGAGGCCCTGCACTTGCCACCCCAGAAAAATATCTCAACTCCAAAGAAGGATTCTTACGCTAACGGTTGAAAGGGGCTCCCGTTCTTGAAACAGTGGTGAAAGGATGGTGAAATAATACTGAAAACAATGCTAACTTCCAAGGCTCCGGTGCCAGCTATGGGAAATAGGAAGTTACCTGGGCCTCAGCAAAGGTTTCTCTGCAAAAAGCATCATAGGCTTCAGGATGCAGAGACTGACCTCGTGAATATTACGGTGCAAAACGCTATGGAAATGGCAAATAATTACCAACATACTGGTGATTTCAAAAGTGTCAAGATGAAATCTGAAGAACGATCCACACTTTCCCGATCTCACTCAAATATGCACTTACCAGCTCTGGAGGTAAACAAATCAAAGACAGGGCTGACAGAAGCCCGCACTTACACCCCACCCAGAAATCTCAACTACCAGGCAGGATTCTTATGCTAATGCGAGAAACCTGCTGGGGTTCTGAAACAATGGTGAAACCACAGTGGAATAATACTTTCAAGAACACATTCTTTGTAGTCTCTAGGACCAACTATTGGAAATGCCACGTTAATGGGCATCAGCCTATTTTCTCTGTGAAAACTCACGTATGCTTAAGGATGCAGAGACCAACCTTATGACAATTTCGGTGAAAAGTGCTACGGAAAAATCCCAAATAGTTCTCCACCTAGCGGTTGTTTCAAAATTGTGCCACACACCTCTTGGAAAGATCGAGTTACTTTGGCCTAGCCTTCGATTGGTCTGGAGAAGGAATCGCCATTCCTAGCTGATGAATCAAATGCTTCTGAAATAAACGGTGAAAAGTGCGGATCCTGTTTCAGTCTTTAGACAGAGGCCCTGCACTTGCCACGCCAGAAAAATATCTCATCTCCAAAGAAGGATTTTTACGCTAACGGTTGAAAGGGGCTCCCGTTCTTGAAACAGTGGTGAAAGGATGGTGAAATAATACTGAAAACAATCCTATCTTCCAGGCTCCAGTGCCAGCTATGGGAAATAGCAAGTTACCTGGGCCTCAGCAAAGGTTTCTCTGCAGAAAGCATCATAGGCTTCAGGATGCACAGACCGACCTCATGACTATTACGTTCCAAAACGCTATGGTAATAGCAAATAATTACCAACATGCTGGTGATTTCAAAACTGTCAGGATGAAATCTGAAGCACGATCCTCACTTTTCCCATCTCACGCAAATATGCACTTACCAACTCTGGAGGTAAAAAAATCAAACGCAGGTCTGACAGAACCCCCCACTTAACCCTACCCAGAAATCTCAACTACCAGGCAGGATTCTTATGCTAATGCGAGAACCCTGCTTGGGTTCTGAAAAAAAATGGTGAAACCACAGTGGAATAATACTTTAAAGAACACATTCTTTGTAGTCTCTAGGACCAACTATTGGAAATGCCACATTTACTGGGCCTCAGCCTATTTCGTCTGTGAAAACTCTCCTATGCTTAAGGATGCAGAGACCAACCTTATGAGAATTACGGTTAAAAGTGCTACGGAAAAATACCAAATAGTTCCTTCCCTAGCGGTTGTTTCAAAAGTTGTGCCACACACCTCTTGGAAAGATCGAGTTACTTTGGCCTAGCCTTCGATTGGTCTGGAGAAGGAATCGCCATTCCTAGCTGATGAATCAAATGATTCTGAAAGGAACGGTGAAAAGTGCAGATCCTGTTTCAGTCTTTAGACTGAAACAGGATCCGCACTATTCCCCTGTCCCACAAAGGCGCACTTCTCATGTCTGGCGCTAGTCCAACAAACCCAGGACTGACAGAGGCCCTGCACTTGCCACCCCAGAAAAATATCTCAACTCCAAAGAAGGATTCTTACGCTAACGGTTGAAAGGGGCTCCCGTTCTTGAAACAGTGGTGAAAGGATGGTGAAATAATACTGAAAACAATGCTAACTTCCAAGGCTCCGGTGCCAGCTATGGGAAATAGGAAGTTACCTGGGCCTCAGCAAAGGTTTCTCTGCAAAAAGCATCATAGGCTTCAGGATGCAGAGACTGACCTCGTGAATATTACGGTGCAAAACGCTATGGAAATGGCAAATAATTACCAACATACTGGTGATTTCAAAAGTGTCAAGATGAAATCTGAAGAACGATCCACACTTTTCCGATCTCACTCAAATATGCACTTACCAGCTCTGGAGGTAAACAAATCAAAGACAGGGCTGACAGAAGCCCGCACTTACACCCCACCCAGAAATCTCAACTACCAGGCAGGATTCTTATGCTAATGCGAGAAACCTGCTGGGGTTCTGAAACAATGGTGAAACCACAGTGGAATAATACTTTCAAGAACACATTCTTTGTAGTCTCTAGGACCAACTATTGGAAATGCCACGTTAATGGGCATCAGCCTATTTTCTCTGTGAAAACTCACGTATGCTTAAGAATGCAGAGACCAACCTTATGACAATTTCGGTGAAAAGTGCTACGGAAAAATCCCAAATAGTTCTCCACCTAGCGGTTGTTTCAAAAGTTGTGTCCCACACCTCTTGGAAAGATGGAGTTACTTTGGCCTAGCCTTCGATTTGTCTGGAGAAGGAATCGCCATTCCTAGCTGATGAATCAAATGATTCTGAAAGGAACGGTAAAAAGTGCGGATCCTGTTTCAGTCTTTAGACTGAAACAGGATCCGCACTATTCACCAAAGGCGCACATCTCATGTCTGGCGCTAGTCCAACCAACCCAGGACTAACAGAGGCCCTGCACTTGCCACCCCAGAAAAATATCTCATCTGCAAAGAAGAATTCTTACGCTAACGGTCGAAAAGGGCTCCCGTTCTTGAAACAGTGGTGAAAGGATGGTGAAATAGTACTGAAAACAATCCTATCTTCCAAGGCTCTGGTGCCAGCTATGGGAAATACCAAGTTACCTGGGCCTCAGCAGAGGTTTCACTGCATAAAGCATCATAGGCTTCAGGATGCAGAGACCGACCTCATGAACATTACATTGCAAAACGCTATGGTAATGGCAAATAATTACCAACATACTGGTGATTTCAAAAGTGTCAGGATGAAATCTGAAGCACGATCCACACTTTTCCCATCTCACGCAAATATGCACTTACCATCTCTGGAGGTAAACAAATCAAACGCAGGGCTGACAGAAGCCCGCACTTACACACTACTCAGTAATCTCAACTACCAGGCAGGATTCTTATGCTAAGGCGAGAAACCTGCCTGGGTTCTGAAAAAAATGGTGAAACCACAGTGGAATAATACTTTAAAGAACACATTCTTTGTAGTCTCTAGGACCAACTATTGGAAATGCCACGTTTACTGGGACTCAGCCTATTTTGTCTGTGAAAACTCTCGTATGCTTAAGGATGCAGAGATCAACCTTATGACAATTTCGGTGAAAACTGCTACGGAAAAATACCAAATAGTTCTCCCGCTAGCGGTTGTTTGAAAAGTTGTGCCACACAACTGTTGGAAAGATGGAGTTACTTTGGCCTAGCCTTCGTTTGTTCTGGAGAAGGAATCACCATTCTTAGCTGATGAATCAAATGATTCTGAAAGGAACAGTGAAAAGTGCAGATCCTGTTTCAGTCTTTTGACTGAAACAGGATCCGCACTATTCACCTGTCCCACAAAGGAGCACTTCTCATGTCTGGCGCCAGTCCAACAAACCCAGGACTGACAGAGGCCCTGCACTTGCCACCCCAAAGAAATATCTCATCTCCAAAGAAGGATTCTTATGCTAACAGTTGAAAAGGGCTCCCGTTCTTGAAACAGTTGTGAAAGGATGGTGAAATAATACTGAAAACAATCATATCTTCCAAGGCTCCGGTGCCAGCTATGGGAAATAGCAAGTTACCTGGGCCTCAGCAGAGGTTTCTCTGCGAGAAACATCTTAGGCTTCAGGATGCAGAGACCAACCTCGTGACTATTACGGTGAAAAACACTATGGAAATGGCAAATATTTACGAACATACTGGTGATTTCAAAACTGTCAGGATGAAATCTGGAGCACGATCCACACTTTTCCCATCTCACGCAAATATGCACTTACCAGCTCTGGAGGTAAACAAATCAAACGCAGGGCTGACAGAAGCCCCGCACTTACACCCCACCCAGATCTCTCAACTACCAGGCAGGATTCTTATGGTAATGCGAGAAACCTGCTCGGGTTCTGAAACAATGGTGAAACCACAGTGGAATAATACTTAAAAGAACACATTCTTTGTAGTCTCTCGGACCAACTATTGGAAATGCCAAGTTTACTGGGCCTCCGCCTGTTTCATTTGTGAAAACTCTCTTAGGCTTAAGGATGCAGAGACCAACCTTATGACAATTACGGTGAAAACTGGTACAGAAAAATACCAAATAGTTCTCCCCCTAGCAGTTGTTTCAAAAGTGGTGCCACATATCTCTTGGAAAGATCGAGTTACTTTGGCCTAGCCTTCGATTGGTCTGGAGAAGGAATCGCCATTCCTAGGTGATTAATCAAATGATTCTGAAAGGAACGGTGAAAAGTTCAGGTCCTGTTTCAGTCTTTAAACTGAAACAGGATCCGCACTATTCACCTGTCCCACAAAGGCGCACTTCTCATGTCTGGCGCTAGTCCAACAAACCCAGGACTGACAGAGGCCCCGCACTTGCCACCCCAGAAAAATATCTCATCTCCAAAAAAGGATTCTTAGGATAACGTTTGGAAAGGGCTCCCTTTCTTGAAACAGTGGTGAAAGGATGGTGAAATAACACTGAAAACAATCCTATCCAAGACTGCGGTGCCAGCTATGGGAAATAGCAAGTTACCTGGGCCTGAGCAGAGGTTTATCTGCAAAAAGCATCATAGGCTTCAGGATGCAGAAACCGACCTCGTGAGTATTACGGTGTAAAACGCTATGGAAATGGCAAATAATTACCAACATACTGGTGATTTCAAAAGTGTCAGAATGAAATCTGAAGCACGATCCACACTTTTCCCGTCACACACAAATATGCATTTACCAACTCTGGAGGTAAACAAATCAAACTCCGGGCTGACAGAAGCCCCGCACTTACACCCCACACATAAATCTCAACTACCAGGCAGGATTCTTATGCTAATGCTAGAAACCTGCTTGGGTTCTGAAAACAGTGATGAAAGTACAGTGGAATAATACTTTAAAGAACACATTCATTGTAGTCTCTAGGACCAACAATTGGAAATGCCAAGTTTACTGGGCCTCAGCCTGCTTTCGTCTGTGAAAACTATCGTATGCTTAAGGATGCAGAAAATAACATTATGACAATTACGGCGAAAAGTGCTACGGAAAAATGCCAAATAGTTCTCCACCTAGCGGTTGTTTCAAAAGTTGTGCCACACACCTCTTGGAAAGATCGAGGTACTTTGCCCTAGCCTTCGATTGGTCTGGAGAATGAAACGCCATTCCTAGCTGATGAGTCAAACGATTCTGAAAGGTACGGTGAAAAGTGCGGATCCTGTTTCAGTCCTTAGACTGAAACAGGTTCCGCACTATTCAGCTGTCCCACAAAGGCGCACTTCTCATGTCTGGCGCTTATCCAACAAACCCAGGACTGACAGAGGCCCTGCACTTGCCACCCCAAAGAAATATCTCATCTCCAAAGAAGGATTCTTACGCTAATGGTCGACAAGGGCTCCCGTTCTTGAAACAGTCGTGAAAGGATGGTGAAATAATACTGAAAACAATCCTATCTTCCAAGGCTCCGGTGCCAGCTATGGGAAATAGCAATTTACCTGGGCCTCAACAGAGGTTTCTCTGCAGAAAGCATCATAGGCTTGAGGATGCATAGACCGACCTCATGAATATTACGGTGCAAAAAGCTATGGTAATGGCAAATAATTACCAACATACTGGTGATTTCAAAAGTGTCAGGATGAAATCTAAAGCACGAACCACGATTTTCCATCTCTCGCAAATATGTACTTACCAACTCTGGAGGTAAACAAAACAAACGCAGGGCTGACAGAAGCCACGAACTTATATCCCACCCAGAAATCTCAACTACCATGCAGGGTTCTTATGCTAATGCGAGAATCCTGCTCGGGTTCTGAAAACAATGGTGAAACCACAGTGCGATAATACTTAAAATAACACTTTCGTTGTAGCCTTAGGACCAACTATTGGAAATGCCAAGTTTACTGGGCATCCGCCTGCTCCATCTGTGAAAACTCTCCTATGCTTAAGGATGCAGAGACCAACCTTATGAAAATTACGGAGAAAAGTGCTACGGAAAAATACCAAATTGTTCTCCACCTAGCGGTTCTTTCAAAAGTTGTGCCACACACCTCTTGTAAAGATCGAGTTACTTTGGCCTAGCCTTCGATTGGTCTGGAGAAGGAATCACCATTCCTAGCAGATGAATCAAATGACTCTGAAAGGAACGGTGAAAAGTGCGGATCCTGTTTCAGTCTTTAGACTGAAACAGGATCCGCACTATTCACCTGTCCCACAAAGGCGCACTTCTCATGTCTGGCGCTAGTCCAACAAACCCAGGACTGACAGAGGCCCTGCACTTGCCACCCCAGAAAAATATCTCAACTCCAAAGAAGGATTCTTATGCTAACGGTTGAAAAGGGCTCCCGTTCTTGAAACAATGGTGAAAGGATGGTGAAATAATACTGAAAACAATCCTAACTTCCAATGCTCCGGTGCCAGCTATGGGAAATAGCAAATTACCTGGGCCTCAGCAGAGGTTTCTCTGCGAGAAGCATCATAGGCTTCAGGATGCAGAGACCGACCTCATGACTATTACGGCGCAAAACGCTATGGAAATGGCAAATAATTACCAACATACTGGTGATTTCAAAACTGTCAGGATGAAATCTGAAGCACGATCCACACTTTTCCCATCTGACGCAAATATGCACTTACCAGCTCTGGACGTAAACAAATCAAACGCAGGGCTGACAGAAGCCCCGAACTTACACCCCACCCAGAAATCTCAACTACCAGGAAGGATTCTTAAGCTAATGCAAGAAACCTGCTTGGGTTCTGAAACCAATGGTGAAACCATAGTGGAATAATAATTTCAAGAACATATTCTTTGTAGTCTCTAGGACCAACTATAGGAAATGCCAAGTTTACTGGGATTCAGCCTGCTTTCGTCTGTAAAAACTCTCGTATGCTTAACGATGCAGAGACCAACCTTATGACAATTACGGTGAAAAGTGCTACGGAAAAATACCAAATGGTTCTCCAGCTAGCGGTTGTTTCAAAAGTTGTGCCACACACCTCTTGGAAAGACCGAGTTACTTTGGCCTAGCCTTCGATTCGTCTGGAGAAGGAATCGCCATTCCTAGCTGATGAATCAAATGATTCTGAAAGGAACGGTGAAAAGTGCGGATCCTGTTTCAGTCTTTAGACTGAAACAGGATCCGCACTATTCACCTGTCCCACAGAGGCGCACTTCTCATGTTTGGCGCTAGTCCAACAAACCCAGGACTAGCAGAGGCCCTGCACTTGCCACCCCAGAAAATATCTCATCTCCAAAGAAGAATTCTTACGCTAACGGTCGAAAAGGGCTCCCGTTCTTGAAACAGTGGTGAAAGGATGGTGAAATAATACTGAAAACAATCCTATCTTTCAAGGCTCCTGTGCCAGCTATGGGAAATAGCAAGTTACCTGGGCCTCAGCAGAGGTTTCACTGCATAAAGCATCATAGGCTTCAGGATGCAGAGACCGACCTCATGAACATTACGTTGCAAAACGCTATGGTAATGGCAAATAATTACCAACATACTGGTGATTTCAAAAGTGTCAGGATGAAATCTGAAGCACGATCCACACTTTTCCCATCTCACGCAAATATGCACTTACCATCTCTGGAGGTAAACAAATCAAACGCAGGGCTGACAGAAGCCCGCACTTACACACTACTCAGTAATCTCAACTACCAGGCAGGATTCTTATGCTAAGGCGAGAAACCTGCCTGGGTTCTGAAAAAAATGGTGAAACCACAGTGGAATAATACTTTAAAGAACACATTCTTTGTAGTCTCTAGGACCAACTATTGAAAATGCCACGTTTACTGGGACTCAGCCTATTTTGTCTGTGAAAACTCTCGTATGCTTAAGGATGCAGAGATCAACCTTATGACAATTTCGGTGAAAACTGCTACGGAAAAATACCAAATAGTTCTCCCGCTAGCGGTTGTTTGAAAAGTTGTGCCACACAACTGTTGGAAAGATGGAGTTACTTTGGCCTAGCCTTCGATTGTTCTGGAGAAGGAATCACCATTCTTAGCTGATGAATCAAATGATTCTGAAAGGAACAGTGAAAAGTGCAGATCCTGTTTCAGTCTTTTGACTGAAACAGGATCCGCACTATTCACCTGTCCCACAAAGGAGCACTTCTCATGTCTGGCGCCAGTCCAACAAACCCAGGACTGACAGAGGCCCTGCACTTGCCACCCCAAAGAAATATCTCATCTCCAAAGAAGGATTCTTATGCTAACAGTTGAAAAGGGCTCCCGTTCTTGAAACAGTTGTGAAAGGATGGTGAAATAATACTGAAAACAATCATATCTTCCAAGGCTCCGGTGCCAGCTATGGGAAATAGCAAGTTACCTGGGCCTCAGCAGAGGTTTCTCTGCGAGAAACATCTTAGGCTTCAGGATGCAGAGACCAACCTCGTGACTATTACGGTGAAAAACACTATGGAAATGGCAAATATTTACGAACATACTGGTGATTTCAAAACTGTCAGGATGAAATCTGGAGCACGATCCACACTTTTCCCATCTCACGCAAATATGCACTTACCAGCTCTGGAGGTAAACAAATCAAACGCAGGGCTGACAGAAGCCCCGCACTTACACCCCACCCAGATCTCTCAACTACCAGGCAGGATTCTTATGGTAATGCGAGAAACCTGCTCGGGTTCTGAAACAATGGTGAAACCACAGTGGAATAATACTTAAAAGAACACATTCTTTGTAGTCTCTCGGACCAACTATTGGAAATGCCAAGTTTACTGGGCCTCCGCCTGTTTCATTTGTGAAAACTCTCTTAGGCTTAAGGATGCAGAGACCAACCTTATGACAATTACGGTGAAAACTGGTACAGAAAAATACCAAATAGTTCTCCCCCTAGCAGTTGTTTCAAAAGTGGTGCCACATATCTCTTGGAAAGATCGAGTTACTTTGGCCTAGCCTTCGATTGGTCTGGAGAAGGAATCGCCATTCCTAGGTGATTAATCAAATGATTCTGAAAGGAACGGTGAAAAGTTCAGGTCCTGTTTCAGTCTTTAAACTGAAACAGGATCCGCACTATTCACCTGTCCCACAAAGGCGCACTTCTCATGTCTGGCGCTAGTCCAACAAACCCAGGACTGACAGAGGCCCCGCACTTGCCACCCCAGAAAAATATCTCATCTCCAAAAAAGGATTCTTAGGATAACGTTTGGAAAGGGCTCCCTTTCTTGAAACAGTGGTGAAAGGATGGTGAAATAACACTGAAAACAATCCTATCCAAGACTGCGGTGCCAGCTATGGGAAATAGCAAGTTACCTGGGCCTGAGCAGAGGTTTATCTGCAAAAAGCATCATAGGCTTCAGGATGCAGAAACCGACCTCGTGAGTATTACGGTGTAAAACGCTATGGAAATGGCAAATAATTACCAACATACTGGTGATTTCAAAAGTGTCAGAATGAAATCTGAAGCACGATCCACACTTTTCCCGTCACACACAAATATGCATTTACCAACTCTGGAGGTAAACAAATCAAACTCAGGGCTGACAGAAGCCCCGCACTTACACCCCACACATAAATCTCAACTACCAGGCAGGATTCTTATGCTAATGCTAGAAACCTGCTTGGGTTCTGAAAACAGTGATGAAACTACAGTGGAATAATACTTTAAAGAACACATTCATTGTAGTCTCTAGGACCAACAATTGGAAATGCCAAGTTTACTGGGCCTCAGCCTGCTTTCGTCTGTGAAAACTATCGTATGCTTAAGGATGCAGAAAATAACATTATGACAATTACGGCGAAAAGTGCTACGGAAAAATGCCAAATAGTTCTCCACCTAGCGGTTGTTTCAAAAGTTGTGCCACACACCTCTTGGAAAGATCGAGGTACTTTGCCCTAGCCTTCGATTGGTCTGGAGAATGAAACGCCATTCCTAGCTGATGAGTCAAACGATTCTGAAAGGTACGGTGAAAAGTGCGGATCCTGTTTCAGTCCTTAGACTGAAACAGGTTCCGCACTATTCAGCTGTCCCACAAAGGCGCACTTCTCATGTCTGGCGCTTATCCAACAAACCCAGGACTGACAGAGGCCCTGCACTTGCCACCCCAAAGAAATATCTCATCTCCAAAGAAGGATTCTTACGCTAATGGTCGACAAGGGCTCCCGTTCTTGAAACAGTCGTGAAAGGATGGTGAAATAATACTGAAAACAATCCTATCTTCCAAGGCTCCGGTGCCAGCTATGGGAAATAGCAATTTACCTGGGCCTCAACAGAGGTTTCTCTGCAGAAAGCATCATAGGCTTGAGGATGCATAGACCGACCTCATGAATATTACGGTGCAAAAAGCTATGGTAATGGCAAATAATTACCAACATACTGGTGATTTCAAAAGTGTCAGGATGAAATCTAAAGCACGAACCACGATTTTCCATCTCTCGCAAATATGTACTTACCAACTCTGGAGGTAAACAAAACAAACGCAGGGCTGACAGAAGCCACGAACTTACATCCCACCCAGAAATCTCAACTACCATGCAGGGTTCTTATGCTAATGCGAGAATCCTGCTCGGGTTCTGAAAACAATGGTGAAACCACAGTGCGATAATACTTAAAATAACACTTTCGTTGTAGCCTTAGGACCAACTATTGGAAATGCCAAGTTTACTGGGCATCCGCCTGCTCCATCTGTGAAAACTCTCCTATGCTTAAGGATGCAGAGACCAACCTTATGAAAATTACGGAGAAAAGTGCTACGGAAAAATACCAAATTGTTCTCCACCTAGCGGTTCTTTCAAAAGTTGTGCCACACACCTCTTGTAAAGATCGAGTTACTTTGGCCTAGCCTTCGATTGGTCTGGAGAAGGAATCACCATTCCTAGCAGATGAATCAAATGACTCTGAAAGGAACGGTGAAAAGTGCGGATCCTGTTTCAGTCTTTAGACTGAAACAGGATCCGCACTATTCACCTGTCCCACAAAGGCGCACTTCTCATGTCTGGCGCTAGTCCAACAAACCCAGGACTGACAGAGGCCCTGCACTTGCCACCCCAGAAAAATATCTCAACTCCAAAGAAGGATTCTTATGCTAACGGTTGAAAAGGGCTCCCGTTCTTGAAACAATGGTGAAAGGATGGTGAAATAATACTGAAAACAATCCTAACTTCCAATGCTCCGGTGCCAGCTATGGGAAATAGCAAATTACCTGGGCCTCAGCAGAGGTTTCTCTGCGAGAAGCATCATAGGCTTCAGGATGCAGAGACCGACCTCATGACTATTACGGCGCAAAACGCTATGGAAATGGCAAATAATTACCAACATACTGGTGATTTCAAAACTGTCAGGATGAAATCTGAAGCACGATCCACACTTTTCCCATCTGACGCAAATATGCACTTACCAGCTCTGGACGTAAACAAATCAAACGCAGGGCTGACAGAAGCCCCGAACTTACACCCCACCCAGAAATCTCAACTACCAGGAAGGATTCTTAAGCTAATGCAAGAAACCTGCTTGGGTTCTGAAACCAATGGTGAAACCATAGTGGAATAATAATTTCAAGAACATATTCTTTGTAGTCTCTAGGACCAACTATAGGAAATGCCAAGTTTACTGGGATTCAGCCTGCTTTCGTCTGTAAAAACTCTCGTATGCTTAACGATGCAGAGACCAACCTTATGACAATTACGGTGAAAAGTGCTACGGAAAAATACCAAATGGTTCTCCAGCTAGCGGTTGTTTCAAAAGTTGTGCCACACACCTCTTGGAAAGACCGAGTTACTTTGGCCTAGCCTTCGATTCGTCTGGAGAAGGAATCGCCATTCCTAGCTGATGAATCAAATGATTCTGAAAGGAACGGTGAAAAGTGCGGATCCTGTTTCAGTCTTTAGACTGAAACAGGATCCGCACTATTCACCTGTCCCACAGAGGCGCACTTCTCATGTTTGGCGCTAGTCCAACAAACCCAGGACTAGCAGAGGCCCTGCACTTGCCACCCCAGAAAATATCTCATCTCCAAAGAAGAATTCTTACGCTAACGGTCGAAAAGGGCTCCCGTTCTTGAAACAGTGGTGAAAGGATGGTGAAATAATACTGAAAACAATCCTATCTTTCAAGGCTCCTGTGCCAGCTATGGGAAATAGCAAGTTACCTGGGCCTCAGCAGAGGTTTCTCTGCAGAAAGCATCATAGGCTTCAGGATGCATAGACCGACCTCATGAATATTACGTTGCAAAACGCTATGGTAATGGCAAATAATTACCAACATACTGGTGATTTCAAAAGTGTCAGGATGAAATCTGAAGCACGATCCACACTTTTCCCATCTCACGCAAATATGCACTTACCAACTCTGGAGGTAAAAAAATCAAACGCAGGTCTGACAGAAGCCCAGCACTTAAACCCTACCCAGAAATCTCAACTACCAGGGAGGATTCTCATGCTAATGCGAGAAACCTGCTGGGGTTCTGAAAACAATGGTGAAATCACAGTGGAATAATACTTAAAAGGACACATTGTTTGTAGTCTCTAGGACCAACTATTGGAAATGCCAAGTTTACTAGGCCTCAGTCTGCTTTCGTCTGTGAAAACTCTCGTATGCTTAAGGATGCAGAGACCAACCTTTTGACAATTACGGTGAAAAGTGCTTCGGAAAAATACCAAATAGTTCTCCAATTAGCGGTTTTTTCAAAAGTTGGGCCACACACCTCTTGGAAAGATCGAGTTACTTTGGCCTAGCCTTCGATTGGTCTGGAGAAGGAATCGCTATTCCTAGCTGATGAATCAAATGATTCTGAAAGGAACGGTGAAAAGTGCGGATCCTGTTTCAGTCTTTAGACTGAGACAGGATCCGCACTATTCACCTGTCCCACAAAGGCGCACTTCTCATGTCTGGCGCTAGTCCAACAAAACCAGGACTGACAGAGGCCCTGCACTTGCCAACTCAGAAAAATATCTCATCTCCAAAGAAGGATTTTTACTCTAACGGTCGAAAAGGGCTCCCGTTCTTGAAACAGTGGTGAAAGGATGGTGAAATAATACTGAAAACAATCCTATCTTCCAAGGCTCCGGTGCCAGCTATGGGAAATAGCAAGTTACCTATACCACAGCAGAGGATTCTCTGCGAAAATCTTCATAGGCTTCAGGATGCAGAGACCGACCTCATGACTATTACGGTGCAAAACGCTATGGAAATGGCAAATAATTACCAACATACTGGTGATTTCAAAAGTGTCAGGATGAAATCTGAAGCACGATCCACACTTTTCCCATCTGACGCAAATATGCACTTACCAGTGCTGGAGGTAAACAAATCAAACTCAGGACTGACAGAAGCCCCGCACTTACACAACACACAGAAATCTCAACTACCAGGCAGGATTCTTATGCTAATGTGAAAAACCTGCTTGGGTTCTGAAAACAATGGTGAAACCACCGTGGAATCATACTTTAAAGAACACATTCTTGGTAGTCTCTAGGAACAACTATTGGATATGCCACGTTTACTGGGTCTCAGCCTATTTCGTCTGTGAAAACTCTCGTATGCTTAAGGATGCAGAGAACGAACATTATGACAATTACGGTGAAAAGTGCTACGGAAAAATACCAAATAGTTCTCAACCTAGCGGTTATTTCAAAAGTTGTGCCACACACCTCTTGGAAAGATTGAGTTACTTTGGCCTAGCCTTCGATTGGTCTGGAGAAGGAATCACCATTCCTAGCTGATGAATCAAATGATACTGAAAGGAACGGTGAAAAGTGCGGATATTGTTTCAGTCTTTAGACTGAAACAGGATCCGCACTATTCACCTGTCCCACAAAGGCGCACTTCTCATGTCTGGCGCTAGTCCAACAAACCCAGGACTGACAGCATCCCTGCACATGCCACCCAGAAAAATATCTCATCTCCAAAGAAGGATTCTTACGCTAACGTTTGAAAAGGGCTCCCGTTCTTGAAACAATGGTGAAAGGATGGTGAAATGATACTGAAAACAATCCTATCTTCCAATTCTCCGGTGCCAGCTATGGGAAATAGCAAGTTACCTGGACCACAGCAGAGGTTTCTCTGCGAAAAGCGTCATAGGCTTCACGATGCAGAGACCGACCTCCTGACTATTAAGGTGCAAAACGCTATGGAAATGGCAAATAATTACCAACATACTGGTGATTTCAAAACTGTCAGGATGAAATCTGAAGCACGATCCACACTTTTCCCATCTCACGCAAATATGCACTTACCAACTCTGGAGGTAAACAAATCAAAGACATTGCTGACAGAAGCCCGCACTTACACCCCACCCCGAAATCTCAACTACCAGGCAGGATTCTTATGCTAATGCGAGAAACCTGCTTGGGTCTGAAAACAGTGGTGAAACCACAGGGGAATAATACTTTAATGAACACTGTCTTTGAAGTCTGAAGGACCAACTATTGGAAATGCCAAGTTTACTGGGCCTCCGCCTGTTTCGTCTGTGAAAACTCTCCTATGCTTAAGGATGCAGAGACCAACCTTTTGACAATTACGGTGAAAACTGCTACGGAAAAATATCAAATAGTTCTCCCCCTAGCGGTTGTTTCAAAAGTTGTGCCACACAACTCTTGGAAAGATCGAGTTACTTTGGCCTAGCCTTCGATTGGTCTGGAGAAGGAATCACCATTCTTAGGTGATGAATCAAATGACTCTGAAAGGAACGGTGAAAAGTGCAGAAACTGTTTCAGTCTTTTGACTGAAACAGGATCCGCACTATTCACCTGTCCCACAAAGGCGCACTTCTCATGTCTGGCGCCAGTCCAACAAACCCAGGACTGACAGAGGCCCTGCACTTGCCACCCCAAAGAAATATCTCATCTCCAAAGAAGGATTCTTACGCAAACGGTTGAAAAGGGCTCATCTTCTTGAAATAGTGGTGAAAGGATGTTGAAATAATACTGAAAACAATCCTATCTTCCAAGGCTCCAGTGCCAGCTATGGGAAATAGCAAGTTACCTGGGCCTCAGCAGAGGTTTCTCTGCGAGAAGCATCATAGGCTTCAGGATGCAGAGACCGACCTCATGACTATTAGGGTGCAAAACGCTAAGGAAATGGCAAATAATTACCAACATACTGGTGATTTCAAAAGTGTAAGGATGAAATCTGAAGCACGATCCACACTTTTCCCATCTCACGCAAATATGCACTTACCAGCTCTGGACGTAAACAAATCAAACGCAGGGCTGACAGAAGCCACGAACTTACATCCCACCCCGAAATCTCAACTACCATGCAGGGTTCTTATGCTAATGCGAGAATCCTGCTCGGGTTCTGAAAACAATGGTGAAACCACAGTGCGATAATACTTAAAATAACACTTTCATTGTAGCCTTAGGACCAACTATTGGAAATGCCAAGTTTACTGGGCATCCGCCTGCTCCATCTGTGAAAACTCTCCTATGCTTAAGGATGCAGAGACCAACCTTATGAAAATTACGGAGAAAAGTGCTACGGAAAAATACCAAATTGTTCTCCACCTAGCGGTTCTTTCAAAAGTTGTGCCACACACCTCTTGTAAAGATCGAGTTACTGTGGCCTAGCCTTCGATTGGTCTGGAGAAGGAATCGCCATTCCTAGCAGATGAATCAAATGATTCTGAAAGGAACGGTGAAAAGTGCGGATCCTGTTTCAGTCTTTAGACTGAAACAGGATCCGCACTATTCACCTGTCCCACAAAGGCGCACTTCTCATGTCTGGCGCTAGTCCAACAAACCCAGGACTGACAGAGGCCCTGCACTTGCCACCCCAGAAAAATATCTCAACTCCAAAGAAGGATTCTTATGCTAACGGTTGAAAAGGGCTCCCGTTCTTGAAACAATGGTGAAAGGATGGTGAAATAATACTGAAAACAATCCTAACTTCCAATGCTCCGGTGCCAGCTATGGGAAATAGCAAATTACCTGGGCCTCAGCAGAGGTTTCTCTGCGAGAAGCATCATAGGCTTCAGGATGCAGAGACCGACCTCATGACTATTACGGCGCAAAACGCTATGGAAATGGCAAATAATTACCAACATACTGGTGATTTCAAAACTGTCAGGATGAAATCTGAAGCACGATCCACACTTTTCCCATCTGACGCAAATATGCACTTACCAGCTCTGGACGTAAACAAATCAAACGCAGGGCTGACAGAAGCCCCGAACTTACACCCCACCCAGAAATCTCAACTACCAGGAAGGATTCTTAAGCTAATGCAAGAAACCTGCTTGGGTTCTGAAACCAATGGTGAAACCATAGTGGAATAATAATTTCAAGAACATATTCTTTGTAGTCTCTAGGACCAACTATAGGAAATGCCAAGTTTACTGGGATTCAGCCTGCTTTCGTCTGTAAAAACTCTCGTATGCTTAACGATGCAGAGACCAACCTTATGACAATTACGGTGAAAAGTGCTACGGAAAAATACCAAATGGTTCTCCAGCTAGCGGTTGTTTCAAAAGTTGTGCCACACACCTCTTGGAAAGACCGAGTTACTTTGGCCTAGCCTTCGATTCGTCTGGAGAAGGAATCGCCATTCCTAGCTGATGAATCAAATGATTCTGAAAGGAACGGTGAAAAGTGCGGATCCTGTTTCAGTCTTTAGACTGAAACAGGATCCGCACTATTCACCTGTCCCACAGAGGCGCACTTCTCATGTTTGGCGCTAGTCCAACAAACCCAGGACTAGCAGAGGCCCTGCACTTGCCACCCCAGAAAAATATCTCATCTCCAAAGAAGAATTCTTACGCTAACGGTCGAAAAGGGCTCCCGTTCTTGAAACAGTGGTGAAAGGATGGTGAAATAATACTGAAAACAATCCTATCTTTCAAGGCTCCTGTGCCAGCTATGGGAAATAGCAAGTTACCTGGGCCTCAGCAGAGGTTTCTCTGCAGAAAGCATCATAGGCTTCAGGATGCATAGACCGACCTCATGAATATTACGTTGCAAAACGCTATGGTAATGGCAAATAATTACCAACATACTGGTGATTTCAAAAGTGTCAGGATGAAATCTGAAGCACGATCCACACTTTTCCCATCTCACGCAAATATGCACTTACCAACTCTGGAGGTAAAAAAATCAAACGCAGGTCTGACAGAAGCCCAGCACTTAAACCCTACCCAGAAATCTCAACTACCAGGGAGGATTCTCATGCTAATGCGAGAAACCTGCTGGGGTTCTGAAAACAATGGTGAAATCACAGTGGAATAATACTTAAAAGGACACATTGTTTGTAGTCTCTAGGACCAACTATTGGAAATGCCAAGTTTACTAGGCCTCAGTCTGCTTTCGTCTGTGAAAACTCTCGTATGCTTAAGGATGCAGAGACCAACCTTTTGACAATTACGGTGAAAAGTGCTTCGGAAAAATACCAAATAGTTCTCCAATTAGCGGTTTTTTCAAAAGTTGGGCCACACACCTCTTGGAAAGATCGAGTTACTTTGGCCTAGCCTTCGATTGGTCTGGAGAAGGAATCGCTATTCCTAGCTGATGAATCAAATGATTCTGAAAGGAACGGTGAAAAGTGCGGATCCTGTTTCAGTCTTTAGACTGAGACAGGATCCGCACTATTCACCTGTCCCACAAAGGCGCACTTCTCATGTCTGGCGCTAGTCCAACAAAACCAGGACTGACAGAGGCCCTGCACTTGCCAACTCAGAAAAATATCTCATCTCCAAAGAAGGATTTTTACTCTAACGGTCGAAAAGGGCTCCCGTTCTTGAAACAGTGGTGAAAGGATGGTGAAATAATACTGAAAACAATCCTATCTTCCAAGGCTCCGGTGCCAGCTATGGGAAATAGCAAGTTACCTATACCACAGCAGAGGATTCTCTGCGAAAATCTTCATAGGCTTCAGGATGCAGAGACCGACCTCATGACTATTACGGTGCAAAACGCTATGGAAATGGCAAATAATTACCAACATACTGGTGATTTCAAAAGTGTCAGGATGAAATCTGAAGCACGATCCACACTTTTCCCATCTGACGCAAATATGCACTTACCAGTGCTGGAGGTAAACAAATCAAACTCAGGACTGACAGAAGCCCCGCACTTACACAACACACAGAAATCTCAACTACCAGGCAGGATTCTTATGCTAATGTGAAAAACCTGCTTGGGTTCTGAAAACAATGGTGAAACCACCGTGGAATCATACTTTAAAGAACACATTCTTGGTAGTCTCTAGGAACAACTATTGGATATGCCACGTTTACTGGGTCTCAGCCTATTTCGTCTGTGAAAACTCTCGTATGCTTAAGGATGCAGAGAACGAACATTATGACAATTACGGTGAAAAGTGCTACGGAAAAATACCAAATAGTTCTCAACCTAGCGGTTATTTCAAAAGTTGTGCCACACACCTCTTGGAAAGATTGAGTTACTTTGGCCTAGCCTTCGATTGGTCTGGAGAAGGAATCACCATTCCTAGCTGATGAATCAAATGATACTGAAAGGAACGGTGAAAAGTGCGGATATTGTTTCAGTCTTTAGACTGAAACAGGATCCGCACTATTCACCTGTCCCACAAAGGCGCACTTCTCATGTCTGGCGCTAGTCCAACAAACCCAGGACTGACAGCATCCCTGCACATGCCACCCAGAAAAATATCTCATCTCCAAAGAAGGATTCTTACGCTAACGTTTGAAAAGGGCTCCCGTTCTTGAAACAATGGTGAAAGGATGGTGAAATGATACTGAAAACAATCCTATCTTCCAATTCTCCGGTGCCAGCTATGGGAAATAGCAAGTTACCTGGACCACAGCAGAGGTTTCTCTGCGAAAAGCGTCATAGGCTTCACGATGCAGAGACCGACCTCCTGACTATTAAGGTGCAAAACGCTATGGAAATGGCAAATAATTACCAACATACTGGTGATTTCAAAACTGTCAGGATGAAATCTGAAGCACGATCCACACTTTTCCCATCTCACGCAAATATGCACTTACCAACTCTGGAGGTAAACAAATCAAAGACATTGCTGACAGAAGCCCGCACTTACACCCCACCCCGAAATCTCAACTACCAGGCAGGATTCTTATGCTAATGCGAGAAACCTGCTTGGGTCTGAAAACAGTGGTGAAACCACAGGGGAATAATACTTTAATGAACACTGTCTTTGAAGTCTGAAGGACCAACTATTGGAAATGCCAAGTTTACTGGGCCTCCGCCTGTTTCGTCTGTGAAAACTCTCCTATGCTTAAGGATGCAGAGACCAACCTTTTGACAATTACGGTGAAAACTGCTACGGAAAAATATCAAATAGTTCTCCCCCTAGCGGTTGTTTCAAAAGTTGTGCCACACAACTCTTGGAAAGATCGAGTTACTTTGGCCTAGCCTTCGATTGGTCTGGAGAAGGAATCACCATTCTTAGGTGATGAATCAAATGACTCTGAAAGGAACGGTGAAAAGTGCAGAAACTGTTTCAGTCTTTTGACTGAAACAGGATCCGCACTATTCACCTGTCCCACAAAGGCGCACTTCTCATGTCTGGCGCCAGTCCAACAAACCCAGGACTGACAGAGGCCCTGCACTTGCCACCCCAAAGAAATATCTCATCTCCAAAGAAGGATTCTTACGCAAACGGTTGAAAAGGGCTCATCTTCTTGAAATAGTGGTGAAAGGATGTTGAAATAATACTGAAAACAATCCTATCTTCCAAGGCTCCGGTGCCAGCTATGGGAAATAGCAAGTTACCTGGGCCTCAGCAGAGGTTTCTCTGCGAGAAGCATCATAGGCTTCAGGATGCAGAGACCGACCTCATGACTATTAGGGTGCAAAACGCTAAGGAAATGGCAAATAATTACCAACATACTGGTGATTTCAAAAGTGTAAGGATGAAATCTGAAGCACGATCCACACTTTTCCCATCTCACGCAAATATGCACTTACCAGCTCTGGACGTAAACAAATCAAACGCAGGGCTGACAGAAGCCACGAACTTACATCCCACCCCGAAATCTCAACTACCATGCAGGGTTCTTATGCTAATGCGAGAATCCTGCTCGGGTTCTGAAAACAATGGTGAAACCACAGTGCGATAATACTTAAAATAACACTTTCATTGTAGCCTTAGGACCAACTATTGGAAATGCCAAGTTTACTGGGCATCCGCCTGCTCCATCTGTGAAAACTCTCCTATGCTTAAGGATGCAGAGACCAACCTTATGAAAATTACGGAGAAAAGTGCTACGGAAAAATACCAAATTGTTCTCCACCTAGCGGTTCTTTCAAAAGTTGTGCCACACACCTCTTGTAAAGATCGAGTTACTGTGGCCTAGCCTTCGATTGGTCTGGAGAAGGAATCGCCATTCCTAGCAGATGAATCAAATGATTCTGAAAGGAACGGTGAAAAGTGCGGATCCTGTTTCAGTCTTTAGACTGAAACAGGATCCGCACTATTCACCTGTCCCACAAAGGCGCACTTCTCATGTCTGGCGCTAGTCCAACAAACCCAGGACTGACAGAGGCCCTGCACTTGCCACCCCAGAAAAATATCTCAACTCCAAAGAAGGATTCTTATGCTAACGGTTGAAAAGGGCTCCCGTTCTTGAAACAATGGTGAAAGGATGGTGAAATAATACTGAAAACAATCCTAACTTCCAATGCTCCGGTGCCAGCTATGGGAAATAGCAAATTACCTGGGCCTCAGCAGAGGTTTCTCTGCGAGAAGCATCATAGGCTTCAGGATGCAGAGACCGACCTCATGACTATTACGGCGCAAAACGCTATGGAAATGGCAAATAATTACCAACATACTGGTGATTTCAAAACTGTCAGGATGAAATCTGAAGCACGATCCACACTTTTCCCATCTGACGCAAATATGCACTTACCAGCTCTGGACGTAAACAAATCAAACGCAGGGCTGACAGAAGCCCCGAACTTACACCCCACCCAGAAATCTCAACTACCAGGAA
Source organism: Lemur catta (assembly GCF_020740605.2). NCBI lineage: Eukaryota > Metazoa > Chordata > Mammalia > Primates > Lemuridae > Lemur > Lemur catta. The sequence continues at coordinate 891,088 of NW_025423736.1, forward strand.
GGATTCTTAAGCTAATGCAAGAAACCTGCTTGGGTTCTGAAACCAATGGTGAAACCATAGTGGAATAATAATTTCAAGAACATATTCTTTGTAGTCTCTAGGACCAACTATAGGAAATGCCAAGTTTACTGGGATTCAGCCTGCTTTCGTCTGTAAAAACTCTCGTATGCTTAACGATGCAGAGACCAACCTTATGACAATTACGGTGAAAAGTGCTACGGAAAAATACCAAATGGTTCTCCAGCTAGCGGTTGTTTCAAAAGTTGTGCCACACACCTCTTGGAAAGACCGAGTTACTTTGGCCTAGCCTTCGATTCGTCTGGAGAAGGAATCGCCATTCCTAGCTGATGAATCAAATGATTCTGAAAGGAACGGTGAAAAGTGCGGATCCTGTTTCAGTCTTTAGACTGAAACAGGATCCGCACTATTCACCTGTCCCACAGAGGCGCACTTCTCATGTTTGGCGCTAGTCCAACAAACCCAGGACTAGCAGAGGCCCTGCACTTGCCACCCCAGAAAAATATCTCATCTCCAAAGAAGAATTCTTACGCTAACGGTCGAAAAGGGCTCCCGTTCTTGAAACAGTGGTGAAAGGATGGTGAAATAATACTGAAAACAATCCTATCTTTCAAGGCTCCTGTGCCAGCTATGGGAAATAGCAAGTTACCTGGGCCTCAGCAGAGGTTTCTCTGCAGAAAGCATCATAGGCTTCAGGATGCATAGACCGACCTCATGAATATTACGTTGCAAAACGCTATGGTAATGGCAAATAATTACCAACATACTGGTGATTTCAAAAGTGTCAGGATGAAATCTGAAGCACGATCCACACTTTTCCCATCTCACGCAAATATGCACTTACCAACTCTGGAGGTAAAAAAATCAAACGCAGGTCTGACAGAAGCCCAGCACTTAAACCCTACCCAGAAATCTCAACTACCAGGGAGGATTCTCATGCTAATGCGAGAAACCTGCTGGGGTTCTGAAAACAATGGTGAAATCACAGTGGAATAATACTTAAAAGGACACATTGTTTGTAGTCTCTAGGACCAACTATTGGAAATGCCAAGTTTACTAGGCCTCAGTCTGCTTTCGTCTGTGAAAACTCTCGTATGCTTAAGGATGCAGAGACCAACCTTTTGACAATTACGGTGAAAAGTGCTTCGGAAAAATACCAAATAGTTCTCCAATTAGCGGTTTTTTCAAAAGTTGGGCCACACACCTCTTGGAAAGATCGAGTTACTTTGGCCTAGCCTTCGATTGGTCTGGAGAAGGAATCGCTATTCCTAGCTGATGAATCAAATGATTCTGAAAGGAACGGTGAAAAGTGCGGATCCTGTTTCAGTCTTTAGACTGAGACAGGATCCGCACTATTCACCTGTCCCACAAAGGCGCACTTCTCATGTCTGGCGCTAGTCCAACAAAACCAGGACTGACAGAGGCCCTGCACTTGCCAACTCAGAAAAATATCTCATCTCCAAAGAAGGATTTTTACTCTAACGGTCGAAAAGGGCTCCCGTTCTTGAAACAGTGGTGAAAGGATGGTGAAATAATACTGAAAACAATCCTATCTTCCAAGGCTCCGGTGCCAGCTATGGGAAATAGCAAGTTACCTATACCACAGCAGAGGATTCTCTGCGAAAATCTTCATAGGCTTCAGGATGCAGAGACCGACCTCATGACTATTACGGTGCAAAACGCTATGGAAATGGCAAATAATTACCAACATACTGGTGATTTCAAAAGTGTCAGGATGAAATCTGAAGCACGATCCACACTTTTCCCATCTGACGCAAATATGCACTTACCAGTGCTGGAGGTAAACAAATCAAACTCAGGACTGACAGAAGCCCCGCACTTACACAACACACAGAAATCTCAACTACCAGGCAGGATTCTTATGCTAATGTGAAAAACCTGCTTGGGTTCTGAAAACAATGGTGAAACCACCGTGGAATCATACTTTAAAGAACACATTCTTGGTAGTCTCTAGGAACAACTATTGGATATGCCACGTTTACTGGGTCTCAGCCTATTTCGTCTGTGAAAACTCTCGTATGCTTAAGGATGCAGAGAACGAACATTATGACAATTACGGTGAAAAGTGCTACGGAAAAATACCAAATAGTTCTCAACCTAGCGGTTATTTCAAAAGTTGTGCCACACACCTCTTGGAAAGATTGAGTTACTTTGGCCTAGCCTTCGATTGGTCTGGAGAAGGAATCACCATTCCTAGCTGATGAATCAAATGATACTGAAAGGAACGGTGAAAAGTGCGGATATTGTTTCAGTCTTTAGACTGAAACAGGATCCGCACTATTCACCTGTCCCACAAAGGCGCACTTCTCATGTCTGGCGCTAGTCCAACAAACCCAGGACTGACAGCATCCCTGCACATGCCACCCAGAAAAATATCTCATCTCCAAAGAAGGATTCTTACGCTAACGTTTGAAAAGGGCTCCCGTTCTTGAAACAATGGTGAAAGGATGGTGAAATGATACTGAAAACAATCCTATCTTCCAATTCTCCGGTGCCAGCTATGGGAAATAGCAAGTTACCTGGACCACAGCAGAGGTTTCTCTGCGAAAAGCGTCATAGGCTTCACGATGCAGAGACCGACCTCCTGACTATTAAGGTGCAAAACGCTATGGAAATGGCAAATAATTACCAACATACTGGTGATTTCAAAACTGTCAGGATGAAATCTGAAGCACGATCCACACTTTTCCCATCTCACGCAAATATGCACTTACCAACTCTGGAGGTAAACAAATCAAAGACATTGCTGACAGAAGCCCGCACTTACACCCCACCCCGAAATCTCAACTACCAGGCAGGATTCTTATGCTAATGCGAGAAACCTGCTTGGGTCTGAAAACAGTGGTGAAACCACAGGGGAATAATACTTTAATGAACACTGTCTTTGAAGTCTGAAGGACCAACTATTGGAAATGCCAAGTTTACTGGGCCTCCGCCTGTTTCGTCTGTGAAAACTCTCCTATGCTTAAGGATGCAGAGACCAACCTTTTGACAATTACGGTGAAAACTGCTACGGAAAAATATCAAATAGTTCTCCCCCTAGCGGTTGTTTCAAAAGTTGTGCCACACAACTCTTGGAAAGATCGAGTTACTTTGGCCTAGCCTTCGATTGGTCTGGAGAAGGAATCACCATTCTTAGGTGATGAATCAAATGACTCTGAAAGGAACGGTGAAAAGTGCAGAAACTGTTTCAGTCTTTTGACTGAAACAGGATCCGCACTATTCACCTGTCCCACAAAGGCGCACTTCTCATGTCTGGCGCCAGTCCAACAAACCCAGGACTGACAGAGGCCCTGCACTTGCCACCCCAAAGAAATATCTCATCTCCAAAGAAGGATTCTTACGCAAACGGTTGAAAAGGGCTCATCTTCTTGAAATAGTGGTGAAAGGATGTTGAAATAATACTGAAAACAATCCTATCTTCCAAGGCTCCAGTGCCAGCTATGGGAAATAGCAAGTTACCTGGGCCTCAGCAGAGGTTTCTCTGCGAGAAGCATCATAGGCTTCAGGATGCAGAGACCGACCTCATGACTATTAGGGTGCAAAACGCTAAGGAAATGGCAAATAATTACCAACATACTGGTGATTTCAAAAGTGTAAGGATGAAATCTGAAGCACGATCCACACTTTTCCCATCTCACGCAAATATGCACTTACCAGCTCTGGACGTAAACAAATCAAACGCAGGGCTGACAGAAGCCACGAACTTACATCCCACCCCGAAATCTCAACTACCATGCAGGGTTCTTATGCTAATGCGAGAATCCTGCTCGGGTTCTGAAAACAATGGTGAAACCACAGTGCGATAATACTTAAAATAACACTTTCATTGTAGCCTTAGGACCAACTATTGGAAATGCCAAGTTTACTGGGCATCCGCCTGCTCCATCTGTGAAAACTCTCCTATGCTTAAGGATGCAGAGACCAACCTTATGAAAATTACGGAGAAAAGTGCTACGGAAAAATACCAAATTTTTCTCCACCTAGCGGTTCTTTCAAAAGTTGTGCCACACACCTCTTGTAAAGATCGAGTTACTTTGGCCTAGCCTTCGATTGGTCTGGAGAAGGAATCGCCATTCCTAGCAGATGAATCAAATGATTCTGAAAGGAACGGTGAAAAGTGCGGATCCTGTTTCAGTCTTTAGACTGAAACAGGATCCGCACTATTCACCTGTCCCACAAAGGCGCACTTCTCATGTCTGGCGCTAGTCCAACAAACCCAGGACTGACAGAGGCCCTGCACTTGCCACCCGAGAAAAATATCTCAACTCCAAAGAAGGATTCTTATGCTAACGGTTGAAAAGGGCTCCCGTTCTTGAAACAATGGTGAAAGGATGGTGAAATAATACTGAAAACAATCCTAACTTCCAATGCTCCGGTGCCAGCTATGGGAAATAGCAAATTACCTGGGCCTCAGCAGAGGTTTCTCTGCGAGAAGCATCATAGGCTTCAGGATGCAGAGACCGACCTCATGACTATTACGGCGCAAAACGCTATGGAAATGGCAAATAATTACCAACATACTGGTGATTTCAAAACTGTCAGGATGAAATCTGAAGCACGATCCACACTTTTCCCATCTGACGCAAATATGCACTTACCAGCTCTGGACGTAAACAAATCAAACGCAGGGCTGACAGAAGCCCCGAACTTACACCCCACCCAGAAATCTCAACTACCAGGAAGGATTCTTAAGCTAATGCAAGAAACCTGCTTGGGTTCTGAAACCAATGGTGAAACCATAGTGGAATAATAATTTCAAGAACATATTCTTTGTAGTCTCTAGGACCAACTATAGGAAATGCCAAGTTTACTGGGATTCAGCCTGCTTTCGTCTGTAAAAACTCTCGTATGCTTAACGATGCAGAGACCAACCTTATGACAATTACGGTGAAAAGTGCTACGGAAAAATACCAAATGGTTCTCCAGCTAGCGGTTGTTTCAAAAGTTGTGCCACACACCTCTTGGAAAGACCGAGTTACTTTGGCCTAGCCTTCGATTCGTCTGGAGAAGGAATCGCCATTCCTAGCTGATGAATCAAATGATTCTGAAAGGAACGGTGAAAAGTGCGGATCCTGTTTCAGTCTTTAGACTGAAACAGGATCCGCACTATTCACCTGTCCCACAGAGGCGCACTTCTCATGTTTGGCGCTAGTCCAACAAACCCAGGACTAGCAGAGGCCCTGCACTTGCCACCCCAGAAAAATATCTCATCTCCAAAGAAGAATTCTTACGCTAACGGTCGAAAAGGGCTCCCGTTCTTGAAACAGTGGTGAAAGGATGGTGAAATAATACTGAAAACAATCCTATCTTTCAAGGCTCCTGTGCCAGCTATGGGAAATAGCAAGTTACCTGGGCCTCAGCAGAGGTTTCTCTGCAGAAAGCATCATAGGCTTCAGGATGCATAGACCGACCTCATGAATATTACGTTGCAAAACGCTATGGTAATGGCAAATAATTACCAACATACTGGTGATTTCAAAAGTGTCAGGATGAAATCTGAAGCACGATCCACACTTTTCCCATCTCACGCAAATATGCACTTACCAACTCTGGAGGTAAAAAAATCAAACGCAGGTCTGACAGAAGCCCAGCACTTAAACCCTACCCAGAAATCTCAACTACCAGGGAGGATTCTCATGCTAATGCGAGAAACCTGCTGGGGTTCTGAAAACAATGGTGAAATCACAGTGGAATAATACTTAAAAGGACACATTGTTTGTAGTCTCTAGGACCAACTATTGGAAATGCCAAGTTTACTAGGCCTCAGTCTGCTTTCGTCTGTGAAAACTCTCGTATGCTTAAGGATGCAGAGACCAACCTTTTGACAATTACGGTGAAAAGTGCTTCGGAAAAATACCAAATAGTTCTCCAATTAGCGGTTTTTTCAAAAGTTGGGCCACACACCTCTTGGAAAGATCGAGTTACTTTGGCCTAGCCTTCGATTGGTCTGGAGAAGGAATCGCTATTCCTAGCTGATGAATCAAATGATTCTGAAAGGAACGGTGAAAAGTGCGGATCCTGTTTCAGTCTTTAGACTGAGACAGGATCCGCACTATTCACCTGTCCCACAAAGGCGCACTTCTCATGTCTGGCGCTAGTCCAACAAAACCAGGACTGACAGAGGCCCTGCACTTGCCAACTCAGAAAAATATCTCATCTCCAAAGAAGGATTTTTACTCTAACGGTCGAAAAGGGCTCCCGTTCTTGAAACAGTGGTGAAAGGATGGTGAAATAATACTGAAAACAATCCTATCTTCCAAGGCTCCGGTGCCAGCTATGGGAAATAGCAAGTTACCTATACCACAGCAGAGGATTCTCTGCGAAAATCTTCATAGGCTTCAGGATGCAGAGACCGACCTCATGACTATTACGGTGCAAAACGCTATGGAAATGGCAAATAATTACCAACATACTGGTGATTTCAAAAGTGTCAGGATGAAATCTGAAGCACGATCCACACTTTTCCCATCTGACGCAAATATGCACTTACCAGTGCTGGAGGTAAACAAATCAAACTCAGGACTGACAGAAGCCCCGCACTTACACAACACACAGAAATCTCAACTACCAGGCAGGATTCTTATGCTAATGTGAAAAACCTGCTTGGGTTCTGAAAACAATGGTGAAACCACCGTGGAATCATACTTTAAAGAACACATTCTTGGTAGTCTCTAGGAACAACTATTGGATATGCCACGTTTACTGGGTCTCAGCCTATTTCGTCTGTGAAAACTCTCGTATGCTTAAGGATGCAGAGAACGAACATTATGACAATTACGGTGAAAAGTGCTACGGAAAAATACCAAATAGTTCTCAACCTAGCGGTTATTTCAAAAGTTGTGCCACACACCTCTTGGAAAGATTGAGTTACTTTGGCCTAGCCTTCGATTGGTCTGGAGAAGGAATCACCATTCCTAGCTGATGAATCAAATGATACTGAAAGGAACGGTGAAAAGTGCGGATATTGTTTCAGTCTTTAGACTGAAACAGGATCCGCACTATTCACCTGTCCCACAAAGGCGCACTTCTCATGTCTGGCGCTAGTCCAACAAACCCAGGACTGACAGCATCCCTGCACATGCCACCCAGAAAAATATCTCATCTCCAAAGAAGGATTCTTACGCTAACGTTTGAAAAGGGCTCCCGTTCTTGAAACAATGGTGAAAGGATGGTGAAATGATACTGAAAACAATCCTATCTTCCAATTCTCCGGTGCCAGCTATGGGAAATAGCAAGTTACCTGGACCACAGCAGAGGTTTCTCTGCGAAAAGCGTCATAGGCTTCACGATGCAGAGACCGACCTCCTGACTATTAAGGTGCAAAACGCTATGGAAATGGCAAATAATTACCAACATACTGGTGATTTCAAAACTGTCAGGATGAAATCTGAAGCACGATCCACACTTTTCCCATCTCACGCAAATATGCACTTACCAACTCTGGAGGTAAACAAATCAAAGACATTGCTGACAGAAGCCCGCACTTACACCCCACCCCGAAATCTCAACTACCAGGCAGGATTCTTATGCTAATGCGAGAAACCTGCTTGGGTCTGAAAACAGTGGTGAAACCACAGGGGAATAATACTTTAATGAACACTGTCTTTGAAGTCTGAAGGACCAACTATTGGAAATGCCAAGTTTACTGGGCCTCCGCCTGTTTCGTCTGTGAAAACTCTCCTATGCTTAAGGATGCAGAGACCAACCTTTTGACAATTACGGTGAAAACTGCTACGGAAAAATATCAAATAGTTCTCCCCCTAGCGGTTGTTTCAAAAGTTGTGCCACACAACTCTTGGAAAGATCGAGTTACTTTGGCCTAGCCTTCGATTGGTCTGGAGAAGGAATCACCATTCTTAGGTGATGAATCAAATGACTCTGAAAGGAACGGTGAAAAGTGCAGAAACTGTTTCAGTCTTTTGACTGAAACAGGATCCGCACTATTCACCTGTCCCACAAAGGCGCACTTCTCATGTCTGGCGCCAGTCCAACAAACCCAGGACTGACAGAGGCCCTGCACTTGCCACCCCAAAGAAATATCTCATCTCCAAAGAAGGATTCTTACGCAAACGGTTGAAAAGGGCTCATCTTCTTGAAATAGTGGTGAAAGGATGTTGAAATAATACTGAAAACAATCCTATCTTCCAAGGCTCCAGTGCCAGCTATGGGAAATAGCAAGTTACCTGGGCCTCAGCAGAGGTTTATCTGCAAAAAGCATCATAGGCTTCAGGATGCAGAGACCGACCTCATGACTATTAGGGTGCAAAACGCTAAGGAAATGGCAAATAATTACCAACATACTGGTGATTTCAAAAGTGTAAGGATGAAATCTGAAGCACGATCCACACTTTTCCCATCTCACGCAAATATGCACTTACCAGCTCTGGACGTAAACAAATCAAACGCAGGGCTGACAGAAGCCACGAACTTACATCCCACCCCGAAATCTCAACTACCATGCAGGGTTCTTATGCTAATGCGAGAATCCTGCTCGGGTTCTGAAAACAATGGTGAAACCACAGTGCGATAATACTTAAAATAACACTTTCATTGTAGCCTTAGGACCAACTATTGGAAATGCCAAGTTTACTGGGCATCCGCCTGCTCCATCTGTGAAAACTCTCCTATGCTTAAGGATGCAGAGACCAACCTTATGAAAATTACGGAGAAAAGTGCTACGGAAAAATACCAAATTGTTCTCCACCTAGCGGTTCTTTCAAAAGTTGTGCCACACACCTCTTGTAAAGATCGAGTTACTTTGGCCTAGCCTTCGATTGGTCTGGAGAAGGAATCGCCATTCCTAGCAGATGAATCAAATGATTCTGAAAGGAACGGTGAAAAGTGCGGATCCTGTTTCAGTCTTTAGACTGAAACAGGATCCGCACTATTCACCTGTCCCACAAAGGCGCACTTCTCATGTCTGGCGCTAGTCCAACAAACCCAGGACTGACAGAGGCCCTGCACTTGCCACCCGAGAAAAATATCTCAACTCCAAAGAAGGATTCTTATGCTAACGGTTGAAAAGGGCTCCCGTTCTTGAAACAATGGTGAAAGGATGGTGAAATAATACTGAAAACAATCCTAACTTCCAATGCTCCGGTGCCAGCTATGGGAAATAGCAAATTACCTGGGCCTCAGCAGAGGTTTCTCTGCGAGAAGCATCATAGGCTTCAGGATGCAGAGACCGACCTCATGACTATTACGGCGCAAAACGCTATGGAAATGGCAAATAATTACCAACATACTGGTGATTTCAAAACTGTCAGGATGAAATCTGAAGCACGATCCACACTTTTCCCATCTGACGCAAATATGCACTTACCAGCTCTGGACGTAAACAAATCAAACGCAGGGCTGACAGAAGCCCCGAACTTACACCCCACCCAGAAATCTCAACTACCAGGAAGGATTCTTAAGCTAATGCAAGAAACCTGCTTGGGTTCTGAAACCAATGGTGAAACCATAGTGGAATAATAATTTCAAGAACATATTCTTTGTAGTCTCTAGGACCAACTATAGGAAATGCCAAGTTTACTGGGATTCAGCCTGCTTTCGTCTGTAAAAACTCTCGTATGCTTAACGATGCAGAGACCAACCTTATGACAATTACGGTGAAAAGTGCTACGGAAAAATACCAAATGGTTCTCCAGCTAGCGGTTGTTTCAAAAGTTGTGCCACACACCTCTTGGAAAGACCGAGTTACTTTGGCCTAGCCTTCGATTCGTCTGGAGAAGGAATCGCCATTCCTAGCTGATGAATCAAATGATTCTGAAAGGAACGGTGAAAAGTGCGGATCCTGTTTCAGTCTTTAGACTGAAACAGGATCCGCACTATTCACCTGTCCCACAGAGGCGCACTTCTCATGTTTGGCGCTAGTCCAACAAACCCAGGACTAGCAGAGGCCCTGCACTTGCCACCCCAGAAAAATATCTCATCTCCAAAGAAGAATTCTTACGCTAACGGTCGAAAAGGGCTCCCGTTCTTGAAACAGTGGTGAAAGGATGGTGAAATAATACTGAAAACAATCCTATCTTTCAAGGCTCCTGTGCCAGCTATGGGAAATAGCAAGTTACCTGGGCCTCAGCAGAGGTTTCTCTGCAGAAAGCATCATAGGCTTCAGGATGCATAGACCGACCTCATGAATATTATGTTGCAAAACGCTATGGTAATGGCAAATAATTACCAACATACTGGTGATTTCAAAAGTGTCAGGATGAAATCTGAAGCACGATCCACACTTTTCCCATCTCACGCAAATATGCACTTACCAACTCTGGAGGTAAAAAAATCAAACGCAGGTCTGACAGAAGCCCAGCACTTAAACCCTACCCAGAAATCTCAACTACCAGGGAGGATTCTCATGCTAATGCGAGAAACCTGCTGGGGTTCTGAAAACAATGGTGAAACCACAGTGGAATAATACTTAAAAGGACACATTGTTTGTAGTCTCTAGGACCAACTATTGGAAATGCCAAGTTTACTAGGCCTCAGTCTGCTTTCGTCTGTGAAAACTCTCGTATGCTTAAGGATGCAGAGACCAACCTTATGACAATTACGGTGAAAAGTGCTTCGGAAAAATACCAAATAGTTCTCCAATTAGCGGTTTTTTCAAAAGTTGGGCCACACACCTCTTGGAAAGATCGAGTTACTTTGGCCTAGCCTTCGATTGGTCTGGAGAAGGAATCGCCATTCCTAGCTGATGAATCAAATGATTCTGAAAGGAACGGTGAAAAGTGCGGATCCTGTTTCAGTCTTTAGACTGAGACAGGATCCGCACTATTCACCTGTCCCACAAAGGCGCACTTCTCATGTCTGGCGCTAGTCCAACAAAACCAGGACTGACAGAGGCCCTGCACTTGCCAACTCAGAAAAATATCTCATCTCCAAAGAAGGATTTTTACTCTAACGGTCGAAAAGGGCTCCCGTTCTTGAAACAGTGGTGAAAGGATGGTGAAATAATACTGAAAACAATCCTATCTTCCAAGGCTCCGGTGCCAGCTATGGGAAATAGCAAGTTACCTATACCACAGCAGAGGATTCTCTGCGAAAATCTTCATAGGCTTCAGGATGCAGAGACCGACCTCATGACTATTACGGTGCAAAACGCTATGGAAATGGCAAATAATTACCAACATACTGGTGATTTCAAAAGTGTCAGGATGAAATCTGAAGCACGATCCACACTTTTCCCATCTGACGCAAATATGCACTTACCAGTGCTGGAGGTAAACAAATCAAACTCAGGACTGACAGAAGCCCCGCACTTACACAACACACAGAAATCTCAACTACCAGGCAGGATTCTTATGCTAATGTGAAAAACCTGCTTGGGTTCTGAAAACAATGGTGAAACCACCGTGGAATCATACTTTAAAGAACACATTCTTGGTAGTCTCTAGGAACAACTATTGGATATGCCACGTTTACTGGGTCTCAGCCTATTTCGTCTGTGAAAACTCTCGTATGCTTAAGGATGCAGAGAACGAACATTATGACAATTACGGTGAAAAGTGCTACGGAAAAATACCAAATAGTTCTCAACCTAGCGGTTATTTCAAAAGTTGTGCCACACACCTCTTGGAAAGATTGAGTTACTTTGGCCTAGCCTTCGATTGGTCTGGAGAAGGAATCACCATTCCTAGCTGATGAATCAAATGATACTGAAAGGAACGGTGAAAAGTGCGGATATTGTTTCAGTCTTTAGACTGAAACAGGATCCGCACTATTCACCTGTCCCACAAAGGCGCACTTCTCATGTCTGGCGCTAGTCCAACAAACCCAGGTCAGACAGAGGCCCTGCACTTGCCACCCCAGAAAAATATCTCATCTCCAAAGAAGGATTCTTACGCTAACGTTTGAAAAGGGCTCCCGTTCTTGAAACAATGGTGAAAGGATGCTGAAATGATACTGAAAACAATCCTATCTTCCAATTCTCCGGTGCCAGCTATGGGAAATAGCAAGTTACCTGGACCACAGCAGAGGTTTCTCTGCGAAAAGCGTCATAGGCTTCACGATGCAGAGACCGACCTCCTGACTATTAAGGTGCAAAACGCTATGGAAATGGCAAATAATTACCAACATACTGGTGATTTCAAAACTGTCAGGATGAAATCTGAAGCACGATCCACACTTTTCCCATCTCACGCAAATATGCACTTACCAACTCTGGAGGTAAACAAATCAAAGACATTGCTGACAGAAGCCCGCACTTACACCCCACCCCGAAATCTCAACTACCAGGCAGGATTCTTATGCTAATGCGAGAAACCTGCTTGGGTCTGAAAACAGTGGTGAAACCACAGGGGAATAATACTTTAATGAACACTGTCTTTGAAGTCTGAAGGACCAACTATTGGAAATGCCAAGTTTACTGGGCCTCCGCCTGTTTCGTCTGTGAAAACTCTCCTATGCTTAAGGATGCAGAGACCAACCTTTTGACAATTACGGTGAAAACTGCTACGGAAAAATATCAAATAGTTCTCCCCCTAGCGGTTGTTTCAAAAGTTGGGCCACACACCTCTTGGAAAGATCGAGTTACTTTGGCCTAGCCTTCGATTGGTCTGGAGAAGGAATCGCCATTCCTAGCTGATGAATCAAATGATTCTGAAAGGAACGGTGAAAAGTGCGGATCCTGTTTCAGTCTTTAGACTGAGACAGGATCCGCACTATTCACCTGTCCCACAAAGGCGCACTTCTCATGTCTGGCGCTAGTCCAACAAAACCAGGACTGACAGAGGCCCTGCACTTGCCAACTCAGAAAAATATCTCATCTCCAAAGAAGGATTTTTACTCTAACGGTCGAAAAGGGCTCCCGTTCTTGAAACAGTGGTGAAAGGATGGTGAAATAATACTGAAAACAATCCTATCTTCCAAGGCTCCGGTGCCAGCTATGGGAAATAGCAAGTTACCTATACCACAGCAGAGGATTCTCTGCGAAAATCTTCATAGGCTTCAGGATGCAGAGACCGACCTCATGACTATTACGGTGCAAAACGCTATGGAAATGGCAAATAATTACCAACATACTGGTGATTTCAAAAGTGTCAGGATGAAATCTGAAGCACGATCCACACTTTTCCCATCTGACGCAAATATGCACTTACCAGTGCTGGAGGTAAACAAATCAAACTCAGGACTGACAGAAGCCCCGCACTTACACAACACACAGAAATCTCAACTACCAGGCAGGATTCTTATGCTAATGTGAAAAACCTGCTTGGGTTCTGAAAACAATGGTGAAACCACCGTGGAATCATACTTTAAAGAACACATTCTTGGTAGTCTCTAGGAACAACTATTGGATATGCCACGTTTACTGGGTCTCAGCCTATTTCGTCTGTGAAAACTCTCGTATGCTTAAGGATGCAGAGAACGAACATTATGACAATTACGGTGAAAAGTGCTACGGAAAAATACCAAATAGTTCTCAACCTAGCGGTTATTTCAAAAGTTGTGCCACACACCTCTTGGAAAGATTGAGTTACTTTGGCCTAGCCTTCGATTGGTCTGGAGAAGGAATCACCATTCCTAGCTGATGAATCAAATGATACTGAAAGGAACGGTGAAAAGTGCGGATATTGTTTCAGTCTTTAGACTGAAACAGGATCCGCACTATTCACCTGTCCCACAAAGGCGCACTTCTCATGTCTGGCGCTAGTCCAACAAACCCAGGACAGACAGAGGCCCTGCACTTGCCACCCCAGAAAAATATCTCATCTCCAAAGAAGGATTCTTACGCTAACGTTTGAAAAGGGCTCCCGTTCTTGAAACAATGGTGAAAGGATGCTGAAATGATACTGAAAACAATCCTATCTTCCAATTCTCCGGTGCCAGCTATGGGAAATAGCAAGTTACCTGGACCACAGCAGAGGTTTCTCTGCGAAAAGCGTCATAGGCTTCACGATGCAGAGACCGACCTCCTGACTATTAAGGTGCAAAACGCTATGGAAATGGCAAATAATTACCAACATACTGGTGATTTCAAAACTGTCAGGATGAAATCTGAAGCACGATCCACACTTTTCCCATCTCACGCAAATATGCACTTACCAACTCTGGAGGTAAACAAATCAAAGACATTGCTGACAGAAGCCCGCACTTACACCCCACCCCGAAATCTCAACTACCAGGCAGGATTCTTATGCTAATGCGAGAAACCTGCTTGGGTCTGAAAACAGTGGTGAAACCACAGGGGAATAATACTTTAATGAACACTGTCTTTGAAGTCTGAAGGACCAACTATTGGAAATGCCAAGTTTACTGGGCCTCCGCCGGTTTCGTCTGTGAAAACTCTCCTATGCTTAAGGATGCAGAGACCAACCTTTTGACAATTACGGTGAAAACTGCTACGGAAAAATATCAAATAGTTCTCCCCCTAGCGGTTGTTTCAAAAGTTGTGCCACACAACTCTTGGAAAGATCGAGTTACTTTGGCCTAGCCTTCGATTGGTCTGGAGAAGGAATCACCATTCTTAGGTGATGAATCAAATGACTCTGAAAGGAACGGTGAAAAGTGCAGAAACTGTTTCAGTCTTTTGACTGAAACAGGATCCGCACTATTCACCTGTCCCACAAAGGCGCACTTCTCATGTCTGGCGCCAGTCCAACAAACCCAGGACTGACAGAGGCCCTGCACTTGCCACCCCAAAGAAATATCTCATCTCCAAAGAAGGATTCTTACGCAAACGGTTGAAAAGGGCTCATCTTCTTGAAATAGTGGTGAAAGGATGTTGAAATAATACTGAAAACAATCCTATCTTCCAAGGCTCCGGTGCCTGCTATGGGAAATAGCAAGTTACCTGGGCCTCAGCAGAGGTTTCTCTGCGAGAAGCATCATAGGCTTCAGGATGCAGAGACCGACCTCATGACTATTAGGGTGCAAAACGCTAAGGAAATGGCAAATAATTACCAACATACTGGTGATTTCAAAAGTGTAAGGATGAAATCTGAAGCACGATCCACACTTTTCCCATCTCACGCAAATATGCACTTACCAGCTCTGGACGTAAACAAATCAAACGCAGGGCTGACAGAAGCCACGAACTTACATCCCACCCCGAAATCTCAACTACCATGCAGGGTTCTTATGCTAATGCGAGAATCCTGCTCGGGTTCTGAAAACAATGGTGAAACCACAGTGCGATAATACTTAAAATAACACTTTCATTGTAGCCTTAGGACCAACTATTGGAAATGCCAAGTTTACTGGGCATCCGCCTGCTCCATCTGTGAAAACTCTCCTATGCTTAAGGATGCAGAGACCAACCTTATGAAAATTACGGAGAAAAGTGCTACGGAAAAATACCAAATTGTTCTCCACCTAGCGGTTCTTTCAAAAGTTGTGCCACACACCTCTTGTAAAGATCGAGTTACTTTGGCCTAGCCTTCGATTGGTCTGGAGAAGGAATCGCCATTCCTAGCAGATGAATCAAATGATTCTGAAAGGAACGGTGAAAAGTGCGGATCCTGTTTCAGTCTTTAGACTGAAACAGGATCCGCACTATTCACCTGTCCCACAAAGGCGCACTTCTCATGTCTGGCGCTAGTCCAACAAACCCAGGACTGACAGAGGCCCTGCACTTGCCACCCCAGAAAAATATCTCAACTCCAAAGAAGGATTCTTATGCTAACGGTTGAAAAGGGCTCCCGTTCTTGAAACAATGGTGAAAGGATGGTGAAATAATACTGAAAACAATCCTAACTTCCAATGCTCCGGTGCCAGCTATGGGAAATAGCAAATTACCTGGGCCTCAGCAGAGGTTTCTCTGCGAGAAGCATCATAGGCTTCAGGATGCAGAGACCGACCTCATGACTATTACGGCGCAAAACGCTATGGAAATGGCAAATAATTACCAACATACTGGTGATTTCAAAACTGTCAGGATGAAATCTGAAGCACGATCCACACTTTTCCCATCTGACGCAAATATGCACTTACCAGCTCTGGACGTAAACAAATCAAACGCAGGGCTGACAGAAGCCCCGAACTTACACCCCACCCAGAAATCTCAACTACCAGGAAGGATTCTTAAGCTAATGCAAGAAACCTGCTTGGGTTCTGAAACCAATGGTGAAACCATAGTGGAATAATAATTTCAAGAACATATTCTTTGTAGTCTCTAGGACCAACTATAGGAAATGCCAAGTTTACTGGGATTCAGCCTGCTTTCGTCTGTAAAAACTCTCGTATGCTTAACGATGCAGAGACCAACCTTATGACAATTTCGGTGAAAAGTGCTACGGAAAAATACCAAATGGTTCTCCAGCTAGCGGTTGTTTCAAAAGTTGTGCCACACACCTCTTGGAAAGACCGAGTTACTTTGGCCTAGCCTTCGATTCGTCTGGAGAAGGAATCGCCATTCCTAGCTGATGAATCAAATGATTCTGAAAGGAACGGTGAAAAGTGCGGATCCTGTTTCAGTCTTTAGACTGAAACAGGATCCGCACTATTCACCTGTCCCACAGAGGCGCACTTCTCATGTTTGGCGCTAGTCCAACAAACCCAGGACTAGCAGAGGCCCTGCACTTGCCACCCCAGAAAAATATCTCATCTCCAAAGAAGAATTCTTACGCTAACGGTCGAAAAGGGCTCCCGTTCTTGAAACAGTGGTGAAAGGATGGTGAAATAATACTGAAAACAATCCTATCTTTCAAGGCTCCTGTGCCAGCTATGGGAAATAGCAAGTTACCTGGGCCTCAGCAGAGGTTTCTCTGCAGAAAGCATCATAGGCTTCAGGATGCATAGACCGACCTCATGAATATTATGTTGCAAAACGCTATGGTAATGGCAAATAATTACCAACATACTGGTGATTTCAAAAGTGTCAGGATGAAATCTGAAGCACGATCCACACTTTTCCCATCTCACGCAAATATGCACTTACCAACTCTGGAGGTAAAAAAATCAAACGCAGGTCTGACAGAAGCCCAGCACTTAAACCCTACCCAGAAATCTCAACTACCAGGGAGGATTCTCATGCTAATGCGAGAAACCTGCTGGGGTTCTGAAAACAATGGTGAAACCACAGTGGAATAATACTTAAAAGGACACATTGTTTGTAGTCTCTAGGACCAACTATTGGAAATGCCAAGTTTACTAGGCCTCAGTCTGCTTTCGTCTGTGAAAACTCTCGTATGCTTAAGGATGCAGAGACCAACCTTATGACAATTACGGTGAAAAGTGCTTCGGAAAAATACCAAATAGTTCTCCAATTAGCGGTTTTTTCAAAAGTTGGGCCACACACCTCTTGGAAAGATCGAGTTACTTTGGCCTAGCCTTCGATTGGTCTGGAGAAGGAATCGCCATTCCTAGCTGATGAATCAAATGATTCTGAAAGGAACGGTGAAAAGTGCGGATCCTGTTTCAGTCTTTAGACTGAGACAGGATCCGCACTATTCACCTGTCCCACAAAGGCGCACTTCTCATGTCTGGCGCTAGTCCAACAAAACCAGGACTGACAGAGGCCCTGCACTTGCCAACTCAGAAAAATATCTCATCTCCAAAGAAGGATTTTTACTCTAACGGTCGAAAAGGGCTCCCGTTCTTGAAACAGTGGTGAAAGGATGGTGAAATAAAACTGAAAACAATCCTATCTTCCAAGGCTCCGGTGCCAGCTATGGGAAATAGCAAGTTACCTATACCACAGCAGAGGATTCTCTGCGAAAATCTTCATAGGCTTCAGGATGCAGAGACCGACCTCATGACTATTACGGTGCAAAACGCTATGGAAATGGCAAATAATTACCAACATACTGGTGATTTCAAAAGTGTCAGGATGAAATCTGAAGCACGATCCACACTTTTCCCATCTGACGCAAATATGCACTTACCAGTGCTGGAGGTAAACAAATCAAACTCAGGACTGACAGAAGCCCCGCACTTACACAACACACAGAAATCTCAACTACCAGGCAGGATTCTTATGCTAATGTGAAAAACCTGCTTGGGTTCTGAAAACAATGGTGAAACCACCGTGGAATCATACTTTAAAGAACACATTCTTGGTAGTCTCTAGGAACAACTATTGGATATGCCACGTTTACTGGGTCTCAGCCTATTTCGTCTGTGAAAACTCTCGTATGCTTAAGGATGCAGAGAACGAACATTATGACAATTACGGTGAAAAGTGCTACGGAAAAATACCAAATAGTTCTCAACCTAGCGGTTATTTCAAAAGTTGTGCCACACACCTCTTGGAAAGATTGAGTTACTTTGGCCTAGCCTTCGATTGGTCTGGAGAAGGAATCACCATTCCTAGCTGATGAATCAAATGATACTGAAAGGAACGGTGAAAAGTGCGGATATTGTTTCAGTCTTTAGACTGAAACAGGATCCGCACTATTCACCTGTCCCACAAAGGCGCACTTCTCATGTCTGGCGCTAGTCCAACAAACCCAGGACAGACAGCATCCCTGCACATGCCACCCAGAAAAATATCTCATCTCCAAAGAAGGATTCTTACGCTAACGTTTGAAAAGGGCTCCCGTTCTTGAAACAATGGTGAAAGGATGGTGAAATGATACTGAAAACAATCCTATCTTCCAATTCTCCGGTGCCAGCTATGGGAAATAGCAAGTTACCTGGACCACAGCAGAGGTTTCTCTGCGAAAAGCGTCATAGGCTTCACGATGCAGAGACCGACCTCGTGACTATTAAGGTGCAAAACGCTATGAAAATGGCAAATAATTACCAACATACTGGTGATTTCAAAACTGTCAGGATGAAATCTGAAGCACGATCCACACTTTTCCCATCTCACGCAAATATGCACTTACCAACTCTGGAGGTAAACAAATCAAAGACAGGGCTGACAGAATCCCGCACTTACACCCCACCCCGAAATCTCAACTACCAGGCAGGATTCTTATGCTAATGCGAGAAACCTGCTTGGGTCTGAAAACAGTGGTGAAACCACAGGGGAATAATACTTTAATGAACACTGTCTTTGAAGTCTGAAGGACCAACTATTGGAAATGCCAAGTTTACTGGGCCTCCGCCGGTTTCGTCTGTGAAAACTCTCCTATGCTTAAGGATGCAGAGACCAACCTTTTGACAATTACGGTGAAAACTGCTACGGAAAAATATCAAATAGTTCTCCCCCTAGCGGTTGTTTCAAAAGTTGTGCCACACAACTCTTGGAAAGATCGAGTTACTTTGGCCTAGCCTTCGATTGGTCTGGAGAAGGAATCACCATTCTTAGGTGATGAATCAAATGACTCTGAAAGGAACGGTGAAAAGTGCAGAAACTGTTTCAGTCTTTTGACTGAAACAGGATCCGCACTATTCACCTGTCCCACAAAGGCGCACTTCTCATGTCTGGCGCCAGTCCAACAAACCCAGGACTGACAGAGGCCCTGCACTTGCCACCCCAAAGAAATATCTCATCTCCAAAGAAGGATTCTTACGCAAACGGTTGAAAAGGGCTCATCTTCTTGAAATAGTGGTGAAAGGATGTTGAAATAATACTGAAAACAATCCTATCTTCCAAGGCTCCGGTGCCAGCTATGGGAAATAGCAAGTTACCTGGGCCTCAGCAGAGGTTTCTCTGCGAGAAGCATCATAGGCTTCAGGATGCAGAGACCGACCTCATGACTATTAGGGTGCAAAACGCTAAGGAAATGGCAAATAATTACCAACATACTGGTGATTTCAAAAGTGTAAGGATGAAATCTGAAGCACGATCCACACTTTTCCCATCTCACGCAAATATGCACTTACCAGCTCTGGACGTAAACAAATCAAACGCAGGGATGACAGAAGCCCCCCACTTACACCCCACCCAGAAATCTCAACTACCAGGAAGGATTCTTATGCTAATGCGAGAAATCTGCTTGGGTTCTGAAAACAATGGTGAAACCACAGTGGAATAATACTTTGAAGAACATATTCTTTGTAGTCTCTAGGACCAACTATAGGAAATGCCGAGTTTACTGAGCCTCAGCCTCCTTTCGTCTGTGAAAACTCTCGTATGCCTAACAATGCAGAGACCAACCTTATGACAATTTCGGTGAAAAATGCTACGGAAAAATCCCAAATAGTTCTCCACCTAGCGGTTGTTTCAAAAGTTGGGCCACACACCTCTTGGAAAGATGGAGTTACTTTGACCTAGCCTTCGATTAGTCTGGAGAAGGAATCGCCATTCCTAGCTGATGAATCAAATGATTCTGAAAGGAACGGTGAAAAGTGCGGATCCTGTTTCAGTCTTTAGACTGAAACAGGAACCGCACTATTCACCTGTCCCAAAGAGGCGCACTTCTCATGTCTGGCGCTAGTCCAACAAACCCAGGACTGACAGAGGCCCTGCACTTGCCACGCCAGAAAAATATCTCATCTCCAAAGAAGGATTCTTACGCTAACGGTCGAAAAGGGCTCCAGTTCTTGAAACAGTGGTGAAAGAATGTTGAAATAATACTGAAAACAACCCTATCTTCCAAGGCTCCTGTGCCAGCTATGGGAAATAGCAAGTTACCTTGGCCTTAGCAGAGGTTTCTCTGAAGAAAGCATCATAGGCTACAGGATGCATAGACCGACCTCATGAATATTACGTTGCAAAACGCTATGGTAATGGCAAATAATTACCAACATACTGGTGATTCCAAAACTGTCAGGAAGAAATCTGAAGCATGATCCACACTTTTTCCATCTCACGCAAATATGCACTTACCAGCTCTGGACGTAAACAAATCAAACGCAGGGATGACAGAAGCCCCCCACTTACACCCCACCCAGAAATCTCAACTACCAGGAAGGATTCTTATGCTAATGCGAGAAATCTGCTTGGGTTCTGAAAACAATGGTGAAACCACAGTGGAATAATACTTTGAAGAACATATTGTTTGTAGTCTCTAGGACCAACTATAGGAAATGCCGAGTTTACTGAGCCTCAGCCTCCTTTCGTCTGTGAAAACTCTCGTATGCCTAACAATGCAGAGACCAACCTTATGACAATTTCGGTGAAAAATGCTACGGAAAAATCCCAAATAGTTCTCCACCTAGCGGTTGTTTCAAAAGTTGGGCCACACACCTCTTGGAAAGATGGAGTTACTTTGACCTAGCCTTCGATTAGTCTGGAGAAGGAATCGCCATTCCTAGCTGATGAATCAAATGATTCTGAAAGGAACGGTGAAAAGTGCGGATCCTGTTTCAGTCTTTAGACTGAAACAGGAACCGCACTATTCACCTGTCCCAAAGAGGCGCACTTCTCATGTCTGGCGCTAGTCCAACAAACCCAGGACTGACAGAGGCCCTGCACTTGCCACGCCAGAAAAATATCTCATCTCCAAAGAAGGATTCTTACGCTAACGGTCGAAAAGGGCTCCAGTTCTTGAAACAGTGGTGAAAGAATGTTGAAATAATACTGAAAACAACCCTATCTTCCAAGGCTCCTGTGCCAGCTATGGGAAATAGCAAGTTACCTTGGCCTTAGCAGAGGTTTCTCTGAAGAAAGCATCATAGGCTACAGGATGCATAGACCGACCTCATGAATATTACGTTGCAAAACGCTATGGTAATGGCAAATAATTACCAACATACTGGTGATTTCAAAAGTGTCAGGATGAAATGTGAAGCACGAACCACACTTTTTCCATCTCTCGCAAATATGCACTTACCAACTCTGGAGGTAAACAAAACAAACACAGGGCTGACAGAAGCCACGCACTTACACCCCACCCAGAAATCTCAACTACCAGGCATGATTCTTATGCTAATGCGAGAACCCTGCTCGGGTTCTGAAAACACTGGTGAAACCAAAGTGCGATAATACTTAAAAGAACACTTTCGTTGTAGCCTTAGGACCAACTATTGGAAATGCCAAGTTTACTGGGCCTCCGCCTGTTCCATATGTGAAAACTCTCGTATGCTTAAGGATGCAGAGACCAACCTTATGAAAATTACGGAGAAAAGTGCTACGGAAAAATACCAAATAGTTCTCCACCTAGCGGTTCTTTCAAAAGTTGTGCCACACACCTCTTGGAAAGATCGAGTTACTTTGGCCTAGCCTTCGATTGGTCTGGAGAAGGAATCGCCATTCCTAGCTGATGAATCAAATGATTCTGAAAGGAACGGTGAAAAGTGCAGATCCTGTTTCAGTCTTTAGACTGAAACAGGATCCGCACTATTCCCCTGTCCCACAAAGGCGCACTTCTCATGTCTGGCGCTAGTCCAACAAACCCAGGACTGACAGAGGCCCTGCACTTGCCACCCCAGAAAAATATCTCAACTCCAAAGAAGGATTCTTACGCTAACGGTTGAAAGGGGCTCCCGTTCTTGAAACAGTGGTGAAAGGATGGTGAAATAATACTGAAAACAATCCTATCTTCCAAGGCTCCGGTGCCAGCTATGGGAAATAGGAAGTTACCTGGGCCTCAGCAAAGGTTTCTCTGCAGAAAGCATCATAGGCTTCAGGATGCAGAGACTGACCTCGTGAATATTACGGTGCAAAGCGCTATGGAAATGGCCAATAATTACCAACATACTGGTGATTTCAAAAGTGTCAAGATGAAATCTGAAGAACGATCCACACTTTTCCGATCTCACTCAAATAAGCACTTACCAGCTTTGGAGGTAAACATATCAAAGACAGGGCTGACAGAAGCCCGCACTTACACCCCACCCAGAAATCTCAACTACCAGGCAGGATTCTTATGCTAATGCGAGAAACCTGCTGGGGTTCTGAAACAATGGTGAAACCACAGTGGAATAATACTTTCAAGAACACATTCTTTGTAGTCTCTAGGACCAACTATTGGAAATGCCACGTTAATGGGCATCAGCCTATTTTCTCTGTGAAAACTCTCGTATGCTTAAGGATGCAGAGACCAACCTTATGACAATTTCGGTGAAAAGTGCTACGGAAAAATCCCAAATAGTTCTCCACCTAGCGGTTGTTTCAAAATTGTGCCACACACCTCTTGTAAAGATCGAGTTACTTTGGCCTAGCCTCCGATTGGTCTGGAGAAGGAATCGCCATTCCCACCTGATGATTCAAATGATTCTGAAAGGAACAGTGAAAAGTGCGGATCCTGTTTCAGTCTTTAGACTGAAACAGGATCCGCACTATTCACCTGTCCTAGATAGGCGCACTTCTCATGTCTGGCGCTAGTCCAACAAACCCAGGACTGACAGAGGCCCTGCACTCGTCACTCCAGAAAAATATCTCATCTCTAAAGAAGCATTCTTACGCTAACGGTCGAAAACGTCTCCCGTTTGTGAAACAGGGTGAAAGGATGGTGAAATAATACTGAAAACAATCCTATCATCTAAGGCTCTGGTGCCATCTATGGGAAAGAGCAAGTTACCTGGGCCTCAGCAGAGGGTTCTCTGCAGAAAGCATCATAGGCTTCAGGATGCAGAGACCGACCTCGTGACTATTACGGTGCAAAACGCTATGGAAATGGCAAATAATTTCCAACATACTGGTGATTTCAAAACTGTCAGGATGAAATCTGAAGCACGATCCACACTTTACCCATCTCACGCAAATATGCACTTACCAGCTCTGGAGATAAACAAATCAAACTCAGGGCTGACAGAAGCCCCGCACTTACACCCTACACATAAATCTCAACTACCAGGCAGGATTCTTATGCTAATGCGAGAAACCTGCACCAGTTCTGAAAACAATGGTGAAACCACAGTGGAATAATACTTTAAAGAACACATTCTTTGTAGTCTCTAGGACCAACCATTGGAAATGCCACGTTTCCTGGGGCTCAGCCTGTTTCGTCTGTGAAAACTCTCGTATGCTTAAGGATGCAGAGGCCAACCTCATGACAATTACGGTGAAAAGTGCTATGGAAAAATCCCAAATAGTTCTCCACCTAGCGGTTGTTTCAAAAGTTCTGCCACACACCTCTTGGAAAGACCGAGTTACTTTGGCCTAGCCTTAGATTGGTCTGGAGAAGGATTCGCCATTCCTAGCTGATGAATCAAATGATACTGAAAGGAACGGTGAAAAGTGCGGATCCTGTTTCAGTATGAAGACTGAAACAGGATCCGCACTATTCACCTGTCCAACAAAGGCGCACTTCTCATGTCTGGCGCTAGTCCAACAAACCCAGGACTGACAGAGGCCCTGCACTTGCCACCCAGAAAAACATCTCATCTCCAAAGAAGGATTCTTACGCTAAAGGTAGAAAAGGGCTCCCGTTCTTGAAACAGTGGTGAAAGAATGTTGAAATAATACTGAAAACAACCCTATCTTCCAAGGCTCCTGTGCCAGCTATGGGAAATAGCAAGTTACCTTGGCCTTAGCAGAGGTTTCTCTGAAGAAAGCATCATAGGCTACAGGATGCATAGACCGACCTCATGAATATTACGTTGCAAAACGCTATGGTAATGGCAAATAATTACCAACATACTGGTGATTTCAAAAGTGTCAGGATGAAATGTGAAGCACGAACCACACTTTTTCCATCTCTCGCAAATATGCACTTACCAACTCTGGAGGTAAACAAAACAAACACAGGGCTGACAGAAGCCACGCACTTACACCCCACCCAGAAATCTCAACTACCAGGCATGATTCTTATGCTAATGCGAGAACCCTGCTCGGGTTCTGAAAACACTGGTGAAACCAAAGTGCGATAATACTTAAAAGAACACTTTCGTTGTAGCCTTAGGACCAACTATTGGAAATGCCAAGTTTACTGGGCCTCCGCCTGTTCCATATGTGAAAACTCTCGTATGCTTAAGGATGCAGAGACCAACCTTATGAAAATTACGGAGAAAAGTGCTACGGAAAAATACCAAATAGTTCTCCACCTAGCGGTTCTTTCAAAAGTTGTGCCACACACCTCTTGGAAAGATCGAGTTACTTTGGCCTAGCCTTCGATTGGTCTGGAGAAGGAATCGCCATTCCTAGCTGATGAATCAAATGATTCTGAAAGGAACGGTGAAAAGTGCAGATCCTGTTTCAGTCTTTAGACTGAAACAGGATCCGCACTATTCCCCTGTCCCACAAAGGCGCACTTCTCATGTCTGGCGCTAGTCCAACAAACCCAGGACTGACAGAGGCCCTGCACTTGCCACCCCAGAAAAATATCTCAACTCCAAAGAAGGATTCTTACGCTAACGGTTGAAAGGGGCTCCCGTTCTTGAAACAGTGGTGAAAGGATGGTGAAATAATACTGAAAACAATCCTATCTTCCAAGGCTCCGGTGCCAGCTATGGGAAATAGGAAGTTACCTGGGCCTCAGCAAAGGTTTCTCTGCAGAAAGCATCATAGGCTTCAGGATGCAGAGACTGACCTCGTGAATATTACGGTGCAAAGCGCTATGGAAATGGCCAATAATTACCAACATACTGGTGATTTCAAAAGTGTCAAGATGAAATCTGAAGAACGATCCACACTTTTCCGATCTCACTCAAATAAGCACTTACCAGCTTTGGAGGTAAACATATCAAAGACAGGGCTGACAGAAGCCCGCACTTACACCCCACCCAGAAATCTCAACTACCAGGCAGGATTCTTATGCTAATGCGAGAAACCTGCTGGGGTTCTGAAACAATGGTGAAACCACAGTGGAATAATACTTTCAAGAACACATTCTTTGTAGTCTCTAGGACCAACTATTGGAAATGCCACGTTAATGGGCATCAGCCTATTTTCTCTGTGAAAACTCTCGTATGCTTAAGGATGCAGAGACCAACCTTATGACAATTTCGGTGAAAAGTGCTACGGAAAAATCCCAAATAGTTCTCCACCTAGCGGTTGTTTCAAAATTGTGCCACACACCTCTTGTAAAGATCGAGTTACTTTGGCCTAGCCTCCGATTGGTCTGGAGAAGGAATCGCCATTCCCACCTGATGATTCAAATGATTCTGAAAGGAACAGTGAAAAGTGCGGATCCTGTTTCAGTCTTTAGACTGAAACAGGATCCGCACTATTCACCTGTCCTAGATAGGCGCACTTCTCATGTCTGGCGCTAGTCCAACAAACCCAGGACTGACAGAGGCCCTGCACTCGTCACTCCAGAAAAATATCTCATCTCTAAAGAAGCATTCTTACGCTAACGGTCGAAAACGTCTCCCGTTTGTGAAACAGGGTGAAAGGATGGTGAAATAATACTGAAAACAATCCTATCATCTAAGGCTCTGGTGCCATCTATGGGAAAGAGCAAGTTACCTGGGCCTCAGCAGAGGGTTCTCTGCAGAAAGCATCATAGGCTTCAGGATGCAGAGACCGACCTCGTGACTATTACGGTGCAAAACGCTATGGAAATGGCAAATAATTTCCAACATACTGGTGATTTCAAAACTGTCAGGATGAAATCTGAAGCACGATCCACACTTTACCCATCTCACGCAAATATGCACTTACCAGCTCTGGAGATAAACAAATCAAACTCAGGGCTGACAGAAGCCCCGCACTTACACCCTACACATAAATCTCAACTACCAGGCAGGATTCTTATGCTAATGCGAGAAACCTGCACCAGTTCTGAAAACAATGGTGAAACCACAGTGGAATAATACTTTAAAGAACACATTCTTTGTAGTCTCTAGGACCAACCATTGGAAATGCCACGTTTCCTGGGGCTCAGC